>NC_045437.1:83053289-83096955 GCF_002776525.5 Piliocolobus tephrosceles | reverse complement strand
TTTCTTTTCTTTTCTTTTCTTTTCTTTTCTTTTCTTTTCTTTTCTTTGCTGCCTCTAGGGGATGTCATATTAGGTGCTCTGAAGGCCCTATACAGTCACTTACTTATTGACTTCACAACTTAGCACTGCTTCTTTTCCTTCATATAGGAAGTTCATTCCACAGTCTCTGATGATGAAGCTCCCTTCTTTCAACAATTGACCTCTTTGCAGAACTCGAGGCAGTAGCCAGCAAGTCAACTTGCACTGTCACATAACTATTGCAGCATATTCTTTGCCAAACAGGGAACTCAGGGTGCTTGTGGTGAGACACACTGTATCTATGAACGTTCTCTCCCGATCTTCCCTTTGGATATGTCACGACAGATCCCACTGGCTTCTTAATATTTAAGAGGTTACTGCTGCTCATCAAACTAAAGTCAAAAACAGAAATTCCAGATTCTCCTGATTCTCAGGTTACCTGATTTGAGGTTGGGCATGCGAGAAGCTGCTTTTCTCCAACCTTGACTGGGTGGAAGGTAATTTGGGAAAAGGAAGAGAATAAAGTAAGGTCATTCCCCAAGATTCTTCATAAATGTTCTTCTCTTTGTCCTCCACCTCCTGCCCCAGCATACTTTATTAATCAGTAACATATTCTGGATAGTATATCTTTTGAAACTACCAGTTTTGTTTTCTGTGGTTTATATAGTCACTTTTCTATTCAGACAGTCACCAGGAAACAAAAATGGAAGGTTTTTTTTTTTTTTTTTTTTTTTTTTTTTTTTTTTTTTTTTTTGTCTAAGTTACTAGGCTGATTAATAATGTGGCATATCATTTTTCATATATCAGTTCATGAGACTTATTTTGAAATGTAAAATTAGTTATCCTTCATATAACTAGTATATCCTAATGGTGCTCTCCTAAGCTCCTTCAATTATCCTGTTCTCCTACCTAAGTATACTTACCAAATAAACTCAAATTCTGTGATATAGAACACAGGCCAGACAACCATTTGTTTTATTGATATTATTTCTTTTTCTTTTCCTTATAATTGAATTATGATTTAGAAGTTGGGCCGGGCGCGGTGGCTCAAGCCTGTAATCCCAGCACTTTGGGAGGCCGAGACGGGCGGATCACGAGGTCAGGAGTTCGAGACCATCCTGGCTAACACGGTGAAACCCCGTCTCTACTAAAAAATACAAAAAAACTAGCCGGGCGAGGTGGCGGGCGCCTGTAGTCCCAGCTACTTGGGAGGCTGAGGCAGGAGAATGGCATAAAACCCGGGAGGCGGAGCTTGCAGTGAGCTGAGATCCGGCCACTGCACTCCAGCCCGGGCGACAGAGCGAGACTCCGTCTCAAAATAAATAAATAAATAAATAAATAAAATAGAAGTCTGAATGAAGAGGTAAATAAAAGCAGAAAAATGTTTTACATAGTCTTGTTATTAATAATTTTGTAAATTTAATTTATACTAGATTTAATTATTCTCTTCTTAATGAATCAAACAATCACAATAATTACCATTCTTTGTCAGATATCATGGGATCTTCTATAGAGAAAAGAATAAAAATACTTTAAGATCTAATTCAGACATACAAGACTTAGATTTTAGCCTCTACAATAGTTCTCAAACCTCAGCATTTATCAGAAGCACCCAAAGGTTTGTTATATAACAACTTACTGGTCTCTACCCCAAGAGTTTCTGTTTCAATAGATCTGGAACAGGGCCCAAGACAGAATTTCTAATAAGATGTCCTGAACCGCTGGTTCAGAATCATGCTTCGAGAACCACTGTAATGAAGTGTGTAGAAGAGTTTCACATAATCTCTGAAACAATACGTAAAACGTTGTGTATCTGCATATACATTGTTATGGGGACACAATCCAATGTTTCACCATATTTTCAAAGAGGTCAGTAAATCCCAAATGGTTTAATCGCTCGTTAGTTTATTCTTAGTGTTGTGGTATTAGAACCAAATAAATACCATATAGGATATTCACACTTCAAATTACATTTCATTTTAATGTCTATAAGAACTGTGACCCTACCAGACTGGAAACAATTTGAAAAGGAAACAATCATGCTGCTTAACTTCAATGACAAAATTAGAATTTTTTAAGAAGAATATCATAGAATGTCTTTAACTTACTCTTAGTGGCAGTTGAGAATATATTAAAATGTTTAAGATGACCTAAGAAAGTTAAATCCAGTAAAGGAGTAAAAGAAATTGGCAAATAGTTGGGTGGCAAGGTAAAATACTCCAACTAATTTTAATAATTCAGTCATGTAACTTAAAAGCAGGAGATGTTAAGGGACTAAACATTTTGTGAATTGTGGGTTTCCTGTTATAGAATAACAAACAGCATTCAATTTGATCCACAACTACCTTTGGTATGAATCTATTTCATGTCCCGGTCAAAGATACATTTGGTCAATATGCACATTCAGCACACTGAGGCTGGGACACTACTTTTGTGCAGTTATTGTCTGATTTACAAATTGATGCCTTATATTCATACATGAGAACTTTAGGAAGGTTAGAAATAGAGATAATGTCACACCAAAAATTTTGTTTGCGGGTTAAGGGAAAAGAATGCATATATTTGTAACATTGATGATGTTTATGAGAAATTGACATGTTAGAGTATTTAATAGCTTGTGACTCCAACTTAAATTAGTTAAAATCAAACAGTGTATGTCTTTCTCTTATTGTGAATAATGTTATAAAGAACATGGGGGTACAGATATCTTTTCAAGATACTGATTTCATTTCCTTTGGATATATGCTCATAAAATTGAATTGCTGGATTATATGGTAGTTCTACTTATAACTTTCTGAGTTATCTCCATGCTGTTTCCATAATGGCTATACTACTTTACACTTGTTATCTTTCATTTTTTCTGAAAATAGCCATTGTTAACAGGTGTGAGGTGATATCTCATTTAGGTTTTGATTTGTATTTCCCTGATGATTAGTGATGTTGAGGACCTCTTCATGTATCTGTTAGTTATTTGTATGCCTTCTTTTTGAAAAACATCTATTCAGGTTCTTTGCCCATTTTTAAACTGGGTTATTTATTTATTGTTATTGATTTGTATGTTTGTTTATATATTTTGGATATTAATATCTTATCAGGTATGTGGTTTGCAAATATTTGCTTTCATCCAATAGATTGCCTTTAATTTCATTATTGTTTTCTTTGCTGAGTGTGAGTTTTTTTAGTTTGATGAAGCATCACTCATTTATTGTTGCTTTTGCTGCCAACGTTTTGGTATCATATCTATCATATCTGAAAAAGTAATTGCCAAGACAAGTATCAATGAGGTTTTTCCCTATATTTTTTTTTCTAGGAGTTTTACATTTGAGGTATTATATGTAAGTCTTTAATCCACTTTAAGTTGATTTTTATATATGATGTATGATGAGGGTACAATATCATTATTTTGCATGTGGATATGTGGTTTCCTTGACATCATCTATTAAGTAGGCTATACTTTTCCTATTGTGTATTCTTGACATCCTTATCAAAGAGGAGTTGACTGTATTTGGCAAGGTGTGTTGTCTGGGCTCTCTACATGGTCTATATGTATGGTTTTTATTTTTTTTATTTTTTTTTTAAACCAGTGCCATACTGTCTTGATTACTGTAGCTTTGTAATGCATCTTGAAATCAGGAAGTGTGATCCTTTCAGCTTGGTTCTTCTTTCTCAAGACTGCTTTGGGGCTAATAGTGGTGGCTTACGTCTGCAATCCCAGAGAGAGGTGAAGCCAGCTGGGCTTCTGGGTCGGGTGGGGTCTTGGAGAACTTTTCTGTGTAGCTAAAGGATTGTAAACACACCAATCAGCACTCTGTAAAAATGCACCAATCAGTACTCTGTGTCTAGGTAAAGGTTTGTAAATACACTAATCATCACTCTGTAAAATGGGCCAATCAGTGCTCTGTAAAATGGACCAATCAGCAGGATGTGGGTGGGGCTAAATAAGGGAATAAAAGCTGGCCACCCAAGCCAGCAGTGGCAACCTGCTCGGGTCCCCTTCCATGCCGTGGAAGCTTTGTTCTTTTGCTCTTCACAATAAATCTTGCTGCTGCTCACTCTTTGGGTCCGTACTATCTTTATGAGCTGTAACACTCACTGTGAAGGTCTGAGGCTTCATTTTTTAAGTCAGCGAGACCATGGACCCATCAGGAGGAACAAACAACTCTGGAGGTGCCACCATTAATAACTGTAACACTTACTGTGAAGGTCTGCGGCTTCACTCCTGAAGTCAGTGAGACCACGAACCCACCAGGAGGAACAAACAACTCTGGATGCACCACCTTTAAGAGTTGTAACACTCACTGCGGAGGTCTGTGCTTCACTCCTGAAGTCAAGTGAGACCACGAGCTGACCAGAAGGAAGAAACTCCAGACACTTCTGAAGGAACAAACCCCTGATACACCATCTTTAAGAACGTAACATTAACCACAAGGGTCCGTGGCTTCATTCCTGAAGTCAGCGAGACCAAGAATGACTGGAAGGAATGAATTCCATACACACCAGCACTTTGGGAAGCTGAGGCAGGAGGCTTGAGTCCAGCAGTTTGAGAACAGCCTGGAAACATGGTGAAACCCTGTCTCTACACAAATTGTAAAAGAAATAGCCAAGTGTGGTGGCACACACCTGTATTCCCAACTACTGAGAAGGCTGAGATGGGAGGATCACCTGAGCCCTGGAGGTTGAGGCTGCAGTTAGCTGTGATCACACCATGACACTCCAGCATGGATGACAGAGTGAGACTCAAAAACAAACAAAAAGAATGTCGTTATAGTTTGGCTCTGTGTCCTTACCCAAATCTCATGTCAAATTGTAATCCCCATGCCAGGGTAGAGGTCTGGTAGGAAGTGATTGGATCATGAGGGCAGATTTCTCCCTTGGTGTTCTCGTGATAGTGAGTTCTCATGAGATCTCATGGTTTCAAAGTGTGGCACTTCCCCCTTATCTATCTCTTTCTCTCCTGCTTGGCCATGGTAAAATGTACCTTGCTTCCCCGTCACCTTCTGCCATAATTGTAAGGTTCCTGAGGTCCCCCTATCCATGTGGAACTATGAGTCAATTAAATCTCTTTTCTTTATAAATTACCCAGTCTCAGGTAGTTCTTTATAACAGTGTGATAATGGACTAATACAATCGTTTTGGCTATTTGGGGTCTTTTGTGTTTCCACATAAATTTTAGAATTGTTTTTTCTATTTCTGAGAAAAATGTCATTGTTATTTTCATAGGTATTTGTTTTAGTCTTTTTGCTGTGCTTATAACAGAATACCTGAGATTGGGTAATTTATACAGAAAAGAGGTTTATTTCTTGCAGTTCTGAAGGCTGGGATGTTCAAGATCAAGTGGCTGCATTTGGTTGGCTTCTGGTGAGGGCCTTGTACTGTTTCACAACATGACAGAAGACATCACAGAGCAAGAGGAGTTGAGTTTGCTAATGCAGGTGTTTATTTCTTTTCATATAAAGACACTAATGCTCCACTCTCCTTTTGTCCTCCAATCCTAGTTACCTACCAAAGGTCCTACCTCTTAAAAAGCATGGTCAAATTTCCCATCCTCTTAATACTGTTACAATGGGGACTAAGTTTCAACATGAGTTTTAGAGGGGACAAACATTAAAACCATAGCAGGATTTCACTGAATCTGTAAATTATTTTGGGTAGTATGGATGCTTAACAATATTAATTCTTCCACTTGAGGAACACAAGATATTTTTCCATTTACGTATGTCTTCTTCAATCTATTTTATTAGTATCTTATAGTTTTCATTGTACTAATCTTTCATCTCATTGGTTAAATTTATTTCTACGTATCTTATTCTTTTTGATGCCATTGTAAATGGAATTGTTTTCTTAATTTCTTTTTTGGATAGCCTTTTGTTGCTGTATATAAACTCAATGGATTTTTGTATGTTAATTTTGTATTCTGCAACTTTACTGATAAGTTAGTTGTAACATTATTTTGTGAATTTTGCAGAGTCTTCTATGTATAATATCATCTGCATGTCTTCTGCAAACAGAGACAATTTAACTTCTAAAACCTGCCAACAAAGAAAAGCCAAGAACAGATGGCTTCACGGGTGAAATCGACCAAGCATTTAAAGAATTAGCAGCAATTCTCAAACTCCCTCAGGAAGTTGAAGAGGAGGGAGAACACTTCCAAACCCATTTTATGAGGCCTGGATTACTATCAAACCAAAGCCAGTTAAGGACATTACAAGACAAGAAAAACACAGGCCAATATTCCTGATGAACATAGATGCAAAATTTCTCAACAAAATACCAGCAAACCCAATTCAGTAGTGTATTAAAACAATCACATACCATGACCAACAGACACTTTTTTCCCCCTGAAATGCAAAGATATTTCACATATGTAAATCAATAAATGTAATACAACACAGTAACAGAATTAAGGATAAAAATTATATGATTATCTCAATAGATTCAAAAAACTCATTCAACAAAATTCAATATTCTTTTATGGTTAAAAACTCTCAATAAATTACTAACATAAGGCATATACCTTAATATAGCAGAGGCCATATACAACAAGTCGATAGCTAACATTATAATCAATGGTGAAAAGCCTAAAACATTCCATCTAAGACCACCAACAAAACAAAGGTGCCCACTTTCACCACCTCTGTTCAACATAGTGCTGGAAGTCTTAGCCAGAGTAACTAGATAAGAAAAAGAAATAAAAGATATGCATGTGAAAAACACAAAGAAAAGGTAAAAGGGGTTTAGAAATAAAAGGTGAGTTAGGTCGGAAAAATTGGCATGTCGAGTAATTCATTTATGTTTTCTAAGCCAAAGTTCTCTACTTGGATATTTAGGAATGACATTACCGACTTTGTTTATTTGCTGTGAACACTGAATAACAGAATACCTAAGGAGCCATAAATAAACATCAAGTAAAAAAGAAAAATAGCATAGCATTTTTAACATAGAATATAAACACGAAGATTCAGAAGTGAGATATTTTCTGGGGTATCAAAGCCATTTGTAAATTTCAAATTACTATTTTGAGGCACTGTATCTCCAAATCAAGTCATCTGATTTCAAAGGATTGCCAACACAGTCCCAAATTTTTATCTAATGTTTTTTTGTTGAAAATGACAATCATGTGAATGATATTTTAATTGCTGCTTAGATCAAGCAATTTACTCTACATGATCTATTTTTACAAAAAAAAAAAAAAGATCATTAGAAGGTTGGAATGCATAAAATGTAGTAAGGCAGTGAGAATTTGAGAATTTAGACTACCCTTTGGCCATAAATCTGCATGCACTTTCTGTTTGTTTTGTGGGGGGTGTTAATGAGGAGAATTTTTTTAAATTAAGGATATAGAAATCCCTTCCTGAATTAGTAAGGAATAGAAGCACTGACAGTTTGGAATAGAAAAAAGAAGATAAAGTGGTAGCCAGAATATGAGATTTTTTTTACTATGCCTTTGAAAACAATGGGCCATTGTTTAAGGACATTAAATTGTCATTAAAATAGCATTATAGACTTCAGTACCAATTATAAAGCTACTAATGTCTTTTGAGGTAAGTTGTTTGAAAGATAAGTGTTCATCTGGGTTGAACAGGTAAAGGTTGATTGAAGAGTTTTATCTAAAAATTTCAAGTTACCTTTTAGATAAAAGATTTTCGAAGTAAAACATTTGCTTTGAAAAATGTAGAATGGTAAATTATCTGAAGCCTCCGTCTCAAAGATAGTCAGGACTAACCTTCCTTATGTATCTTTCCAGAAATTTAATATAATCATATAAGTAAATATATATTTTTTACCTAACCAGTGTCATTTTGGTAAAACTTGCTTTTTCACTTAATAGATTATGCCAAACACTATCCATATCACAAAATATACTTTTTCCTTTTTTCAAAAAGATATATGTTATTTTATTATAAGGACAACTATAATTTATTTAACCAGTCCCTTGCTATTAATACATTTCAGTTGTTTTAATCAACCTTTTGCTGTTTTAATGTAACAGAATAAAAAATTCTCAGACATGCATGTTGAGAATAGGTACAATTGTAATATTTGGATGAATTCCTAAGTATGGGATTGCAGGTTCAAAGAGTGTATTTCTAATTTTGATAGAAGTTGCAAGTTACCATTTGAGGAAGTAGGACCTATTCTAAACCCACTAAAAGTGTATGAAAATGCCCTATTTCCTCATCTGGTAACCAGGTCATTCTCTGGGACCATGGGCCAACTTGAGGTTATGCATCCATGACTCCAAGACACAGAGTCGGAATGGTATTTGATGGAGAAACTAACTTATAAAGCCAGCTCTTCAAATGAATATCAGTTGGAATCATGTTAAATAGAAATTTAGAGACCACTGGAAAAACTTTTGACAGCAAGATATAGTACATGGGAATTTTGTATATAGTAACCATTCCTACAAATTTAGAACGTGCAAAATGTCACTGATTTGTCTTTTTAGCAATCCCTTTATAATACAACTATTTTATGATTTTATTTTACAGAATACAAAGTATTTTAGTGACTATACAAACACAGATATAAACTTTTACCCTCTACAATATTTAAATTCCTTAAAGGAAGGAATTTTTTTAGAATATTTTTAATGAAAAAATAGAAAAAAATAGGGCTTATTGTTTTGTGACAAACTGTGAAAACTTCTTTTGTTAGCCTCACTTGTTTTGTGTATTCTCAATACAAGTAAAGGAGTGTGTACTATTTGGCTTTAAATGGTTCCCTTGTCAGCTTCTGTAAAAAGGGGAAAGTTGTGTGTGTGTGTGTGCATGTACAATATTTAAGGATTCAGAGTATTTTCAAAACTCCGTATAAGACATGACTGGAAAACCATAGAGATTGAAATTCTACATGTTTATTGGTATAAAATATAAAAGGTTGCAGTAACAGATTGCAAAGCACTATTATAATGTCTAAATTTTAGGTATATAAAGTTGAAATTTAATAGTTTATAAAGATGTATTTTACCACAATACAGAGTATGCTTTAATTTTTTGTTAAATTAGTCTTCATCATTTGGATTACTTTTTAAAAAAGAAATATCTCTCTAAAATGTAAATGAATATATAATTAAGTTCACATACAAGTATTCTTAAAATTCTAAAATGTGTAGTGATAGCCTGTCTTTAAAGCAATGACTTTGTAGAATGTTCTCAGAAAAGTGATACTAAATGGTGATTCTAAGTCATTGCAACCTAAATAACCCTATATTTATAAATCATTCTTTAAATCTTTTACACCCTGAGAAGGGCTTGTCATTTTATTAATAACCTAATACCTGAGAATGATGTACAAGATTATTTTGAAAATTTCCCTTTTCTAGCTGCCTGATGAGCTGTTAAGATCGTTTTTCTGCAATTGATGTTATATTCAGTACTTGAAGAAGTCGCTGAAATGTTAGTTTCTAGTTATATATTACTATGGTAGTGCTTTCATTTTATCTGAACTTTTATTGAACATATTAAATGTCTGTGGTAGTTCTAGTTCAGTTACTGAAAAATGATCAAGTTTCCCAGAATATATTTTATAGTTTTCAAAATCCTACAAATGGTAATTCTTGCTTGTCCTTTGATATAGTGGAAACAGTTAAGTGAAATAACTATAACAAGACGAGATATTTCTAATGAATTCCTTAAAAAAGCCTCATTCTTTTTTCACTGATGTCAAATAATAGAAATAAAATGTAAAATTAAAGGTTCAAAGTTTTACACTCTAAGAACTTGGATCCATCATGCTGAAAAAAACTATTGATAAGCCCCATAATTACACAATATAAATACTCAGGGATGATAAAGCATATAACTTTAAGATATGACCACATAAAAGTTGATAAATGTACACCTAAGGTCACTACACTGAGGAAGCAAGGCATCAAAATAGAGTATATGATCTCTTAAAATATTAGAAGTAATTATTCAGTGAATAATCCTCAAAGTGTCACATGTTTTGTGATGAGTAGAAGTGGTCCTAATTTAAACGTTGGACTGCTTATAGGTGATTAACCTGTAAAGCCAAATAATTTTTTTAAATTCTACATAATTATTAGAACCATTTCTCCTTGTGTCTCTACAAATGATATTCCAATTTCCTTTAGATAATGTAAACACTTTTATAGTTTCATGTAGGTAATTAATTTTCCTTTCAATATTGAAATGTTGTTGAATCGGTGATTTCAAAGAATATACTTGTAGTGAAAATAACTTCACAATTTAACCAAAATAACCAATAGTCAGCAAAATCAGCAACATATTACTTGGCTGGGCCAACCAAAATTTAAAAGTTAAATTTAACTTCTTAAAAACTGTTTTTAGATTAATGGATCCACCGGGAAGATTGGTCAGTTTCTACTGAAATAAATGTTCACAGTGTTCATGCATACCTGTAGTCTGAGTCAAGCTTCTTCTACAACAATATGATGGAAAAAGAAATTTATAAAACATAAATATAAGATTATTTACAATACATGGACTAAAGACCTTTAGAATATTAGACTTCATGTTGTCTTTTTCCATAAGCTGTTTCCTATGAGGGCATGTTCTCAGAATTTTATATTTGTCTTGAGTTAATGACTGACAAATTCATTTACATAATATTGACTGTGAAAAATTAAATGAGAGTTGTCTTGACCTAGATTATCTTCAGGCTGTGACTTAAGGTTTTCAAAAGCAGTTCTCAAGAATGATTTTTACAATAAATACCACTTGCTAGCAGAACACATCTTGCCCCTCATGCCTGTGAAGATAAAATTTATTATATTCGTTTTTCAAAGGTGACTAATCATCAGAAGTTCTAGTTAGATATACCAGTTATTGTCATATGATTATCTATTCAGTAATCACACTCACAAGGGGTGGGGCCTAGGAATCTCTACTAACAAAATGGAAGTAGCTGATTCTGGTCAAGTTTGATAAAAACCGCATTAAAAGTAACTCCTTTATTCTTTTGCGGGTATCAACAGTTTAACTTTTTCCTTTAGACTTGTTTAAATGCTGGATTTCATAAACTTACGTGAAATATTGACTTTTTATAATAGACGTTAGCAAATTTGAATGAAAGCAAATACATTATTCTCATATCTGTTAGGGTTTTCTATTGTGCCTTGCTTCACATTTGGCTTTTTTCCTATTAGTCAGGAAGTTACCCATTATACTAGTGTACCATCTATAACTAAGATATACATCAATATAGCTTGATTTCAATATTTTTCCATAGTCTTACTTGCCACTCTCTTCTGTTTCACATCTATCTATAGCTATATCATCTATATCTATGTATCTCTGTCTATACCCAATCAGTTACTCCTTGCCTCTTCTGTCTTTTGAATATCTCATCCCTATTCTTCAAGCTTCAGTTCTTTTCACTTTTTTTCTCTCTGTTCCTCATCACCATTCATTTACAGATATTTATTGAACACTTTCTGTGTGTTAAATAACCATTAGAGTATGAAACACAAAGATTAGTAAGACGCCATAATTTCTGACAAAAATGAGTTTACGGTTTAGATGATCTTAATGGCTTTATCTCTCTGACCATGTTTCTGTCCCTATCTGTTGTAAAGTTTCCACACAACTACTTTCCAATATTTCATTTCAAAGTAAAGGGGATGAATGAGCAAAGATGGCTTGGAATTAGAAAACAGACTTTGGAGTTGTTCTGTACCTGGCTCTGTGCACACCAAGATCTGAAGCAGTCTGAATGTCTTTTTCTCAATGTTTTCCATTTTGTGGAAATTTTCTGGATGAAATTATTCTAAATGCAGCTGCAGTTTCAGAGCTATATACCACACTAATTGAGGCTTCACTGGAAGACTGACAAGGTACAGCTCAGCCATTTTTTCAGTCTTAATAATTTTATTATACCTATTTATTGTTTTGGCCCTTTCCTGCCATACTTTTTTTTTTTCTTTTTTTTATTGTGCTTCTCTTTAGCATATTTCTCTTGCCATTCTTTATTGTGTCTTATTTTATCATGTCCTATTTGCAGATAAACATATTATTAACAAATTATAAACATATTAAGAATTGTAGTTTACATAAGATTCAGTAAAACGATGAATGAGAACATCAAGATGAAAGTACTTGGCTTTGATGTAAAGACATTTTATCATTTATTCTGAGATTGCCAAATTACTCTAAATGCAGCTACACTTTCAGAGCTGTGTACCACACTGATTGAGGCTTCACTAGAAAACTGACTTATAAGGTACAACTCACTCATTTTTTCAGTCTTAAACAGAACTCGCTCTATAGCAAATTTACGAACATATAACCTAAGGGCCCAATGGGAGAATGTCCTTGGGGAATTAATGTCTGTCTACAGAGGGCCGGTGCGGAGGCTCACATCTGTAATCCCAACAGTTTAGAGGCCCAGGCAGGTGCATCACCTGAGGTTGGGAGTTTGAGACTAGCCTGGCCAACATGGTGAAACCCTGTCTCTACTAAAAATACAAAATTTAACCAAGCATGTTGGCAGGCGCATGTAATCCCAGCTACTCAGGAGGCTCATACAGGAGAATCACTTGAACCCGGGAGGTGGAGGTTGTAGTGAGCAAAGAATGCACTACTGCACTCCAGCCTGGAAAAAGAGCAAAACCTTGTCTCAAAAAAAAAAAAAAAAAAAAAGTCTACAAAGAAGAAGAGAGGGAAATGCCAATGTATAAATCATTTTAGGAATACTTCTACATTGTTCAGCCACTGCCACTTTCTCTGGTCTTTATGACAAATCATTGTAAAATTCAGCAAAGGTTCTTTTTCACGTGGTTCAACCAAGCAGAGAAGTCTGAATTTTATTGTTAATCAGAATAAATAAAAATAACCAGTTTTAAAGAAATAATCAATTTAAGGCAAATGAACTCTTTGAGAGTATAATGGTACCATCTGGTAAATTAGCTCTTTCCCAACTTCAAATACTACTCTCAAAGGTGTATTTCTTTCATTTTATTTCTAGATAATATTTATTCAGCTCTCCAATATCAGATAATGAACAAGGTAATTTTAGATGCTACTATGTCCTGGGATTACTATGACCCAAATTAATCTATTTTCTTTCATAACTTTATTTTTCCAAGCATAGTCTTGTGGCACATGCTGAGGAAATGGCCACAAATCTTGGCTGCCCAATTCACCGACAAATTGACTTTTGCTGACTAATTATCCTCAAAAGATGTATGAATTAGCAGCTGCGTTTATGCTGATTTCCAGGCCATAATGGCAATAGAGAGTTTATGTTCCAATAATTAATTTTCCTAGGAACACATAACAGTAATAAAATATTCAATAAAGAAACCAAGAAACACTGGCTGGGATTTTATACAACAAAAATATTTGTTAATCATAGAGCAAAAATCAAAAGCAGAAAACGCAGCTGAGCTCTGCCTGTGGGAGCAGCAGTGATGACTGTGACCTTATCTTTTGCCAGGTAAGTGGGGTGGGCAGGGGGAAATGTGGTTGGTATAAAAAATATTTAGTCAGACTAGTCAGACTATGGTGCCATCTCACATTAAAAAAAAAAAAAAAGAAATAAAATTCAAACAAACACTACTATTGCCAATCTACTGACTTTATAGTTACCCAAAATCTAGAGAGAGACAGAGAAATGAACCAACAATGGTAACAAATATTGAGCCTCACAAAATTAGCACTAAAATCTACCTTTCAAAATGTATCAATGAATCTTTTCCTAAGAAACATAAAACATAAATCTTCCTCTAAGAAACATAAGTCAAAACCAATAATTAAAACATGAATTCTCTTCAGATGACAGTAAATTTTTTGAATTATATGACAAACATGCTCAAATGACAAATGAGATATAATTTCTAATACAAAATAAAAAACACATTTTGAAACTGAACAGACAAATGTAAAAAGGAAATGTTTTTTCTCAGATAAAAGAATTAGAATTTTCTAAGAAAATAAAATGGACAAACTGATTTTCCTTGAACTGAAAGGGGAAATTTAGTAAATTGGAGGTTAACACTGAGGAATTCATAAAGAGCCTCCTGTTGTAAGCCAAAAAATATATTTTTTTAATAAGGAGAAATTAAGAAGATAGATTAACAAGTTCTACCACATATCTAAAAGCACTTTCAGAATGAGATAAGGAAGTGGATTGGAAAAATACAATATTGAATTATATAATTGATAAGAATTTTACATAATTAAGAATGTTCTTCATCCTCAGACTGAACGTGTACTTGTAAGTTTGATCAGGATACATTTTAAACACAGAAACATTAGAGTGAAACTGGTGGATACCCTGCAAAATAAATAGCCAACTTTATTATTATTATTATTATTATTATTATTATTATTATTATTATTATTATACTTTATGTTCTAGGGTACATGTGCATAACGTGTAGGTTTGTTACATATGTATACTTGTGCCATGTTGGTGTGCTGCACCCATCAACTCGTCAGCACCCATCAATTCGTCATTTACATCAGGTATAACTCCCAATGCAATCCCTCCCCTTTTACCCCTCCCCATGATAGGCCCCGGTGTGTGATATTCCCCTTCCTGAGTCCAAGTGATCTCAATGTTCAGTTCCCACCTATGAGTGAAAACATGCAGTGTTTGGTTTTCTGTTCTTGCGATAGTTTGCTGAGAATGATGGTTTCCAGCTGCATCCATGTCCCTACAAAGGACACAAACTCATCCTTTTTTATGGCTGCATAGTATTCCATGGTGTATATGTGCCACATTTTCTTCATCCAGTCTGTCACTGATGGACATTTGGGTTGATTCCAAGTCTTTGCTATTGTGAATAGTGCCGCAATAAACATACGTGTGCATGTGTCTTTATAGCAGCATGATTTATAATCCTTTGGGTATATACCCAGTAATGGGATGGCTGGGTCATATGGTACTTCTACTTCTAGATCCTTGAGGAATCACCACACTGTTTTCAATAATGGTTGAACTAGTTTACAATCCCACCAACAGTGTAAAAGTGTCCCTATTTCTCTACATCCTCTCCAGCACCTGTTGTTTCCTGACTTTTTAATGATTGCCATTCTAACTGGTGTGAGATGGTATCTCATTGTGGTTTAGATTTGCATTTCTCTGATGGCGAGTGATGATGAGCATTTTTTCATGTGTCTGTTGGCTGTATGAATGTCTTCTTTTGAGAAATGTCTGTTCATATCCTTTGCCCACTTTTGGATGGGGTTGTTTATTTTTTGCTTGTAAATTTGTTTGAGTTCTTTGTAGGTTCTGGATATTAGCCCTTTGTCAGATGAGTAGATTGCAAAAATTTTCTCCCATTCTGTAGGTTGCCTGTTCACTCTGATGGTAGTTTCTTTTGCTGTGCAGAAGCTCTTTAGTT
The DNA here is from genome assembly GCF_002776525.5 of Piliocolobus tephrosceles. Taxonomy (NCBI): domain Eukaryota; kingdom Metazoa; phylum Chordata; class Mammalia; order Primates; family Cercopithecidae; genus Piliocolobus; species Piliocolobus tephrosceles. The sequence goes on along the minus strand of NC_045437.1, from coordinate 83,081,606 downwards.
TAATTAGATCCCATTTGTCAATTTTGGCTTTTGTTGCCATTGCTTTTGGTGTTTTAGACATGAAGTCCTTGCCCATGTCTATGTCCTGAATGGTATTACCTAGGTTTTCTTCTAGGGTTTTTATGGTATTAGGTCTGACATTTAAGTCTCTAATCCATCTTGAATTAATTTTCGTATAAGGAGTAAGGAAAGGATCCAGTTTCAGCTTCCTACTTATGGCTAGCCAATTTTCCCAGCACCATTTATTAAATAGGGAATCCTTTCCCCATTTCTTGTTTCTCTCAGGTTTGTCAAAGATCAGATGGCTGTAGGTGTGTGGTATTATTTCTGAGGACTCTGTTCTATTCCATTGGTCTATATCTCTGTTTTGGTACCAGTACTATGCTGTTTTGGTTACTGTAGCCTTGTAGTATAGTTTTAAGTCAGGTAGCGTGATGCCTCTGGCTTTGTTCTTTTGACTTAGGATTGTCTTGGCAATGCAGGCTCTTTTTTGGTTCCATATGAACTTTAAAGCAGTTTTTCCAATTCTGTGAAGAAACTCATTGGTAGCTTGATGGGGGTGGCATTGAATCTGTAAATTACCTTGGGTGGTATGGCCATTTTCACGATATTGATTCTTCCTATCCATGAGCATGGTATGTTCTTCCATTTGTTAGTGTCCTCTTTTATTTCACTGAGCAGTGGTTTGTCGTTCTCCTTGAAGAGGTCCTTTACATCCCTTGTAAGTTGGATTTCTAGGTATTTTATTCTCTTTGAAGCAATTGTGAATGGGATTTCGTTCATGATTTGGCTTTCTGTTTGTCTGTTACTGGTGTATAAGAATGCTTGTGATTTTTGCACATTAATTTTGTATCCTGAGACTTTGCTGAAGTTGCTTATCAGCTTAAGGAGATTTTGGGCTGATACGATGGGGTTTTCTAAATATACAATCATGTCATCTGCAAACAGGGACAATCTGACTTCTTCTTTTCCTAACTGAATACCCTTGATTTCTTTCTCTTGCCTGATTGCTCTAGCCAGAACTTCCAACCCTATGTTGAATAGTAGTGGTGAGAGAGGGCATCCTTGTCTTGTGCCAGTTTTCAAAGGGAATTTTTCCAGTTTTTGCCCATTCAGTATGATATTGGCTGCCAACTTTCATAGAGAAAATAATTAACAACTACTAGAGAAGCAGCATGCCTGTAATGGACTCCAATGGATATTGAAAACAATTGACAATAACAGCCAATATAGGATTTTATGCTTAGCCAATCTTTCATTCAGGAGAGGGAAATGCAAACAGTTTGCATATATAAAGACCTTAACACACAGAGTACCTCTGTGAACTGTAACACCACTACCACCACGGTTAGAAAATAGTCAGAATAGGCCGGGCGTGGTGGCTCACGCCTGTAATCCCAGCACTTTGGGAGGCTAAGGTGGGTGGATCACAAGGTCAAGAGATCGAGACCATCCTGGCTAACACAGCGAAACCCTGTCTCTACTAAAAAAAAAAAAAAAAAAATACAAAAAAATTAGTGGATGTGGTGGTGGGTGCCTGTAGTCCCAGTTACTCGGGAGGCTGAGGCAGGAGAATGGCATAAACCCTGAAGGTGGAACTGGCAATGAGCTGAGATTGCACCCCTAAATCCAGCCTGCATGACAGAGTGAGACTCCTTCTCAAAAAAAAAAAAAAAAAAAAAAAAAAAAAAATAGAAGATAGTCAAAATAAGCTATCTCTTATACAGATGAATAAGATGAATATAGAAATAATAATTACCAGTTTATACAGGTACGTTTAGATACATGTTAATATTAAATTTAATCATTGTAAGACATTAGTCAATTTAAGTTTAAATAGTAGAAAGACTATGTATGGCTCCAACCTGTCAGATGAAATGTAGAGAATATAGAAAGTCAAATATAGCAGAGGGCAGAAGATAGGGGCAAAAACTTACAAACAATAAAAAAAGATGACTGAAAAGACAATTAAAAATCAGATAATAGAAATAAAACTTAATAATATAAAAATCTTGGCTGAAAACCAAAGAAATACTCTTCTGTACATTGGCATGGAGAATAACTTATGACTAAGTCCCCAGAAGCAATTGCAACAAAAACAAAAATTAACAAGTGACACCTAATTAAACTAAAGCACTAAATAGCAAAAGTAACTATCAGCAGAGTGGACAGACAACCTACAGATGGGAGAAAATACTTGCAAACTATGCATTCCACAAAGGTCTAATATCCAGAATCTATGAGGAACTTTAAACAATTCAACAAACAAGGCACAAATAGCCCCATTAAAAATGTACAAAAGACATGAACAGATACTTTTCAAAAGAAGTGGCCAACAAACACTTGAAAAAATGCTCAATATAACTAATCTTCAGAGAAATGTAAATCAAAAGTAAAATGAGATACAATCGCATACCAGTCTGAATGGCTATTAAAAAGTCAAAAACAACAGATGGTGGCGAGGCTGCAGAGAAAAGGCAATGCTTCTACTCTACTGGTGGGAATATGTATTAGTTCAGCCACTGTTCAAAGCAGTTTGAAGATTTCTAAAAGAACTTAAAACAGAATTACCATTCAACTCAGCAATCCAATTACTTGGATGTTCAGCTTGCTTTTGTGGATTATTATACTGCCTATTAATGTTTACTTAATACTTAACTAGGTTCTATGCGTTATCCTATGCCCTGCAACTAACAACTACACTAACCTAGTAGTTACCTCAACAACGCTGAGATAGTTTCTCTTTTATTTTTATAATTCAGATGAAGAAAAATGAGAAATAGAATATTTAAGTAATTTGCCCAGTCATCTACCTAATAAATGATTGAGTTTGGTTATGAACTCAAGAATTGTTACCAAATAATAACCAAAAGAATTTTAGCAGTATTAACACCAGAAAAGCCAGAATTTAACATAAAATGGAGTAGGAATAAAATGGAATAGGAATAAAATGAAATAATAGTTCAAATTAAATAAATGCCCCTGAAAGAAAATATAATCATTATCATAAATTTGTACTATCCATAAAATAATATTGCTTTGAAGCATATAAAAACATTGACATTAAGCCAATTTATTAGACATACAGAAATTTGAACAAAACAAGTTTTACTGTGTGTGTACATATAAAATATACATTATTTTGAGTAATATAGGGAGTGCTTATAAAAATTAACCATGTATTATATTTAATATATAAATAGTATAAATAGATTTCAAATAGTTGACATCATAATACCACAATTTTTAACCAGTTATTTCTATTCGATTTCAAATAAATTAGAAATTAACCATACTAAAAATTAAAATATATTTACAAATTTAAAAATATACTCCTAAATTATTGAAAAATAAATGTGGAAATACTAGTAGAAATCACAAAGTTAATATTCAACTAAAGAAATTAGGAAAATAACAAAATAAATCTTGTTCAAGAAGAAAAATAATAAAGAGCACAAAATTATGAAATAAACAAAACATAAGTTGGTTTTCTTAATTTTTATAAAATAGATAAAGATTTACCAAGATTCATAAGAGAATGAAATAAATGACACCGATTTCAATATTAAGAATACAAGAATGTGGGTTATAACCGATGGAAGACGACATAATTTTTAAAAGTCCATGACCAACTTTAAGTTACTAAATTTGAAAATACAGAAGAAATGATTACTTTTTCTAGAAATATATAAATTGTCAAATCTGACTCAAGATGAAATAGAAAATGGGACTAAGTCACAAATTATTAATTAAATTAAATTGGAACTCAAAATTTGTTTAACAAAGTGCTTTTAAAAGAACTTGTCAAAATTTCAAGGGTCAAATAATCACTTTTTATAAACACCACTTCAACAGGTAGAAAAAAGAGATCTATAGAACCCATTTTATGCTGCTAAGACAACTTTGATATCTAAATGGGGCAGACTACTCGAATAAATGGTGTTCGGGAATTATTCCTTGATACAGAACAAGAGAAAATTAGGATTCTACCTCAGAACATGCAGACTGATTTGTTTCAGATGTATTAAAAACTGCAAAGTAAATAAAGTATAACTTTAGAACTTTCAAAATATAATATCAGATATAAGTTTGCAAAAAGAGAATAAGAAAATACTTTTTCAAAAGACACTCTCTTATACATATATCAAAAAGACTAAATTTGACTAAATTAATATTTTAAAATTCTTCATAGCAAATGACACTATAAGACAAAAGGATAATAGAATATCATTTACTTGTAACACTCGACGACAAAGCAATAGTGTCTAGAATATGTTGAAAGTTCTAAAAAGAAGAAAAGAAAAAGATAAATAGCACAAAAAAATAATAGGGAAAGGGTAGAAATAAGCAACTCACAGAAAAAAAGCAATCTCATTAGATAGACATAATATCATGCTCATAATATTAATTAAAATTAAAATGTCTATATAAATAGTCTAGAAAATATAAAGAATAAGAAACACTATTTTAACAAATCAGAAGAAGAATTTGGTCATATTTAGGATATTCACATTTTAGGGATCAGAAATTCTTATCCTGACATTAACTTTTAGATATCTATCTAAAAGATACTCTTGCATATGAACAAAGGCAGATATGCATAATAACCTATTAGCTATGGGTATTTTAATAGCAATAAATGAAAACAATGAGTTGTCCTTACAATGGAATTCTGTGTGATAAATGAAATGAATTAATGATCAACATGGTCATTACCAAGGAATGTAATATTCTACCTCAAAATGTGGAGTGGTATATATGACACAGCAGCCTGGTAGACTACATTACTGTCTGCACTTATTCTTTTCCTTGACAGAGAATTGTACAGCCCCATACACTGACTGTGAGTTTGCCATATAACGTGGTTTAGCCAGTGAAATGTGAGCTTATGCCATATCCAAGCAGATATCTAAGTCTAATTCTCCAACTTTCTCGCTCTTCTCTCCTTGCCTTCAGAGTGGCATATCCCTGATTAAATCGGACTGTCCCTTCTGCCTGAGTTCTGGACTGAAAAGCCCCATGGAGCAGAGCTCTAGCTGACCTGTGGCTGGCTTTGTCTAAAGTAAGCCATAAACCTTTTGTTTTGTCAGCGACTGAGACTGGAAATTTTTCTTCTCTTTACGCTCCTCCTCCTTCCCCCATCTTTTTCCTCAAACTCTTCCTCTTTCCCCACTTCCTCCTTCTCTTCCTCCTTTTGTTACTGCAACCTCACACTGAAAAATAGATCATTTATATAATTTAACATACTTAGAAAATAATATGATATTTTAGATATATAAATATATATATTTTTAAAATTAAGAAATGATGACTATTTGGGAATGAAGACATTGTTTCAGATGGGAAGAAATGCCCAGCAGGTCACAAAATTTCAGCATATAATGTAAACACAAATAACATAAATTTGTAAATACTTCATAAAATAGTAAAATCAAATGTTCTGTATTCTCCATTCTTACCTTGTATGCCAAAATATTTTGCTATATGTAACAGATACATATTTTACTCTCTCTCTCTCCCCCACCCCCCATATATATATATATGTATGTGTGTGTGTTTAATAGAGAGAACTACATCCCTCTCATAGAAATTTCAGGGACAGACAATAAAGAATTATTTGGTAACACCCCTCTAATCACACTTGATTCAATCTATACAATAAACTGAGCATTGGCTCTAGAATTAGAACTGGATTCATATCCAGGTGCCACCATTTATTTGCCTGACTTCTATGAGCCTTAGTTTCTTCATCTGAGTATCAGGAATAGAGATTTGCCTTAGAGTTGTTTTAAGGTTTAAATGAAATATTTCCTCTTTAATGCCTGAATATGTAATAATTTTAACTGCTGAAGATGTATTCATTTCAATTCTGTTTCTCAAATATTATGTTCTAATATTAAGTCAGTTCTACTTTGGGAATACAAGCAACTTAGATAATTCAGCTTTAACATGAAGTCAAGCAGCTATGGAGAAGATTTATGAGAATTATTTCAACTTTATAATAAAAGTGTAACTCACTATTTAAAAAATTATCTTACTAATATAATCTCTGATTTTTTAGCAGGGGTTGGTGAAATTTTTTCTATAAAGGGACATGTAGTAAATATATTCAGCTACACAAGCCATCTGGCCTCTGTTGCAACAATTCAGCTTTGCCATTGCAGTGCAAAAGGAGCCAAAACTAAATGAATGGGCATGGCTGTGTTCCAATAAAACTTTTATCATGGATTCCATAATTTGAATTTCATATAATTTTCATTTTCTATGAAATATTACTTTTTTGCCTCTTCAACTATTTACAAATATAGAAAACACTCTTAGCCCTCGTGTCATATGAAAACAGATGGTATGCTGGATTTAACACACAGATCTTAGTTTGCTGATTTGTTTTCTTTGCCTTGACATCAAGGCTTTAAAGTCTCTTTTGAAAAAGCCCTGATATTAATATACATGTAATATATAATATACATGGCCTATAATTTTAATGACTTGGTTCTTGAGAATGCCTATATATATATATATACACACACACACACATACACACAGAGATGGTGTCATGCAGCTCCTAGTTATATTGTTTTAATTTACATTATTTCTATTGCATATTATGGGACACTGCCCTTTGCATTACTTTATTTTAGATAATTTTAAGATGGAAACTTACCTCATAAAGGTCATATTTGAGATGTCTTGCTTGTAAAAGTCAAAGTCTATTTCAAACCTAATTGAATAATTTAATTGTTTTTGGATTGTCTGTTTTTACCCTGCTGAGCTTTAATGTTTTTCTTCCTGAACCACTGAGTTTTATATCCTAATAATTATCTTTTTTGTTTCATAACCCAAAATAGTCCTGGTATAGATAGTACTGGAGTAACAAACTTTAAAAAAAAGTCTTATAATATTCTGCCCAATAAGTGATGATCTTTCTTAACTAATGATTTCTGAGTCTTTACTTCTTTTTACTTGCAAGTATCTGCTACACTTTGATTCATCAGTTAGCATTGTAAAGAGATTATTTCATCATATTTTTATCTTTAGTAGCAATCATGTTTATTTTCTAATGTGAGACATTTTTATATATAAAATATAACTTAATAACATAAAATGTAACTGAAGAAATTTCCTTTGAAAATTTTCCTTTCATATAAATTATTAATACTTCTTTTGCTCTAGTTTTTGTTCATTATATATGTTGGTTGCATCTTGCACAGAAATTGATGTTTCTCTAAAAGCATTTTATTTAATATTTTTAACTTTATAGTCCCATTTTTCAGGCTGTCATTTTCCTTATGTAGGACTTCTGCTTTTCTATAGTCAGTAAAAGTACATTTTTTCCTCAATAATTTTATTTTGCATTTAGATAGCAAATTTAACATTTTTTAAAATTGGTATGTGCTGTGATTCATTAGCAAACTGTAAACCTCAAATGATACCGTATTTAAATCTAAGAGATATTAAGCAGATAGTAAAGATTCATTAGTTTTGCATTTTAAGCACTCCTTTTACTAATAATACTTCTATAAACAAAGTTTTCTGATAACTTTATGGAAGTTAGAGTATAGTGAAATACAAAGTATAATTATATTGACTTCATTTTTACATCCACCATCCTTCTTTTCTAAATGTTTGTTTCCAAGAGGAAACTTGTAAGAAGGCGCAATAACTCAGTGTAGGTTACATCCAAGATAATATAATTTTCCAATATTTCCAGTATGACTAGATAAATGGCTGACAAAGTGTGGTCCATGGACATCTAGGAGTCCTGGAAACCTTTTCAAAGGATCTGTTAGGTCAAAACTGTTTTCATAATAACACTAAGGTGTTTGCTTTCTTTCTTTGTTGGCATTTGCACAGATACTGAAAAAGCAGTGATGGATAAAACTGCTATTCTTTTAGCATGGATCACTGCAGTGTCAGCAAACTGTATTAGTTTTTGTATTGTTCACTTTCACACACACAAAACCTAAAACAAAATGCATGTTTTAAGAATAGCCTTGAGGAAGCAATAAAATACTTATTTTATTATACCTTGATCTTTAATTCAATGTCATTGTATTATTCTTTGTGTCAAAATGAGAAGTATACGTAAAATTATGTAAATTTTACTTAAGAGTTGCAGACTGTGCTCAAGACAATGTGCACTAGCTGCCAAGAGCCGATTGTCCAGACCTCTTGTTTCTTTATTTTCACAGACATCACCTTGGTAACCTGAAATCAGGCATGGTGAGAGAACTTACACCACAGCAATAAGTAAACACTATAAATCCTGGCCATTATTGGGAAACCCCGTCTCTACTGAAAATACAAAATTAGCCGGGCGTGATGGCGCATGCCTGTCATCCCAGCTACTCCAGAAGGCAGAGGCCGAGGTTGCGGTGGGCCGAGATTGCGCCACTGCACTCCAGCCCAGGCAACAAGAGCGAAACTCGGTCTGAAAAAAAAAAAAAAAGCCATTATTACGGTTTTGATGGAAAACGCTGAGAGCACCCACTGTTAGCAAGGATAGAGCAACTGAAACACGCTTTTCTGGGCAAAAATATAAAATAGTACAACCACTTTGAAATGCTGTTTGGCAATTTGTTATAAAGGCAAACATGTATTTAGACTATAACTCAGCAATTCCATTTGTACATTTTTCTCCAAGAGGAATAAATACGAACTTTCATAGAAAGCCTTGTTCAATAGTTTATACCAGCTTTGTTCATAATAGTTAAAAACTTGAAACACCATTTTTGTACATCATTAAGAAAGCAAACTTTGGTATATTCGTATACACATGAATACTGCTCATTCATAAAACAAAATGCAGTATACATAGCCCTCAAAAAATGAAGTTTCGAAAGTACTACGGTGAGAATATAGTATGATTCTATTTATGTGAAGTTCAAAAATAGGCAAAACTAATATACAAACATAGAAACAGAGCAGTGCGTGACTGTAGGTGAGAGGGCAACCAACTTCAATCAGTGTCCTACTTTTGCCTGTTTCATTTGTTCACTAATAAAATTATGAAAGCCATGATAATAATATGCCATCACAACATTGTGAGCAGAGGTGTAACACAGAATTCACAGTTAAGGGCAAAATGGAAAAGAGTCTGACCTAAAAGCAGAAATTGTATTTTATCCTTCAACCTACAAAAAAATTTCAGGGCCCAAATGTTCTGAATAACCAAGTTGTTGTACATTAAAAATGAAATAATGTAACTCCAAAAAAGAGAGAAGCAAATAATAACTGATTTTTTTCATTTGGCACAAACAAGAATAAAGTGTTCATAATTTAAAGTGAGGCAAAAAATACCCATAGGCAATTACACCATCTTTTATTTCAGCATCATTACCAGTAACTGTTTTATTGAGCAATTCACCTGATTAGAATGGCAAAAGCACAACTCTAAAGTTGATTGAATGGCAGTAGAATGTGTTGTAACTGCTTGATACTTTTCAACAGATATTTATGTATAAAAAGCAACCCTAGAGTTATCACTTTGAAAATATTGTAATAAAATTTGATATTCTATTTTATATGCTAAAATTTAACATATAGTTTATCTTACAACTGCATTGTATACCTAGCTAAACATGACAGAAATGGTTACACCATTGTATTCTTTTTTGTAAGGTTATTTTGACCTGAATTTAGATGGGTTTTTTTTTTTTTTTTTTTTTTTTTTGCAATTCCTTTGCTTCATGCTTTAATGAAAGCCATGCATCATTGCATTAAGTGAAGTAAAGCACTGGATAAAATAGAACATTGCTATTAACCTCTAACATTAATGTGTAGGGAGGCAGAAACAAGTTTAATAATTCAGAGATAAAATACTCACAGTGTAATTACCTAAGCCTGCTTTACCCTGGTGTATTAACATAAGGTGTAATAAACTTGAGTCTACTTTCAAAAAGGAATGAAATCATCATCAATAATCAATTGTATTCATTTTATGGCTTATAAAGTGATTGGCCTTTTAATATGGGTCATCATCTGATGTTTGACTTTTGTAAAATGGTGCAGTGTTTCCTTTTACTGCTACATAAAACAGATTTAGATGTTCTACCCAATACTGCATTAACTTTAGAATAAGCAAACATGAATTAAGCAGTTAGTGTTTAAGAGAAGTATTTTGTGTTAAATCTAACTCATGCCAAACATTATTTCTAGTTGGTATTATACATATTTACAAGTTTCCAGGTTATGTAAGGGTGAGTAATAAAACTATTTACAAGGTTGCATACATAGGTAATTTGCTGGAATCTAATCTTAATTGTTTAACATATCCATGTCTTATATAAGTATACAAAGTATTTTGTGACAAAATTAGTGCTTGCTGTTAAAAAATATATGAGAAAGGTTTTCTCTTTCTTCTCTCTGAATTCATTTGACTTTAAATCTCCTTTGTTCATATAGTTTTCTCTGCAAAAATTTAAAAATATTTTTGAAATACATAATAATTTAAGATAAAAATATTATCCACTATCAGAAATGCTTAATTTTAATAATGACAGCTGAATGTGAATTCTATATGAATATTGGAAGCCTACAATAAAAATATTTTTAGAATTCAGAATATATTTTATTTATCTCAGAAACATTTTGAAATATTGATTATCTTTAAAAACCTTTTAGAAAATTATAGGTTTTAGCTCTAAATGAACTTAGATAGTGGACTTAAACAAACTTATAATGTAAATTTGTATTCACAAGCATATCTTTATTTGGGTCCTACTACACAAGCAGTTGGAAACATGACCCTGAATCCAAAGAGAACTGAAAATCTGTGTTTTGAGTCAAAAGCATAAAGATGCAGCTAATTAACTGGTATATTCTTCTTAGGGATTAAAAAAACTTCATCTAAACATTCTCATTTGCATTTATAAGCCCATTTATGATTATTATGAGATTTTAACTTGTTATTTATTATTTACAGGGAGGTCATTCAGTAATTAATTGCATGTCTGGGTAGCCATTTCAACAGTTTAAATATCCAACAACTTGTTATGCTCCCCATTCATAGGGCCTGCCAAACTGTTTAAGGAACAATTTGACATAGGTATAGTTTAATATAAAAGATGTTTTCTTAATGGAAATAATAATGGACCTTAACAAAATGTATAATAAATGTAGAAAACTTACTCTAGGTATTTTCTTTTTAAGAAGATGATGAGATTTAATATAAAATAAAGGAGGTTTCCCATGGCTAGAAATTAATTTACAAGCCTGTTCCAGAAATCTTATAAGAACAAGCGTATTTGAGGCCTAAGAAACCATAGTAAAGCAAAATCCATCACAGAACTGTTGCTGACTTCCATGCCCATTAGCTTTGCTCACCCACGAGGGTAACTGACTGTTTCAAAGGCTGTTAGATTTAACTGTAAGGTAGATTGAAAAATAGGTTTTAGCTGTTTTATATTATTATGGCCCAAAGGTGAAAGCAGGTTTCCAAACTGCTTGTAGTTTTGAAGTATGGATGCCACAGGGAAGAAGGTTTATGAAAAAAAAAGGAAAACAAATTTCGTTAGGTCAGAAATTCCACTGATAAATCAAAGAAGGGACAAAAGTCATGTTGTAAAATTATGGAAGATTCATGAAAAGCAAACCTCTTCCAACTTCATTCTAGAAAGGCTAAAGTATATTTCATGTGGAACTTGGCAGTGATTTGAAAAAAAAATCCCAAATGGCTAAAGTGTTAGATCATTTCAGTGATGTTTAAGTAACATCTATGCTTAGAAACTGCTATCAATGATGAAAACTAATAAAGCAAATGACCTTTTCTTGTTCCTATTTTTTAAAAATACTTTTTACAATCCTGTTAAACAGAAACCTTTGTGGGTGGTCCTGTCATGAATTAGAGTATCAGATGTGATTAGGGGGAATAAACCTTTCTAAATCAACAAGTTACATCCAAGTTAATTAAAAAACATGGGAATATAATGGCCTATCAAAAACTGCAGTACATTTTAATGAAGTGGTGATAATTGTTATTAGTACAATTTGCTCAATTAATTTAAAGAAGGAGACTGAGATGAAATATAATGCCCTATTTCAAACTTTATCAGAATACATTATTTAAAAATATATGGCTTTGGAAGTAACTTTTCTTTTCATAAATTTAGTTTACCTTTTGAGTTTAAAAAAGAATAATTGATTCAAATTTTATCATTATTTTTGGTCATTAGGGTTGTTAATTTTAATGATTGTATATTCTTGGGATTATCAAATCAAAGCATCTAAGGATTCACTCCAAGGGTTTTGCAGTCTGGTCCTAATCATTTGAAGTAGTTGTGGTTTTCTTTTCTTTTTAATTATTATTATTATTTTTTGCCCTTTCTTTTGTAACAAAGTCTTGGCAGTTTTTTCTCATGTAAGAACACAGTATCTCCTAAACCATATGTAAACTTAAAGAGTAATTCAATATAATCTTCCTTTAAGTACTTGTAATAATGTTTGTCTAAGAATTTCATATTTGTTTTATGCTTAAAATGCTTTAATATTTATTACAATATATGAACGCTATCAGAGAAGCATGCATTTTTCTATATAAATTGCGTTTAATACTGTAACCTTTCAACATTCCATATTTTTGGAATTTATCACTCTAAAGTAGTTATCTGGGACATGTTAATATAAAACTGCAGTTAATGCTTGAACAATGCAAGAGTTAGGGAAGCTGACCCCTTGTGCAGTCAAAAATCTGTATAACATTTGACTCCCCCAAAACTTAACTACTAATAGCCTACTATTGGCCAGAAGCCTTGCTGATAACATAAACAGCTTATTAACAAATATTCCTGGTGTTACATGTATTATATACTCTATTCTTACAATGAAGTAAGCTAGAGAAAAGAAAATGTTATTAGGAAAATCATAAGAAAGAGAAAATATATTTACTGTTAAGTGAAAGTGGGTCATTATAAGGGTCTTCATTCTTGTTCTCTTCATATTCAGGAGGCTGAGAAGAAGAAGGAAGGGGGGGGCGGTTAGTCTTGTGCAGGGGAGAGAGAGGCAGAAGAGGTGGACAAGGTGGAAGGGGAACAGGAGAGGCAGGCATATTTGATGTAACTTTGAAAAACAAATCCACATGTAAGTGGACCTGCATAATTCAAACTCATGTTGCTCAAATGTCAACTGTAATAGGTATCTTTTAAAAACATTTTTCCTACATTCTATTGAAATATGACTACTTTAATTTCTACATATTGAGACATTTCATTGTAATAAGTCTCCATATAAAATATTTATAAATTTGAAATAGCTAAGTTATATTATGCACACACTGTATGGAGATGTAATATAGAGGTTATGTAATGTTATGTAATGTTGCATAAATGGTGTATATCTTCAACATTTAGAAATTGTAATCTTCTTTTAAAAACTTTAGATCTTTAAGATTACTTCAAAAAATAACACTTTAGGTTTTTAAGATTATCTTTATTCCTACTACCTTTATTCTTTTATTGGAGGAAGCTCAGGTTCTAGCTATGCATTTGATAGGCTGATGACAGCTCCACTCTACAATCTGCTGCTCTCCTTGACGTCTTTGATAAACTATTTGCAACACTTATATGTCCAAAAAGGAGCTCCTAGTACCACACTACCCACCAGCTTCTCCTGCAATTTCAGTTTCAATTAAGGACAATTCCATTCTCAGAGTTGCTTGGGGGAAAAACCTTGTGGTGATCTTTGACAGCAGTCCATTAGTAGATTATATTAGTTTTACCTTCAAAAAAGATACTCAGAATTTGACTATTTTTTCTCTACTCCACTTCTAACATCCTGGTTCATCTTCTCTAACCTGAGTAATTACAATAACCTCATTACTGTTTTTCCTGATTATGCTCTCCCATCCTCCGCTTTCTCTCCCCAAAACAGTCATTGCCCTTCTCAGCACAGAATCCATAGTGATTCTATCAAAACACCTTTGTAGTTTTTATTCTAAAAACTCTGTAATGGCTTTCCATCTCACTCACGGTAAAAACAAAGACTTAAGTAAAGTTAGCCCAACATCCTTATTACCTCACTGCATTCATTTCTTACCACCTGCCTCCTCATCCCCCTACTTCATCTCCCATAGCTCTTTTATCAATCATTTTAGGAACATTCTTTTTCACTTGCCATTCCTTTTTTCTGGAATAGTTTCTCCTCAGATATCCCTCACTTATTTCAGATACCATGTATATAATTTCAACTTCTCTCTCTTCTGTCTTATTTCCCTGCTGCATTTTTTATCATAAAACTTAATACTATTTAACATATGTTCATTTATTTACATTGATTTATTTATCTTGTTGATTACCTTCTTCTCTAGCCTGTAAGCTTCAAGGAGTTGGAATTTTGTCTGACTTGTCATTGTTCTAGTCCCAGAAACTGGAACCATGCCTAGCCTATAGTAGATGCTCAATAAATATACCTGAATGAGTAAATACACCAAGTCACACGAAGCCTTTACTTTGTGATAAGCTAGACACAAGTAGGGAGAGGAGGATAAAAAAAATGGTGAAGGAGTACTGATCCTCTTACTCTTAATGGTGCATACAAAGGTCTCTTAAGAGCTGCACTGCCTTTAGGGCATCCAAGTTATTTCAGGAGGGGGCATGGCTAGTAAACATCTCCTGGCTAAGTGGACACATATAAGGTTCATGTGAATTACAGAATGAAGGGATTGCAAAGAAAGCCCTAGCTATAAATAGAAAGTTTAAGTATCTGTTATTGATAGTTTGGATAACTGCTAATGTTGACCAGACACCTTAAAACAGGACTTGGAAAACACTATCAACCCTTCCCTTGCTTCCACCACTACTTGTGAAAGAGGTTATGGACATACACCTCTAGTGGTACATGTGGTACATGAGATATCTAATAGTCCAGTGATTTAGCATGTATCAGATGAGGGCACCACACAGTGCATATATAATATAGTTTATGTATGTGTGTGTTGATGGGTGAGATGGGGGGGTGGTGCTTACAAGTGGAGTGCTTGCTGTCCTTCAGATTTATGTCATTGGATAAGACAGGCTGCTACACAGATGTTCTATGTGCTCCACAGCCAATGTTCTAGCAGAGAGGCCATGACCAGAGCCAGCAGGCTGGACATAAAACCAAAAGCACACTATGAGAAAACAAAGCCTAGAGCCATCCAGATTCGTCTCATATTAGTCCCATCTCCTGGCCATTAAGGGCTTATTAGACATAAAAAAAAAAGACAAAACTGATTCTCCTTGCTATTTCTAGAACAAACTAGCATGTTCTTACCTAAGGACCCTTCCAGTTGCCATTCTCTCTTCCTAGAATCTGCTTTTTACACATGTTCATATGACTAGCTCCCTTACTTCCTCGGGTCTTTATCTAAAGTCACCCTCTTAACAAAGTTTTCTTTACAAGCTTACATGAAATTCCACATCAGACCCCTTTTCTAATTTATATTCTAACATAGAATATGTCATGTCTATGTCTAACACATGTCTAACATACAATAATCATTCCTTATTTGTTTTTTGTCTTTCATTCCTTCATTGTTAGAAAGTAAGTGTCTGGTACATGGCAGTTACCCAAATATCTGTTGAATCAATAAATTTCACTCAAAGTTTGTACCTTTTTTTCACGTGAGAACGTTGATTATTGTGTTTTTTTCCCTGATTATTTCTTATGAATGCTACATATTAATGTTTACATAATAAAAATGGATAACACTAATGATCTTAAGTTAGGTAATAATAATGAAACAGAATTAAGTTCCCTTATTCCCCCTCTCAGGGTGTGGTTGACAGGGTGTGGATAATTTCCTCTGTGCTCTGCTCAAACCCCGAGGGGGAGCATGTAGACCAGAAGGGCAGGTCATGGGGAGGGATTTTGTGCTCTGACTCCACAGCAGCGTCTAGAATTGAGTGTTTACAGCTACCAAAGCCCCAGTGGGCATGTGTTACAGTGTGCTCTTTCAGTTTTGTCATCTGCAGGAGGTTTCTTTTAATCAGCTCAATTAGATCCTCTGCCTTATCACAAGAACAGAAGGCTTTCTGTGTCCCAGATTTCTTGCCCTACTGTGCAGGAAAAATCAGATCACATTTGGGCTTGGAAGATGGATGCAAGGTTTTATTGAGTGGAGGTAGCTCCCAGTGAGGCTGATAGGGAGGCCAGAAGGGGGATGCGGTGGCAAGGTGTTCTTCCCCTGGCGTTGGGCCCCCCTGTGGTTGACTGCCCCCGTCCACATTCCACGTCCTCCTGCCATGGATGGCCTGCTGGCGTCTGCTGGTGCCTGTCAGTGGACTCTTCTGCTCGTCTGCTCCTCTTAACATCTAGCTGCTTGTGTGTGTGCCTGCTAGGGGCTTGGGGTTTTTATGGGCACAGGTTAAGGGGTATGGTGGGCCAAGTGGTCTTGGAAAATGCAACATTTGTGTTTGAAAACAGGAGTGCCTGTTCTCGCTTAGGGATGTGGGCACAGGCCCAAGAGTGGAGTGGAGCCCTTGGCAGGGACCCCACCCTTCTCTACTCAGCACTTCCCTGCCCCTGTCCTGTATCAATAACAGCTAACAAGCATTGAGCTATTATTATGTTCCAGGAATAGTTCTGAATATTTTGCACGATACCTAACTATTCTAATCAACAAGCTTATGAGGGAGGCATTATTATAATTATTCTTATTTAGCAAATAAACTTAAAACAATGAGAGTCTAAGTAACTTGCCCAGGTTTTCACACTGAGAAAGCAAGAAATTTCCCCACCTACCATGATTTGAATATATGCACTTTTTTTGTTTTAAATGTTTTATTGAAACATAATATTTGTACATACTTATGGGATACATGTGATATTTTGTTACATGCATAGAACATGTAATCATCATATCGTTGCATTTAGAGTATCCATTAGCTGGAGTGTTTGTCATTTCTACATATTGGGAACATTCTATCTACTAGCTATTTTGAAATACGTAATACATTGTTAGTCATAATCACCCTTCTGTGCTATCTAACTGTGTGTTTGTGCCCATTAACCAACCTCTCTTCATCCCCTTCCCCCACCTACACACCCTTCCAGACTCTGTTATCTATCATTCTATTCTCTGCCTTCATGAGGTCAACTTTTTAGCTCCCACATATGAGTGAGAATATGTGATAATTGTTTTTTCTGTGCCTGATTTATTTTAATTAAAATAATAACCTCCAGTTTCATCCACACTGCTGCAAAATACATGATTTCACTCTTTTTCTGGCCAAATAGTATTCCATTGTGCATGTATACCATATTTTCTTTATCTGTTAAGTTTTTGATAGACGCTTAAGTTGATTCCTTATCTTTATTATTGTGAAATAGTGCTGCAATAAACATAGGGTGCAGATATTTTCTGATATGATGATTTCATTTCTTTTGAATAAATACTTAGTAGTGGGATTGATGGATTATATGGTAGTTTGATTTTTTGGTTTTTGAGAAATTTCCATACCGCTTTTCATAGTGACTATATAAATTTACATTCCCACCAACAAGTGTATGAGAGTTCCCTTTTCTCCATATCCTCACCAGCATCTTTTTTTATTTGTTTGTTTTTTTAGTAATAGCAATTCTATCAGGGGTAAGCTAATATCTTATTGTGTTTTTGTTTTGAATTTCTCTGATGATTAGTGATGTTGAGCATTTTTTCTAAGCTTACTTATTCTTCCTCCTTCTAATTGATAGTTGCCAATTAGAACAGAACCTAAACCTTCTATTTATAAAAATTATTTTGAATGTGATTTATTTTCCTAAACATCATTATAATGTTTGTATTAGTTCATTTTGCATTGCTATAGAGGAATATGTAAGGCTGGGTAGTGTATAAAGGAAAGAGTCTTTTTTGACTTATGGTTCTGCAGGCTATATAGGAAGCATGGTGCCGGCATCATCTGGGCTTCTAGTGAAGCCTCAGGAAGCTCTTATTCCCTTTGCGGAAGGCAAAAAGAGCTAGCATGTCACATGGTGAAAGAGGGAGCAAGAGATAGAGGAGGAAGTACCAATTTTTTTTTTTTTTTTTTTAATCACATCTCTTAGTAACGAATGAGTGTGAGAACTCATTACCACAAGGAGCGCATCAAGCCATTCTTAAGGTATCTTCTCCCATGACCCAAACACCTCCCACTTGACCTCACTTCCAACATTGGGTGTCACATTCAAACTGAGATTTAGAGAGGACAAACATACAAACAATATCAATATCCTGTTTCAATAAGGAAAAGTAAAGGGAAAAGGTTTGTTCATATAATAGTTATTTAAAAAGTAGAAAAGCTGGAACTAATTAGTGACTATGCCAGATGACAATCAAGTTACGTATTTATAATATTTATGACATTCTTATATGTTTTAATATGGTCGATTATTGATATCGTTGGGTTTAAGTGTATGATTTTTCTATTTATTTTCTACTTAATCTATTTTGCCCGTCAATTTTTTTTCTTTTTTCTGCTTTCTTTTGGATGCGTTGGGTATGTTTTATCACTCCATTTTATGTCTTTTGTTGCCTTGTTAGCTCTAATTTTTATTAACTTTATTTTTTAGCAGCTTAGGACTATACTATGATGTTTATAGTTTACACCAGTAACTTATCAAAGTCAACCTTAAGCTAATATTGGATCACTTCATGTCTAGTAAAATAAACTTTAGTCATACACTTCAGTTTTCCACTACCAGTTCTATTGTTACCACGTTTTTATTTTCTACATGATATAAAACACACAATATAGTATTATTATCTTGTTTTAAATAGTCACTTATGTTTTAAAGAGATATAGAAAAATGGATATTATATTTACATACCCGGATATTTCCTTCTTTCTTCATTCCTTTATGTCATTCTATATTTTTATCCAGATATCATTTATTTGACTTGAAAAACTTCCTTTAGAATATTTTGTTGCATGTCTGCTGTAGATGAATACATACAACTTTTTATGTATAAGAATATCTTTATTTCAACTTCCTTGCTTACAAATATTTTAGCCAGATAAAATTCCAGATAGACATTTTTTCTCTCTCTTTAATTACTTTAGGGTACTTACTCCATTGTTTTCTGATTTGCAATTTTTCAGAAAATAAGTCTTTCTTATATTTCGTCCTTTATGTATCATATCTCCTTTTTCTTCTGGTTGGCTTTAAGAGTTTATTTTTATCTCTGTGTTTTATTATCCAGATTATGATCATCTTTGATGTAATTTTGCTCATGTTTCTTATGTTTGTAGTTCATTGGGTTTTGTACATCTGCAGGTTTATAGTTTTCATTAAATCTGGAAAATGTGGCCATTATTTTTTCTGACCACTCTCTCTTTTTTTCTAGAATTTCTATTACATATATACTAAGTCAGTTCAAGTTTTTCCACAGATCACTTAAGTTCTGTTTATTTTTAATTCAGATATTTTTCTTTTTCTAATTTCTATGGCTATTTCTTCAAGTTTATTAATCTTCTCCAGTTATAATCTGTTGTTAATCCCATCAAGTCTATTTTATATCTCATTAGTTGTATTTTTCATTTCTGTAAGTTTTATATGTATCTTTATATCTTTCTTGTGTCTATTTAACATGTTCACTCTTTGCTCTACCTCCTTGAATACATGTAATGTAGTTATAATAACCATTTAATGTCCCTGTTTACTTAACTCCATCATTCATGGGTCTGTTTCCTGATGGTTCTTTCCCTGGCCTTGGGTGTTTTTCTTGCACTTATCTGTCCATCAGTAGTCAACTGAAGACCCTATGGGTGCATTATGTAGGTCTTTGCCACTTTCTCCGCACTTGTACTCTGCTGTGTCAAGTATAGCTGCTTTGATCTCCCTAATTTTCCAGCTCTGCCTTTTCAATTCAGGGAGGCCACCAGGCTCTACCTACACTCCTCTCTTCTAAGAGTTGCAGCCTGGAAACTCACTCTAGGGGTTAATGCCTGCCTGATGTCCAGTGTCTTAAAACTGTTATTTCATATATGTATTTTTAAATTTTATAGTTGGTTCAGGAAGAAGTGTGGGGAAAAGAAAGAGAGATAAGCCTGTTACTGTGTCTATATAGAAGGAAGTAGACATAAGAGACTCCATTTAGTTCTGTATTTGAGATGCTGTTAATCTGTGACTCTACCCCCAATCTTGTCCTTGCTAGAGACATCGCTGTGGTAATCAAGGTTAAAAGGATTTTGGGCTGTGCAGAATGTGATTTGTTAAACGAGAGCCTAAAGGCTGCTTGTGGTTTAAGGTCATCACCATTCTCTTAAATCTCAAGAAAGAGAAAAACATTTGTCTCCTGCCCCTCCCTGGGCAATGGTACATCTCCGGGTAAAACCCATTGTGTGCTTTGTTTACTGAGTAAGGAGAAAACCACCTTTAGGAATAAGGTGGGGCTTGCTGGAGCAATATTGCCAAAAGGTTTATGGAGATGTTTGCATATGCATCTCAAGGCACAGCATTTTCCTTTAAACTTATTCATGTTACAAGGATTTTTGTTCATGTGTCTTACTGCTGATTTCCTCCCTACAATGATCCTATTTTCCAGCCACTCCCTTATCTTTTAGATGGTAAAGATAATTATCAATAAATACTAAGGGAGCAGAGAGGCCGGTGCCAGTGTGGGTCCTCTGTAAGCACAGCACTGGTCCTGGTCCCCTGGGTCCCGCTTTTCTTTCTCTATACTTTGTCTCTGTGTCTTTATTTCTTTTCTCAAGTCTCTCGTTCCACCTAACGAGAAGCACCCACAGGTGTGGAGGGGCAGGCCACCCCTTCAAGAAGGAAAAATCAGGTCCATGTTACTTATCTTTTCTGGAAGCCAAAGTTCAAAAGTAACATTTAAAGCAGTGTTACCACTTGAGCTAGTATTTGTCCATTTATATTTTACAATAAAATACAACAATTAAAATTACTAAATGTGAAAGGCTTGTCAGTTTATATAAATGTTCCATTTTACCTGGTCTTATTGAATTTTGCATATATTTTCAAATTAAAGTTACCAAATTAAACAACTAGTCTGAATGTATAACTATTGTTCAATCCAATTTTATTATGTTTTAAAAATCAGATGAAATCATGAGAAGCAAAGTTTTTATTTTTGTTGTGTTTTTGTTTATAAGGTTTAATTAACATTAGTAGACTTTTAGTACAGAAAGTGGAAACTGACCAAATTATACAAAAAATATATTATTTCAATCTTTCTTTCTCTCTCTCTTTCTCTCATCTTTCTTTTTCCTTTTTTTTTTTTTTTTTTTTGAGACAGTCTCACTCTGTCATCCAGTCTGGAGTGCTTGGCTCACTGCAAACTCCACTTCCTGGGCTCAAGTGATTCTCAGGCCTCAGCCTCCCCAGTAGCTGGGATTGCAAGTGTTCACGACTACGCCCAACAAATTTTTGTATTTTTGGTAGAGACAAGGTTTTACTATGTTTCCCAGACTTGTCTGAGCTCAAGTAATCCACCCACTTAAGTCTCCCAAAGTGCTGGGATTACAGGCATGGGCCACCATGCCTAGCCTCAACTTTTTCTTACACATAAAGTATATTACTTTTGTAGTGTTAAAACGTAGAAAAAAAAAAAAAAAAGAAAGAAATTAAGGTAACAAGCAGAAAATCAAACTTCAGAGCAAGGGATAGTAGATTAGTAAATGTATCAAAGATTCAAACAGTGACTATTTCCATTCATTCAAAAATCTTTGAAAAATTGATTTCAATGTATAGAAAATGCCAAATATTTAGAAATATGTTTATACATGCTTTTATAATTTTCTAACTAATATTTAATTAAATTAAATTACCTTTTTTTTTTTTTTTTTTTTTTGAGACGGAGTCTTGCTCTGCTGCCCAGACTGGAGTGCAGTTGCTCACTCCAAACTCTGCCTCCCTGGTTCAAGGGATTCTCTTGCTTCAGCCTCCCAAACAGTTGGGATAGCAGGCTCATGCCACTACCCCTGGCTAATTTTTGTATTTTAAGTAGCAACAGGCTTCCACTACGTCAGCCAGCTAGTCTCCAACACCTGACCTCCAGTGATCTGCCCTCCTTGGCCTCCCAAAGTCCTGGGATTATAGGCTTGAGCCACCATACCCAGCCAATTACTTTTTAATCCTCACATTTATCTTGTAATGTACAATTTTTTTCTATTGATTAAGGAATAAATGTAAAGTAAAAATTATAATGACACGTGAGTGAGAGGTCTTACTTTTGTGTACATGCTTTGGATTTCAAAGGGAATAAATTCTGTCTCCATAGTTACAGTACCAGTATATGTTCATCCTCCATTTTCTTTATCTTGCTGGTCCAACTTGCTTGGTATTTATGCCTTTTTGTTGGCAAAAGAAAGGACAATATTTTAGCTCCCAATCACAGAAATAGATCTGAAATTTATTTCTGATTATTGTTTATTTGCTTCTTCACTACTTTTTCTACCACATGTTAATGTTTTTTCAAGATTTTCCTGTATTTATTCCTTAGGAACCCCAAAATGTTTGTAGCTCTTTTAACAACAAGTGAACTAGACATTTTACCCCTTACATATTAGTATTTTTCAGTAGCTACATTTAGTCCCAATTCATAGTTCTACAACTCTCTAAAAGAAATTGTAGCTTTGTCTGAAAAATAAGATAGCAATATAGAGACTTTTGTTGGGCAAAATAAACATGATAAATTGGTAGATAGCAAATGAAAGGCAAAGTTAAGCTAAGATAATAGCACTATTTGAATATCAGCAGGAATAGTATTTTAAAAAAGTGTTTAAAAGATATACAAACATGCCAGAACAGAACACCAGACAAGTGGTACAATTTTATGAAGATAAAGCTATTTTTAACTTCAGCAGACATAAATAAGATGTAATTAGTATAGTTCTACCCAGCAGTTCCTTATTAAAAAATCTAATATTCAAAACTGATTGCAAATGAAAACCATTTTCTAATGTGCAAATAATTCATGCATTAAATATTTCAGCTTATGTAGCTTACTGAAATTATAAACATAAAGGTACAGAAAAGCATGATGCCAGCCACCTCTCTGCCACCAGCACCATATTAGAGAGTGATCAGGATATGATATTTATTATACTATAATTGTCATTGTCTTTTTTATAAAAGCTGTTTTATGTTTTAATAGCATCCTTTCTAAAATGCATTGTGTTCTTGTAATTTTCAGTAATCAAATAGGTATGTATTTTGTAAATATTTTTATGTTATAAGTTACTCTCTTACATATGTTAAGAAAATAAAGTATTATAACACTATTTAATCATCCAGATTACCCAAATGAAAAGTTCTATTATGTAAGGACATAAAAACTTTGGCTTGACATTCTTATTTTAGCTAGCTGATTGTTAACACTTGAATTTTTCATTTTATGTCTATTGCAAAATGTGGCATAATTTGAATTAGTCTTGGAATGTCTAGCTGTCTTCCTCATCACATTCCTAATATTTCTAAGAGCTTAAAAACTTTCAAATTCCTTGTAAAGTACTTTGAGAAAAATTTTATTATCTAAAATATGTTTAAAGTACATATTGTCTATATATATATTCATAAGATATTTGAGTTATCTTTTTAAAGGTTCTTATTACATATAATCCCCCATCACTTTCTACTGCTAGCTCATAACTATTATCAATTAAATTTTCACTTATATTCTTATTATAACGTCTTATATGCAGTATGCCATGGAGCATTTATTAAATCTAGAACCCTGATCTTTCCGGCCATTCTGGGCATTTGTTTTCACAGATTGCCTGTCTGAACTAATTATGTCCTCATATCACATGAGACAGTCAAATGTATCAGTTATTTTATCAAAGATTAGACAAATTTAAAATCAAATAAAATATCATTTTCTAAAAAGAAGAGGACTTTTTATTTTTTGAACTAATCCTATTTTATCAAGAATGTACAGTTTTTGTGTTTTTAATCTTTTAAAAAATATCAGCAGACTAGGTTTGGAGTTTTCTATATAAAAGTCCTCAAAACAGTGCCTATGTAAATCTGTTTGTCTCTTATTTTTTAAAAAACAGAGAATTTCCTAATGCTCAATTAGAAATTTTCAAATGTTTCTATACTTCATGAATGTGATGTTTTATGGGGAATCTCTTAAGAAAGAAAGAAATACATTGCATGAAGCCATTGGAGACAGGATCAAGCACATTTGATTTGACTGTTTTGACTGCTTGCCCAAGATTGCTGATTACTCTGTATGCACAACTACTATAAAGGATGAGCGAAAAGACTCCAGCTTCTAACAGATATGTAAGTAATTCAGAACGTATTGCTCCACTGTTCAGATGTTTAATAATGATGCCAACTTTGCATCTAAGAAAGTAAATGATGTGTAGAAAGGTTTGTTTGGAAAGTACTTACAAGTTTTTGTTGCATGCCAGGAGGAAAAATTGCTAAGTAAATCTTTTATTTTATGATAGTGGTATATACAGACCAGTGTGTTTGGATGTTCTATAGTTTGTCTAACTCATTTAGAGATAAAAACATTAAAATATACCCATATTATTATATTCAGTTGCCAGGAAATGTGCTCCAAATGTACTATATTGTATGACATCATTAATGAAAACTGTATTTAGAATATTTTTTGCCCAATTCACTTAGAATTTAAAAAAAAGCACACACACAAAAGAGCATATCAAATTGCCACTTTGGTAAAGATAAAAATATTAAGAATGAGTTTTATATATTGTCTGAAAAGATTGAGGCTGAATATGCATAGATCCCCCAGAGGATTTCAGAATTGAACTGGATTGGAAGAAATAAGAGGAGAGAAACACTAGAATACCAAAGCAGTGGAGGTATTCTTTATCTAAACTGGAATAAATCCAGAGGATTTCCGAAATGACAGAATATTTTTAAAGGAATTTGCTTTGAAATTTGCAAAAAAAAAAAAAAGGGGGGGGTATTTATACTAGGTCTGCTACATTGTGTAAAAAACATTCAAGTATTTCAGGACATCATTATTTTCTTTTTTTTCATGCTTGCAGTGGCACTATAATAACAGATTTAAAAGTTTATTGAAATTGCATATCATCCTCAACATACCGTTTGCTTTCTTGAGATTTTTTTCTCGTTTCCTTTTGCAGTTTTTCTTACCCAGTTGTGATTAGTTGAAAATCTGGTTTCAGGAGCCTCCAGCTGGCTGCCTGGCAAGGGAGGCCCCTTGTTTACACCTTAACTTACTAGTTCCGTTTACAGAGTTTAGAAAAGCAATTATGAATGAGAGTTTATTCATGATTTGGCTCTCGGCTTGTCTGTTGTTGATGTATAGGAATGCTAGCAATTTTTGCTCATTGATTTTGTATCCTGAGACTCTGCTGAAGTTGTTTTTCAGCTTAAGAAGCTTTTGGACTGAGACAATGGGGTTTTTTAGAGATAGAATTATGTCATCTGCAAACAAAGATAGTTTGAATTCCTCTCTTCCTATTTGAATATATTTATTTCTTTCTCTTGCCTGATTGCCCTTGCCAGGACTTGCAATCCTATGTAGAAGAAGAGTGGTGAGACAGGGCATCCTTTTCTTGTGTCAGTTTTCAAGGGAGGATGCTTCCAGCTTTTGCCCATTCAGTATGATATTGGCTGTGGGTTTGTCGCGTATGGATCTGATTATTTTGAAGTGTGTTCCTTCAATATCTAGTTTATTGAGAATTTTTAACATGAAGAGAAGTTGAATTTTATCAAAGGACTTTTCTGCATCTATTGAGATAATCATGTGGTTTTTGTCTTCAGTTCGGCTTTTGTGATGAATCATATTTATTGAATTGTATATGTTGAACCAAACTTGCATCCTGAGGATGAAGCCTACTTGATCATGGTGCCTAAGCTTTATGATGTTCTGCTGGATTCGGTTTGGCATTATTTTGTTGAGGGTTTTTGCATTGATGTTCATGAAGAATATTGGCCTGAAGTTTTCTTTATTTGTTGTATTTCTGCCAGGTTTTGTTATCAGGATGATAGAATGAGTTAGGGAGGATATCCTTTTTTAGAAGAGTTTCACGGAATCAACTTAAATGCCCATCAATGATAGACTGGTTGAAGAAAATGTGGTACATATATACCATGGAATACTATGCAGCTGTAAAAAGGAACGAGATCATGTCCATTGCAGGGACATGGATGGAGCTGGGAGCTATTAACCTCAGGAAACCAAAGTAGAAACAGAAAACCAAATGCTGCATGTTGTCACTTATAAGTTGGAGCTAAATGATGAGAACACATGGACATATGGTAGTTAACAACACACACTGGGGCCTCTCAGAGGGTGGCAGCGGGAGGAGGGAGAGCATCAGGAAGAATAGCTAATGGGTGCTGAGCTTAATTCCTAACTGATGGGATGATCTGTACAGCAAGCCACCATAGCACACATCTACCTATGTAACAAACCTGCACATCCTGCACATATAGCCCTGAACTGAAAATAAAATTTGGAAATGAAAAAGAAAAAACAAGAGAAAAGAAAAGCAATTTTTTCCATTGGAATGATGTAGTTGCCAACTCTGAAGTGTGCTGTATAATCGAATTCCTGAAACTATCTCTCTATTTCAGCAAAGACTGGATTCAAAAAAGTAAATTGAGTGTCTATAGTGTATGTATTTTTCAGTGTTCTGAAAGAAGTGCTAAGTCATAGATCACAGAGGGTGATAAGGGCAGAAAAGACAAAATATTGATTCTTCATGGCAAATGAACAACACATCATTTTGCCTCAGATTCTGAAAATAAATTAGTAACGGTGTGATTATGCTTGCTATTGTATGCCTCCATGTTTTAAAAATCAGGCAGGCCTGTTCTTCAAATATTCTAGTGCATGAATGTTATACCAAGGAGATTGTCTATAATTGTCTAGTATTTATTTCATTAATATCAATGATTTTTCCTAACACATTCTACTTTCTTGTCTTTATCACTATCAATGTTGAGATTTTGGGAAAATTCTTGTTGATGATTACTGAAATGTTAATTAAAAAAACATAATATATGCTTGAAAAAGCTAAAATTTGAATAGAAAACAGTAGAAATAGTAGTCATTTAAAAAAATTGATGATCGGTAGACTCCTTGTGACAAGTTAAGTTTTGAACAATAATATATGGAAAAGCTATTTCATAAAATAATTAATTTCCCAACGTTTATTAAATCTTTTAAAGCCACTCAATTAGTTTTACATTAGTAAATCAATTCTTTTACAAAGTTTTCTCTATTTTTCTGTTTCTTTTTGAAAGTTGTCATATATTGCCTAGCACAGAATTATAACGAGACATTATTATAGAATATGGAAATCTTGGCAATGTGGCCAGTGCAAATGTTCCACATCTCCTAACCATGGAAGGAAGAGTATACTTAAGAAAACTTTGTAACAGTAGGTAATATGAAATCTGACAAAGAATAGAGTTCTAAGACAGTGAATGTGTACTCTTGCTAAAAGAAAAACAACTCTGAAAAAGTTTACTAGTTCTTTGTGATTAAGATATTCAACATATAGAATAATCAGAAATACAGGTTTAAAGAAAGTAAATAGCAAGAAGTCAAACTGTGAATTAATAAACTTGTATTTATAATGTGTTAATTAAGGATACAGCTGCATGGTAAGGAGACACTGGGTAGGCCTGTAACTCTAGTGTGTGGAGTGAAGGAAGATCCACATTACATCTACTTAAGAATTAACATGGTCCTTGTGTTTATAAAGCCTTTTGTGCTTTTCTGTGTATTCCCACATGCAAACTACTCTACACTTTCTTTCCATCTTCTCCAGTTCCTTCCTGCCCCGATTTGATAGAAAGTATTATAGAAATTGATATTAAGCAAAGAGTAAGTGAGATTTTTGTATTTCCCTCCACAGATTGTTAATTTGTCTTTAAATACTGGAGACTTGAAAACAGTGTGCATATTTTTCAATGATTATCTGCATTTACAATTCTGTTAATTTGTCCTTTTGCCTTTGTCTTCAATCGATGAGAAGATAATTGAACTCCTGGATTAAATATAGTGCTGCATTGAGAAGTGCTTTAAAGCTGGCACTTTTGTGCTGGCGAAGGAAGCTTTTTTTTGCAGCTTTTAAAAATTTCTATAATTTACATGGTATAAATACTGTGGCTGACTTAAAACCATCAACATGATGACAGTACACACAGGACTGAAAAGAGATACACACAATTGTCTCTGAAGCGCCTGTGTGAGTCAGCTCCAGGACATCATTGCCTAAATACCTTTTTGAAAAGAAATTCTATTCTGTACTTTTTGAGTCTCTCTCCTCAAAAGTATTGATATGCAAATAATGTGTAATCCAAAGAATGTTAGAGAAAATACATTTTTTATTAATTAATACAGAATGCCAATCTTTTCTTAATATTTTCAAAGTAATTTCA
>NC_045437.1:82897966-83053279 GCF_002776525.5 Piliocolobus tephrosceles | reverse complement strand
TTAATACAGAATGCCAATCTTTTCTTAATATTTTCAAAGTAATTTCATAATTTTTATATTAGCAAAAGTATACAAAATGATGTTTATATATAGTCACAGAATGAAGGGAATTAATTCTGAAAGAAAATACAAACAAAACCAATAAATCTTTGAATTGGCTGGACCAAAGCCCTGATATTTGTTGAAACCACATTATGTGACCAACACTATACAGGGCACTTCCAGGAAGGTAGAAACAAAACTTATTTATTGCTTATATCAGTAATTTCTCCTGATGTGTATTACGTAATTATCTCAAAAATATTTTCACGAAAATGTCCTTATCTCACAGGTGAGGAATCCAAGGCAAAGCAGAGTTCTTAATTTGCCCAAACTAAAATTTGAGCCCAGATATCAATGGCATCAAAATTCATCCTTTTCTCATTAAACTTCTGTAATTAATTGCCCTCAATAAGTATTATTGAATGCTGTGCAAATCTCTGCAATTTAGAGATGGAAAACACACTAACTACTTTTTGTAAACTTAAAATGAAAGAGAGGAGAGAGACAGTTGGCAGAAAACTCTACCTTGGATGCATGTGTTTCTCAACCTTAAATAATATATATAGGGGCAGAAATTAGGACAAGTCAGTTTAAAAAAATAAAGTTCTTTAGATAATGGGGTTTTAAGGAGAAAATAATAGTCTGTGCTCCATGAAAATAATTGACTGCAATGTGGAGGCCCAGATATGATTTAGGAGACTGATGTAGTGGTCTAAGATAGAACCTAAACTAAGGTAGTGCACTGAGAAAAAAAGGATACAATCAGATCAAGAAATATTTATAAGAAATAATGGATAGAATTTTCCTTGATTTCATGTGAAGGAAGAGAGAGAATTATAGAAACTACTGCTATGATCTTTACCAGGACAGTACATCCACTGGAACCTGCTGTATGTTTTGCTTACCAATAGCTGGCTTCTCTAGAGAATTGCCCTTGGCTGAGATACTTCACTCCAGAAAGATTAAAAAAAAAAAAAAAAAAAAAGAAAGAAAAAAGGTTGGCCCCTTTTCTTAACATAGAAATATACTGGGAGCAGGTTTACGTTTATGTACCAAGCCAAGGCCAGGCTTTGTCTGAGACCACATTCTTGTCTTTCGCTTTTCTTATCCTGCACTATTTTCTCCCTTATGTTCCCCCAATAAATTACTCACATAAAAATTCCTGTCCCAAACTCCACTGCTAGTGAACATGACTTAAGACAAGCACGAATGACGTCTTAATGTGATAACTGAGACAAGTGATGGTATTATTCACACATTGATAGTGCTGTACTGTTCCAAAATTTTGGTCCTAATCTAGTATTCTCTAAGCCTTCCCTGGGGATGGAGTACAGCTTTAAAAAGAGTTACTTAAGATAAATACTATTTATAGGTTTGTTATTCGGTCTTCCAAACTCCCTGTGTTTTTATTAAAGATGAGTAGGAACCTTATAATCTACAAATGTAAATATTTAACATGTAAGTAAAGGAAATATTCTTGCATGTGTCTCTATGATCAGGTTTGAAACTACATTACAATCTAACCATTTTTCCTTTATCTAATGGAAGATCTTCCTTATTGTGAATGAACACAAGATAGATGGTCTAGTTGTCTCAAAACAAAACACAATTTTGTCTCAAAACAAAACACAATTTAAAAGAAGGTAGATAATAAAGATTATTTTGTTTTTAATGCACACAAGATAAGGATTTTATAAGCATCTACACACAGCGTATTTATAAAGATAACATTCATTTATCATATTTTCAAATTTTGTTTCATATTGCCTATTTTCTTACTTTGTGTTTTACTGTGTGTCAGGGGGAGGGTCTTGCTCTGTCACCCAGTCTGGAGTGCAGCAGTGTGATCACAGCTCACTGCAGCCTCAAACAATCCTCCTTCCTCAGCCTCCCAAGAAACTGGGACCACACATGTGCATCACCATGTCATACTAATTTTTAAAAAGTATTTTGTAGAGATGAGGTTCTCCCTTTGTTGTTCTGGGTGGCTCTTGAACTCCTGGGCTCAATCTATCCTCCTACCTTGGCCTCCCAAAGTACTAGGATTATAGGCTTGAGCTAAAATACCTGGCCTCTATTTTCTAACGTTAAGAAACAAAGACATTCACAAACACATAGATTTTTAAATACTGAAAAATTACTGAAAATGTATCTTTATTTTTCATGGCTACATTGGAGTATTGAGAGCAGAAATGTTTACATGCATAAGGTTTGCCATGAATGGAACATACATGTTATTTTGTATTTATTATCCACATGAAAGTTTCATTAAACCTTTTATTACTGCCTTTAATGTAGGATATTAACTTTCTTTTCTTTTCTTTTCTTTTTTTTTTTTTTTTTTTTTTTTTGAGACGGAGTCTCGCTCTGTCCCCTTGGCTGGAGGGCAGTGGCGCGATCTCGGCTCACTGCAAGCTCCGCTTCCCGGGTTCCCGCCATTCTCCTGCCTCAGCCTCCCGAGTAGCTGGGACTACAGGCGCCCGCAACCACACCCGGCTAATTTTTTGTATTTTTAGTAGAGACGTGGTTTCACCGTGGTCTCGATCTCCTGACCTTGTGATCCGCCCGCCTCGGCCTCCCAAAGTGCTGGGATTACAGGCGTGAGCCACCGCGCCCTGCCAACTTTCTAAAAATATTAAATATCAATACGATTTGCCTATTTTTGCTTTCCTCCAAGAGGAAGAATGCGTTTTTCTAAGACTCCAAACAATTAAATAGAGGATGATTCCTATTTTATCCAACCTCCATTTAACATTTAGAGGCATGTTCAATAGAGTTGTAGAGTTGTTATTTTATTTTATTTTATTACATTTTATTTTATTTTATTTCAATGTTTTCAGACAGGGTCTCACAATGGTGCTAAGTCTGGAGTACAGTGATGTGATTATTGCTCACTGCAGCCTTGACCTCTTGGGCTCAGGTGATCCTCCCATCTCAGCCTCCCAAGTAACTGGAACTATAGGCATGCACCACCACACCTGGCTAATTTTTCATTTTTTGTGTGTGTGGAGTTGGGGGTCTCACGATATTGCCCAGGCTGGTTTCAAACTCCTGTGCTCAAGTGGTGTTCTGATCTCTTACTCCCAAAGTGTTGGGATAATAAATGTAAGCCACCAAGCCCAGCCAAGTTGCATATTTTGAAGAAAATGTATGTATTACATAGAAATTTGGACCAATTTGCCCAAATATGTAGTTAACTAGTTCTAGAAAATAGAATTATATTAATTTTACGTTCCACTATGAACTGTAAGATAAAATCTTTGGGAAAAAAGTTTTTTATAAATGAGATGACCCTGTTTTCTCCATCTCAGTGAATACTATTCACTGAGATGTTCAAATTAGAAATGTGGGAATGATCTTTTATTCTTCCTTCTTCCCTACCTTTCTGTATGAAATATGGAAACCATTGCTATGAACTAATTAGTCTACCTCCAAAATATATCTTGGATCTACATACTTGGACTATAAACTTGGACCTCACACATATATCAGAACCCATACCTCCTCTGCTATCAGAATATTTCCAGTGTCTACAAAGCCATATTTGAACAATAGGCATTGTAATTATGCCTATTGCATAATTCACCCTGTAAGCAACCTTATCAGAAATGTAGAGTTATTTTAAAAAATGAAAACCCATACATATCAATATTTAAATGTCAATATTTATTTTAGAAAATAAAAAATAACTTCTAAGAAGAGTAACTCTCAGGAATCAGAAATAAACCCATTTATTGATATCAGTAGAGAATATTATTTAGTTGTGTTTAATCAACTTAAATCTATTATTTAAAACTGCTTGCCAAGGTCTATACAAAGAAGCTCATTGACTATGTTAATATATCAGTTACTGTAATAATAGGAAGGTCAATAAATATGTTGTTAAATAGTCATGGAGTAAAACAAATGCCATAATGAGGAAAACAGTGTTAAGTTCAAAAATCTACATTTCTTGACATTTCCTTGGATACAGAAAACCTCCTAACTGGCAGAATTAGACTTGATTTTTAAAATGAGCTAGATGAATAAAAACAACGGGTATGTAAAGAGTCACAGGGAAAAACAAGGTAGGTCAAACTTTCATATCTAGAGGTATGTGATTCATTACGCAACTTTTATAAAAATTCAAATGTTGAAATTCTTACAGAGTTATTTAATATTTGAATCTGTGCCATTTCTGTACAATGGTGATGACAGAAGCAAATATGTTTTTTGAGACTAAAAACAAATAGCACAGGACGCAATGGTAGCACCAACACTAAAACTGACTTTCATTATCTGTTGTTTTTTCACTGTAGTGCAGGCATGTTTGCATCATTATCGAGGACCACAAAATTAAATAGGAATATGCTTCATTTTCCTTTGACCTCCTCCTGACCTGAGAATTACTGGGATTTGTATAACTTAATGTCAAATGATCACACATGCTAATTTGAAAGTCACTTACTCTGCTAGCCAGCCTCCAAGATGGTCCCTAATGATCTCCACCTTCTGGCATTCATACCTTTGTATTATTCCCTTTTTTCACTGTATCAGCATTAGTCCTATTTGGCCATGGACTATGGCAGAAAAAATGGTATGTCACTTCTAACATTACAGCTTTGCTCTCTCTGTGTCGTTCACCACTTACTCTAGCAAGCTGCAGAATGAAGACAGCTGTCATATTCTGCAGATAGGTCCATAGTTAGGAGCTGAGGCCTCCTACCAACAGCCAGGAAGGAACTGTCAGCTTAGAAATGAATCCTTCAGCACCAGTCAGACCTTCAGATGAAATCCATCATCTGCACTTCAACTTCATGAGTGACTCTGAGCCAGAGCCATCCCACTAGGACACTTCCAAATTCCTCAGGGACAGAAATTGTGAGGTCATAAATATTTGTTTTTTTAAGCCACTAAATATAGTAGTAACTTAATAATAATAGAAAACAAATACATATACCATGCATACAGACTTTTGCACTGGATTATGCTTGAAAACAGAAAAGTTGTGATTTGGGACTAGAAACAATTGCAGAAAGTTTATGAGCTTATTATACAAATATTCTTAAGAGGAAACATGACCTAACCTCAATTAGTTTGACCAAATTTGTTTGCAGGCAAACCTGAATTAAATAAAATGGCTTATATTATGTTAAAATTTTAAAATTTTAACATAGATGTTAAAATCATATATGAAAGTCTATCAAGACTGTTTATGTTTGAGCTTAGAAGCTCTATGTTTCTAATGATGAGTCACAATTTATAATATGCCAATGTTTGAATCAATGTATAGGTAAATCTTAAAAGAATGTACCTATTAAGGGACAGAAATAAAATATTCCTTAAGACATCTAGGTACATTTATATTTCTGCTATTCGAAAAACTTATATATGGGGCCGGGTGCGGTGGCTTACGCCTATAGTCCCAGCACTTTGGGAGGCCAAGGTGGGCGTGTCAGAAGGTCAGGAGTTTGAGACCACCCTGGCCAATATGGTGGAACCCAGTCTCTACTAAAAATATACACACAAAAAAAAATTAGCCAAGAGTGGTGGTGGATGCCTGTAATCCCAGTTGCTTGGGAGGCTGAGGCAGGAGAATAGCTTGAGTCTGAGAGGTAGAGGCTGAAGTGAGCCAAGATCATGCCATTGCACTCCAGCCTGGGTGACAGAGCAAGACTCCTGTCTGGAAAAATATATATATATACACACACACATATATTTAATATAAATATATAAATGTATATTTTATATATAAAGTATATATAAATAATTTATATATAAGTAATATATAAATATATAATATATATAAAATACATATATTATATATAAATATATATGGAACGTGGTTTTCTATATTTATAGCTGCACAATAGCACTTTGCAAATATTTTTTGAAATTATTAGTATTAGATGTAAGTGAAAGTAAAGTTATTAAAAATATAAACCTCTAATAATCTATATTTTGATTATATTTAGATGTTAATATGCTTTTTTATTGTTTAGTAGAAGTAAAATTATGCCATGGCATGTAAATTAAGTGATAATTATACTTCTGTATAAAAGAAATATGAGTCTAGTGAGATGATTTCTTTGTTGCTGGGGTATATAATAAAATAATACAGTTTGAATAAAATCCAGCCTCTAGGGAAATTCTAGTAAATGGCAATAGATCTTCTACCTTTCTAGCAAATATTCATATGGTAAAGGATCATTGTAATATTTTATAGTAGAAAAGGAATAGATCCTTCATTTTATTCCAAAGTTGAATTGTTCAGTTAGAACTAGAATGGTTATGGACACACAGAAAAATAAGTGCAGAGGGTTAGTTGAAAAGAAGCTGTAGGATTAAATTAGAATTATAATTTTTGTTTCGTCCTCCAGTATTTTCTCTGTGTATGTAGTGCTGACCCCTAGTCACTGCAGGACACTATTTTTCAGTCAGAGGTCTGACTGAGAAGAAATGGCATATTCAAGCTGGATTATTGCAAAGAAACCAGGAAAGTGCTGTTTCTAAAAGTGTGAGAGAATCACACCTTTAGTCACAAGGAAGGGTGAGGTAACTAGGACTAGATACTATTGGAGAACTATTACCAACTCTAGGTGTGAAGTGGCAAGCCCAGGGAGTAGTGAATTAATCCAAAAAGCATAGCTGTAAGTGTGGAAGGGCCCTGCCACGGGAGAAACACATCTAATTCCTCTTCTCTCAAGGAGCAAGAATGCCTGGGAAATATATATCCCATCCCTCTTTCTTCGCCCTCTCCCCCTCTCCTGTAAGTGTTTTCCTTTAGCCAATAGTGTAATGGCAAGTCAGAAGCAAGGAGGCCGCTGATACGGTCTTTGGAGATTGTGTCTTATAAGAAAGAGTGAAGAAGAACGGAAGTTGGATCTGAAGGGGCTAAAGAGAAATAAGGGGTACATCTGCAGTTACAGGTTAAAGTTTACGATATTCAATAAGCTTTCTACGGCAGAAAATGATTCCACATTTTGTAAATGTCAACAACCAGCAGCAATGTTTCACGCAAGACAGGCTTTGCAGTTTTTCTTTGGTTAATGACAAAATCCAACTGAATAAATCTTGCATTTCCTATTAATCTTAACTTTTCTCATTTTTTAAAAAGAGTTTTCTACTATATACGCTATGTGAAATTAAGCACTGCCCATTCTAAATATGTTATTATCTCCTTTTATTAGTGATTGCTGTGGATACCTTATCAGGCAAAAAGACAGACTGTTAATGATGTAATTTTAACATTCTCATTCAAATTATTTAGTACTCTGGCCTTGTCACTGATGAATTCTGTCACCCTACTACCTATGCAATGAATATAATTATGCTGAATAAATATACCAGATGTTATGAATTTTGATGTTAAATATCTGCTGTGTTATTATAGAAGCATTTGAAGCACAAATGTTGAAAAAATATATAGATTGTTAAACCTATTTGGTTTTCAACATTTGACATGTATTTGTTTTTGGATCTGTATAGCCTAAAACACTGCCTATTATATAATAAGCTCTCATAGAACATATGATAAATATGTGAATGAATTACATTGTATGATGCTTTTCCTCTGTACTTAACAGTTGGAATGCCCTGAGTAATTTTGGCTGTCATGTTGTAAAGGAAGACATGATCATGGATCAACCAGATTCAGGAGCAGATAGAAATTGAGCTAGAAATAAATACAGAGAGATAGGCACTCTTTATTAACTTTCCAATAAAAGATTAAACAAACCCTTAATTTCTAAAACTCATGCTCACTTATATTTCTTACATATTAATGCTTATCCAGCATAACATTTTGTCAAACTGGGCTATTATATTTTATTAACCACAAATGCACTCTGCATTACTTTTCATGGGGAAATTTTTAAACATTTAAGGAAATATCTTGAGGAGACGGGTATTCCCGGTGCCAGTTGTGTAGAATTTCTCAAGCACAAAACTGAAATAAAAATTTCAGCTTTTGCATTTGAGAGAAAAGTCTCACTGCCTTGTGGGATCATGATTTCTCAGGTACAAACTATGAGGATTTATTTTTAAATGTTTGAGAGCTTTCAGGTAGTAAAGATTAAAATGGAAATTTGTATGAAAGGGGAAGTCAGAAGCTAGGAGAGCCCAGAAGCTTGATGGTGAGAGTTATCTAAATTTATCCTGCTCTCCTTGCCTTGTGGAGGCCACAGTGAAATTAAGGTCCTGTTTACATATTAATCTTTAATTCAGCTAAGACAGTATGAGACCTTCTGGACAAAAACTTATCTTTTTTTTTCATAGAAGACAATATAACTGTAACAATTAATCAACCCAAAAAAAGTATTCAGGGAAAGAGAAATTTGGGGAAAATAAAGGATGTTCTTAGTTACATTTTCCCTACATTGATAACCTGGGAAGATTAGAATTTGATTGTTTCAAAGAAAGTGCATTAAAAATTGATTCATTAATTTTAAATTTTCTAACATTCTCATGGAAGTCAAACCTGAAAGTAAGAGACCTGGGAAATATCTCCAAAGAGGCACCTCTACTGCAGAAATCTACAAACAAGGTTATTTTTAAATTCTCTTTATATTGCCTGATTTTCCTTCTCCATCCACCTCAGTGTGAATTGTTTTCAGGTTTGTGTCTTCCTAATTCTTCTTTTCTCTGTTGACTACCTTGGAGCACTTTTTTGTCTTTGTGATTTACTCACAGATTTCTCTCTCTAGCCCTAATCTTTCCTTGATGTACTATTTCTCACTGGATTTGTGACTGAACATTTAGACTAGAGTCTGACTCTATGACTCTCTCTGAGACTGCATATCCTTACATATAATATTTTAAAATTTGGTTGCATAACTTCTAGAAATTATACTCCAACTCATATTTAATTTATCCTTCATTATCTTCTGTGCATATTGTTCCTTTGCATTTCTTCTTTCCTCACCATGTTTGTGGCACCGTGAAAGTTAATTATTCAAATTGAGCCACTCTTGCCATATCCTACTAAGACAGAAATGAGGGGCTAGGGGAAAAGCTCTTGGGGCACATAGCACCTGTTCCAAAAATTTAATTTTCCAAAAGTTCAGCTGTGGAGATGGCCTGCCATGACTCTAAGACTGCTGTTACCTACCACTGTCACTTACCAATCAGAGCTTGCCAGCTTCCAAAAGCTTCCCTAGTGTCAATGAGCTTTCTTTCAAAGTGATAGGTAGCATTTCTCTATCTAATAAAGCTCTCAAACTTCTCTTTGTTCTTCAGACATACTGAAGACCAACTGGTCTGTGTGTATGCTGAAAATTGGAACTGTTGCTTCCCAAATAAAAGACTTTATATTTAGAAATTTGTGTCTATATTTTTATTGACTTTGACATGCTCATTATGTCATGCTTACATGTGGTTTGCATCAGTAATTACTGTCAAAGTATATGTGTAATTTCCATTCAAGTAAATGCTGCATGAAGTGGATAGTTTATCCAAAGAGATAGGTGGGTGACCCTCTCAAGGATGCTTGAATTCAGGACACATTTGACCAAAATTGCATTGTACTTTATTCTAACAAAGGATTTAGCAATCATTTCCAGTGAACTTCTTCCAAACTGCTTTTTACTGAAATGGAACTATTGTAATCTCAAAGAATAACTAAACACCACTATAACTGAAGTTTAATTTCCAGTTCACTGGACACAGGCTTAGCAAGAACTGCAATTTGAGTACACACAATTATACCTTCCCATGTTCATTACAGATTAAAGTACTTACACATCAGACAGGGCTAGCAAAGAAAATGAACAACCTTAAGAGTTGGTTTCCTGGGTTACAATTAGGAATTCTAGAAATATAACCCTTTCCCATTGCATTTCTTATTTTTTCTGGAAAAAATTGATGGTCAGCTAACCAATTTAGTAGCTTCCAAGACCACTAAAAACCATAAATTTTTTTAAATGGGCAAAGCAAATAAATAAATTTATAACTTTTAAATGTAGTGCTGTTTGAAAGTCACATTTAAATTCATCTCAATCCCATTCTGCAGTGATGTTTTTCTACTATGCAAGACCTATATATCTGACTTGTTTAGAAATATCTGTTGAATTAATCTTGCCTTTCAACTATTAATGTGTGAAAGCTGAGAGTTTGAATTTCAAGATCTAATGAAGCATTGCTGAGCCAAATTATTTTTTTCCACACAGTTTCTGATATTTATAATTGGGTTTTGGCTGGGCGCGGTGGCTCACACCTGTAATCCCAACACTTTGGAAGACTGAGGCAGGTGGATCACCTGAGGTCAGGGGTTTGAGAGCAGCCTGGCCAACATGGAGAAACCCTGTCTCTACTAAAAATATAAAAATTAGCCGGGCATGGTGGTGCATGCCTATAATTCCAGCTACTCAGGAGGCTGAGGCAGGAGAATCTCTTGAACCCAGGAGGCAGAGTTTGCAGTAAGCCAAATCACAGCACTGCACTTCAGCCTGGGTGACAAAGAGTAAGACTCTGTCTCAAAAAAAATACCCAGAAAACAAAAAACAAAAGTAATTAGGTTTTTATATATTTTCTAGAAAAGGAAAAGAAGAAAATGTCATTGTCTTTCTTGCAGAAATGAAGTATTTGCTATGAAGATTAAATATGTATTCCCT
This sequence comes from Piliocolobus tephrosceles, assembly GCF_002776525.5. Taxonomy (NCBI): domain Eukaryota; kingdom Metazoa; phylum Chordata; class Mammalia; order Primates; family Cercopithecidae; genus Piliocolobus; species Piliocolobus tephrosceles. The sequence goes on along the minus strand of NC_045437.1, from coordinate 83,042,648 downwards.
TGGGCCTGATATTAGTCTGGAGTCCTAAAAATATAAAACTTAATTTAGAATTAGTGTAAGATTTTACAATTGTAGTATAAAAGATCTGACTTTTTTTTTTTTTTTTTCTTTTGTGAGACGGAGTCTTGCTCTGTTGCCCAGGCTGCAGTGCAGTGGCGCGATTCGGCTCACTGCAAGTTCCACCTCCCGGGTTCACGCCATTCTCCTGCCTCAGCCTCTCGAGTAGCTGGGACTACAGGCACCTGCCACCATGCATGGCTAATTTTTTGTATTTTTAGTAGAGACGGGATTTCACTGTGTTAGCCAGGATGGTCTCAATCTCCTGACCTCGTGATCCACCCGCCTCGGCCTCCCAAAGTCCTGGGATTACAGGGATGAGCCACTGTGCCCGGCCTAAAGATCTGAATATTTTTAAAGTTTGTATATGTGGATTCATAATTTTATGGTGAGCAAGGTGATTGAATGAGAGTTAGGACTCCACTCCACTCTTTGATTGTGCATAACATCAGTTGTATCACCTTATATGTATATTCTAAACTTCTTGGATTATTTATGCATAACAATAGAAAATTTAAGATAATATGCATTTGCTTCTATCTATAATTTTAACAACTACAAAGAGGACTTTGCAAACAAGGTAAGGCAGTAAAATAAGTATAAAATTCTGATCTTATTATCTAGAATCTTTCATAGTATGCAAATTTTTTGTGACTATTTTTAATGATTGTTTCAATTATAGAATATACTCTTACAGTGACTGTGCAGCTGAGAATGAGTATTAACAAGTGTGAAACTTAGTACATTAAGAAAACTCTATTCTAGTGTATAAAAAATTATTTGGTGAATACGGCATTAGAAATATCTAAGCTCCTTATAGGAAAGTATTCACTTGTGGGTGCTACTAATGATTATATTTTACAACATTTTTATTTCTATAAAATATTCTGAACAACTACATTTAGAGCCCATATTGGTTTTAAAAATAATATTGGTCGAGTTCTATGCCTATAATCCCAGAACTTTGAGAAGCTGAGGCTGGCTGGGGGCTTGAGCTCAGGAGTTCATGACCAGCCTGGGAAACATGGTGAAACCTCATCTCTACAAAAAATAGAAAATGCAGCCAGGCATGGTGGTATATGCCCATAGTCCCAGCTACATGGTAAAGCTGAGATGGGAAGATTGTTTGAGCCTTGGAGTTTTAGGCTGCAGTGAGCCACAGTTGCACCCCTGCACTAATAATATAAAAAATAAAAGCATAAAAACTGACTTGACAAAACACTTTGTATCAGAGAGACAATAACAAAACCTAATATACTTGAAGTCAGACTCCCTTTGTACAAACAAATGAAATTAAGTGAAATGAAATAAAATAAAATGATGGCAATTTCACTAAGTTAGCAAAAACCAATTAATAATATATGTTAGGTTCTTGAGTAATGGTAAAACCGGGTAGTGTTGCAATACTGGTTTCAACATGAACTGATAGAATTCTTTTGAAAGACAATTTTCTGATTGCAATCAATAGATAAAGTATGTCATCATATTCTTTTTTGTTTTTGTTTGTTTGTTTGTTTGTTTTGAGACAGAGTCTTGGTCTGTTGCCCAGGCTGGAGTGCAATGCCGCAATCTCGGCTCACTGCAACCTCTGCCTCCCAGATTCAAGTGATTCTCCTGCCTCAGCCTCCTGAGTAGCTGGGATTACAGGCACACGCCACCATGCTGGGCTAATTTTTGTATTTTTGGTAGAGACAGGGTTTCACCATGTTGGTCAGGCTGGTCTCTAATTCCTGACCTCGTGATCCACCTGCCTCGGCCTCCCAAAGTGTCATCATATTCTTTGCCAAGCAGTGCAACTCCTGGAATTTAACACAAGCAATAATTCAGTAAATAACTATTTATTATAGAAAAGCAAGAAAATAGTAAAAAATGTTACAGTAAGAAAACATTAAGTAATTAAGAATATGTATTCTTAATGTGTTTTACAAGAGTTAGTATTGCAATGATACATTTTAATTACAAAATAATATGTTAATTGTAGAAAACTTAGAAAAAAAAAAGAGACAAGAAAATACACTGAAAATAAAAATTGTTACTGCAACCTAAAAATCCACTGCCAGAATATTGATTTTTATGATAGTTTGTCTGTCTGTCTGCATTTCCCTCTTTGTTTTTCTAAAAACAGAGTATGCCAGCCAGCAGCTCAATATCAATCATATTTATGTTTCTTACATTGACAGAAACTTAATACCATCATCTGTGGGTAAACTAGATTTTCCTGTTTACCTACTCATGAGGAAGCACATCATGTAAAGGCTGGGGAAAATGTTTGCTCTTATTACACTCTTGTTGAATACTGTTTTAGTGCTTACTAGTAAGATTTCTCCATCAAAAAATGAGAATAATAGTACTTAACAGTATTTTGCTATTTTTACTCAGAATAGGTGTTTGATTTCAATCATATAACGGTTATGGACTAAATTTTGTTCTCCTCTCATTCATATGTCAAAGCCCTAAACCTCAATCCCTCAGAATGTGACTGCATTTAGATACTGGGTAGGCCATAATTCCATCTGACAGGTGGTTCTTATAAGAAGAGAATATTTGGACACACAGAGATGCCAAGGGTACGTGTGTGCAGGGCAAAGTCCATCTAAAGACACAGTAAGAAAATGGCCATCTGCAAGCAAAGAACAGAGGCCTCAGGGAAAACCAAACTTAAAAAACTTGATCTTGGATTTCCAACCTTCAGAGCTGTAAACAAATGCATTTCTGTTTAGGCCACCCAATCTGTAATAATTTGTTATGGAAGCAAACTAATATACAATTTTTAAAATTTCTTTTTATTTTGAAATAATGATTGATTTGTGAAAGTTGATCATATGGTTTGGGTTATTCTTGTCCTACTGAAGCAAAACACAATGGAGAGGAGCTAACACATGCACAGCATGTAACATTGCTCCAGGAACATAATTGTTTCCCAGCCTAGCTGCTGAAACCGCCTACTGTAGCCTGAAACCACTGTTATCTAGTAACTAACTACTAAAATGACCTGCTATAACTCTAAGACTGGTCTTGCCTACCATGGTCACTCACCAATCCCCAAAACTTTACTAGTGCCAATGAACATTTTTCAAAACAATGCATAACATTTATGCTTTTATTTAAACCTCCAGCTTTCTCATTATTCTTTAAACATACTGAAGACAATCTAGTCTGTGTGTATGCCCCAAATTGCAGTTATTACTTCCAAAGTAAAATGTTTTAAGTTTAGACATCTATCTCTATATTTTTTTAACTTCAACATATTTATAGATATTTGCAAAGGAGAACAGAAAGGTCCAATGCACTTAGGGAGGAAAAAAAAGCCTTTAACATTGCCTCCCAAATCCCATATGATCAAGTCTTTGTCCACAAGATCCAGACAGCTCACAAGATCCCCTCACACTACGATCCAGGAATCTATAGTAGCTAGACTTGAGTTCCTCACATGTGCTGGGCACTTCCACCATAACAAGCTATGCAATAATCTATGCTGTAGATCTTCCTTGACTGGCTGTTCCTTCCCCATCCTTCAAGTTTCAGCACAATTGTTGGTTCTTCAAACAAACCTTTCCAATTTCTCAAGTAGGTCCCTTTCTCCCATAGCAGTTCATCTGGTTTCTTCATAGCAGTTATCAGAATTAGTGATTTTATTTTTATAAAGATAATCATTTGTTTACTTTTTCTCCCAAGTAGACTTTGATTTCAGTGAAGCAGAGATCAAGTTTACTTTATGTTGGACAAAACATAGCAGTCAATAAATTATTGATGAATAAAATAATGACTAGTATGATCAAATATATTAGAGAGATTAGTCTAAGAGAAGTGTGTAGGATGAATTAGAAAGGAGAAGCCTCCAGGTGAGAAATTAGTTGGTAGGCTATGGTGAGTGACTTGGTGTATCATTAGGGAAGAGAGTAACTTGATGATAATGAGAATAAAGCCAGAAAGAATTTGGGAAATATTAAGAAGGTAAAGAGTCAAATGACATTTTATATTAGATAGAGAAGTATAAGAAAATATTATCAATATTTCTGTATGTTGTAATACTGTTTAGGTATTTTTAGGTACATTATTGACTGTAATTCGTATTTTTTTCCTAGTCTATGTTTTATTTGTATTTGTTTATCAATTTTTAAGTATGTATTTTGCACGGGTCTTTTTCTGTGTACTTTAGTCAAAATCAATGACAATAAAAATTATACTATTGTTAATAATCCTACAAGACATCAAAGTATACATTACATACATGGTTGTAATAAAACATGAGAAACATTGATTACAAATCATACACTATTAAGGAAATTCTAATATATTAGATTATATAGCTGGGATGAGCATACATTTAACTTCATTTCCTAATTTATGCCTGATTTCCTGTGGTTATTTCAATAGTGTGCACTCCTGACTCTTCTTATTAAAAGTGAGAGGATCCAGATTTGAGTCCAAAATTTGTTTTCAGACATAAATTTAAAAAACCATAGGGCAATATATAGTAGAATAAATAATGTTACTGTCTTTTTTCCCCAAGAAAAAAAGTCGCTAAATTGAGGACCTCATATTAAACATAAAGTTATTGCTGACTGAAAGTAGATATTAACCATTTATATTTGTATAATTATATGTACTTATGAAGATATGAAAGATGCCTAACTATAAATAATATAGTAACATTGATGATGTTTGGTTTGCAGTATCCTTTTTGATGAAAACATGAGTTATTCATGTTTAAATTATAGAAATCTTACAAAACAATACCTCTAAATTTTATCAAAGTATATACTATATTCAAATATGTCAGGTTTCCTCATGAATAGGTCAACAAGAAAATCTCTCATCTACCCACAGATGATGATATTAAGTTATTGTCAGTATAAGGAACATAAATATGCTTCTTATTGAGCCACTGGCTAGCATAATCTGTTTTTAAGTATTTTAGTGCCCACTGGAATAAAATATACCTAGTAAACTATTCAAAATATCACTTGGATTATATTAGCTCGTAGTCACAATATATGTGGTTTAGTTGAAGTCACCATGAATTTTTAGAGCAATGAAATATCTATTTGTATGCCACAATCATATGCAGCTGTCTTTATAATAAAGTAAGCTGACCTTTTCTCAATCCAAAGTTTTTCCCCCTTTAGTAAACAGGCCTGTTGTTCCGTTTTCACAGTGGGAAAAGTGCATGATCTCTCCCTTTACCCCACCTTGACGTTTTACCTCTCTCGCATTTATCAGGTTGCTTCCGTTTCCTCGAGGGTGGTGGGGAGTGGAGATAATGTTTAAAGATAAAGAGACAAAAGCCATTAGACTTTTTAGAGGTTGTGTGTGGTCCCCTCTTAGCAACTAAAGAATATCTAATACCTGCTGTTGTTGAAGAAGTTCAATCACTAGTTCCTTCTTCTCAGGGCGTCTCTGTAGAATCTTTGAACACTTGCTGGCTCCTTCTCCATGAAACCTCCCCTACCGCCCCTGGGCTTTTGAAATATACCTTGGAACTGCATTCTCTGGTCACTTTTAAGGACACACTCTCAGTTACTGCCCTGTACCATTATTATTCATGGGTCTCTGCTCTCTGATAAGCAGTCATTTTGTGACAGATGCTTTTAAGTTGGGACTAGCCCAGCTACCCCCTTCACTTTTTGCAAGATTGCTGGTGAAATGCAGCTTCTCTCTTCACCTTATTGACAAGGACAACTTCCTTTTACATGATTTGACTCTAAAGGAACCCATGTGTGCTCTGCCTTGATAGTAGTAAACAAGTTTCTGCAGTTTACTGGAATTCATCTAGGAGTGAGATTCATCCTTTCCCACAAATGATTCCTGTTACTCCAATGGGGTCTTTTGCTGAACTCTTGCTTGGTTTGAGGAGGAAAGTATGATTGGTCTTTTATGACATAGAGAAGTAGAAAAATAACAGACTTGAACTCTCAATAAAAGAGAGGAAGTTTCTTTCAGAACTACATCTCTTTTTAAACAAATTCCTTTATATCATCAAATCGCCTGTTTCCAACTTATTTTCTTACAGAGATGAGTTAGAACATGGTAATGAGCATAGGGTTGCAAGCTTAGTTTAGACCACATTTTATCACAACCTAGAAAAACATCTTGTACTACTATTTATCATATTTTCATACTTAACTATTACTTATTGTCCTCATACTAATGACTTCAGACAAAACAGTGAAACAATTCTTTATAAATTCATTTGTATATCTGTACATCCATCCTTTATTCACAAGCAATTTTTTACTTGTATATTAAAATTGGCATTTTATCTGTTAGTAGTGTAGTTGTTTAGAGCATATCTCATATTAATTTTGAAGAAAATATTTCCTTGAGTATATATGTCCATCTTGAATATTGAACGGCTATAGGTATGAACGTAAATATTCTAATATATCTAGATTTCTGTGTTCTGAGAGCTATATTTTAAAAAGAATTTTTTATTACACTTAAAACTAAGACTTTTTTCTATTTAAAGTCATCTGTAATCTCTAAAAGAAAAATACATGTAACAGTAATGTTTTTATTCTGAGATACATTAAGTTTCACAAAAACACATGTTCATTACAAAACATATGTACCTTCAAAGATTATGTCCATTCTTTGAATATGATTTGTAGCAATTAATGTACATAGTTGGGACAGTTAAATTCTGTATGTCAACTTGAATAAGATATGGTGCTCAATTGTCTGTCTGTGTAGATGTTGATGTGAGGGTATTTTGTAGATGCAATAAGCTTTTAAGGAAAGTTTTAAGGAAAGATTACCCTTCATAATGTGGGTTGGCCTCATCCAACCAATTGAAGGCTTTAAGAGCAAACAAAGGGTGACTGGGCGCGGTGGCTCACGCCTGCAATCCCAGCACTTTGGAAGGCTGAGGCAGGTGGATCACAAGGTCAGGAGATCAAGACCATCCTGGTTAACACGGTGAAATCCGGTCTCTACTGAAAATACAACAACAAAATTAGCCGGGCTTGGTGGTGGGCGCCTATAGTCCCAGCTACTGGGAAGGCTGAGGCAGGAGAATGGTGTGAGGCAGAGCTTGCAGTGAGCCGAGATCGTGCCACTGCACTCCAGCCTGGGTGACAGAGCAACAATCTGTATCAAACAAACAAACAAACAAACAAAAACAAACAGCAGCAACAAAACAAAGGGTGAGGCTTCCCAGGAAAGAAAGAGTTCTGCTTCAAGTCTTAACATAAAAATCTTGCTTGAATTTTCAGCTCGCTAGCCTGCCCTATGGATTTCCAACTTGCCAGACCTCACAATTCTAAGAGCCCATTTCTTAAAATAAATCTGTGTGTATCTATTATGTATCTCCATCTTTCTCTATCTTTATCTCGATCATCCCTTTACCATTGGTTGTTTTTCTGGAAACTCTACTGATACAAGTGATACTGATTATAAACTATGTAAAAATTCTTTGTAATCATTCCTGTTAAAATTTTGCAGCCCGGGTGCAATGGCTTCCTCCTGTAGCAGCAGCACTTTGGAAGGCCAAGGTGGGCGGATCCCTTGGGCTCAGGAGCTTGAGACCAACCTGGGCAACACAGCGAGATCACATCTCTAAGGACACAAAATAAAAAAATGAGCAGGGGCTGGGCACGGTGGCTCATGCCTGTAATCCTAGCACTTTGGGAGGCTGAGGCAGGCGGATCATTTTAGGTCAAGAGTTTGAGACAAGCCTGGTCAACATGGTGAAACACCGTCTCTATTAAAACTATAAAAATTAGCTGGTTGTGGTGGTGGCGCATGGAGTCCCAGCTGCTTGGGAGGCTGAGACAGGATAATCCCTTGAACCCAGGAGGCAGAGGTTGCAGTGAGCCAAGATCGTGCCACTGCACTCCATCCTAGATGGCAGAGTGAGACTCTATCTCAAAAAAAAAAAGATCCAGGTGAGGTGGCATGTGCCTGTGCTCCCAGCTACTCAGGAGGCTGAGGTGGGAGAATTGGATGTCCAGGATGTCCAACATGCCCAGGATATTATGGTTGCAGTGAGCTGTATTAGGCCACTGCACTCCAGCTTGGGTGACAGAACTACACCCTGTCTCAAAAATAAAATAAAAATAAATAAAATTTAGCAACAATGCAGGACAGTTTTAAACAATATGTATTTCACTCAGAGCATGATCATTCTTGCTTGTATTGTTGCTTTGGTACAGTGTAGCATAGTTGATTTTTAGAAAAATGTCCTTAATATTTTTGTGATTCATATTAAAATCTAGACAAATGTGTGAACTACAAAGCCTCTTTTGTGTAACACTTAAAAATATTTTTATATTTGTCCATTCAAATCTAATTAGACTTAAAATTTTATTTTAAGGATGAAACAACAATTTCTTGGTAGTTCCAAAATATAATACAAATGTTAAATTGCTGCTATAGTTCTTATAGGAAACATTTGCGTTGCTAAAAGGGTCTCTTACTTTCAGTTGATGTGAGTGGGGGAAGAAGAGCAAGTCTTCTTTTTTAAAACTATTTCTTTCAGTAGAGGGAATTGGCAGTGGTGATGTTACCACCAAATCATTAAGCTATAATTCTTACTCTCTTCAAATATCATTGAATAAGGTGCTACCTTACCCCCTCGTTAAGTTTTATTTGAAAGATGTTATGTAACTTTATTGAAGTCAACCTAAGTACTAAAGCTTCTGCACATTACTTGAAATGATGCTTTCACATTATATTCAGGTATAGATTTTTGGCTGTGTGTGGGGGGGTGCCTGTGGTTGTGTGTATGTGAGTATGTGTGTGTAAATATTTTTTTTGCCTTCACTTGTTCATTTATACTATCACGTGAGAAAAATTTCAAGTAAAAGATTTTGGGTTCCTTAGGAAATGAAATGGATTTAAATAAACTAATGCTAAATGTATTTTACAAACTTTACTTTTTAATAGCTATAATACTGGTTATTATGTTAGTAGCCAAAACACACATTAAGAATAAGATATAATTTCATCTCCATTATTTTGATTTATATTAATTTTTTAATCACTTGTTGGCTTATAAGAGATATGATTAAAAATTTTCCTAATGCTATTTAGTTAATGCAATCTCTTTTGATAGTCTTACTGTCTCTGGTATCTTTTTCTGTTTATTTGATTGTGTGAATGTTTTAAATAATTGCTTTTATACAGACAATGCACTTTCAAGAAACCATTCATTATTGTAGATTTTATTTTTGTAAAGGTAATACATACTTTTATCTTAACTTTTGTAATGTTAATATCTTTAGTATTTAGGTTTTTACTTCCCCGTTATATCTGGAATGCTTAAATCTATTTGTTGTGAAGATTCATGTAATAACAATAAGTGAAAATGATATGCTTAAAGCTGTATTTTTCATATTTTTATACTGACTAGAAGCGATAATGGAAGTTTACTAGACTACAAATTATTTGGTCGTGCACAATTTGAGGAATGCCAGAAATGACACTAAATTATGTGTTCAACTTTTTAGGCTGCTGAAGGCTGAGACCAAAATAAAGGTCAAATAGCAGTTGTTGACTGGTTATCAAAGCAAAACTCAAACATAGAGGCCTCGCTAGCTTTAAGTACTATACAACACAAGAGGCCAGAGACAACTGATTTACCAATATTAAGTCTCAGAAAGTAAAATATTTTTAACACGTCCTTCTCTCTAGTCCCTTGTCTCTCACTTAATCTATTCAGCTCATTTTTCATCAAGAATGTTTCACTATCCAGGCATGGTGGTGTGTGCCTCTCATCTTAGCAACTCAGGACACTGAGGTGGGAGGATTGCTTGAGCCCAGTTGAGGCTGCAGTGAGCCGTGATTGTGCCACTGCACTCCAGCCCGAGTGACAGAGCAAGACCTCATCTTGAAAAATAAAAATAAAAAAAGAATACTTCATACTTACAATTTATATAGTTGAAAAGAGGGATTTTAATGTATAGCATGTAGTGTTTATCAGAAAGTGTTCTCCAGAGAAACAGACCCAATAGGGGAAATATAAAAAACAGATTTATTTTAGGAACTGACTCATATGATTTGGAGGAAAGAAAGAGCTGAAATTTTTACATTTCTAGTAATACTGTCTAGTTTATATATTAAATTTCTTCCATGCAAGAAACTTCTATTTATCATCTCTTTTAATTACTTAGGAAAATTTATTTTTTTAATGTAGTGAATTGTTTTTGTTGTTTATTTTTATTGTATATATTTAAGTTGTACTTTATAGGATATATATGGATCTTCTACTATGAACTGTAATAAATTGCCTAATACATTCTTCTTTTCCATGTATCCCCATACTTTGTGTTTAAAATATTAGTCTTTAACTTCTGATGAATACAATGAGGCAATCAGCATGCTTATTTATTTTGCATATTCCTGGTCCTTATCCCTTCACCATTGTGTGCTATTATATCTATTTTTGTACCAAAAGAGATATAATTTATATAGTATGTAATTTTTGTACGTAGGATTGAGTCTTTTTTCCATGACTATATTTGTTCAATTCTTGCCATTAGTTGATTTATTCAAGCTTGTACTTATATTTCTCGATTGTCTGAAGCTTGTGTTCCAGTAGAAAAATGGTCATAGAACCTGAGTTTTTCCATGTTCATAACACATCGTTTGTGACCTTTATATCAATCTGAATGGATATAAAATCTTTGGTTCACATTTCCTTTCCTTGTGCATCTTAAATGCATTGCTCTAATGTCTTCTGATGTGAAGTGTTGCTATTAAAAAGTGAGTTGGTCTGTTAACGGCCAAAGGTGTTTTCTACTTTGTCTCTAAGGCAAATAATGGACTTTTGCCCTTCAAATTAGCACTGACTTATTTTAGCACTAGAATTTTTAACATGGGTAATTTGAAACATTTTGTGTTTAAAAATACATATTTACTAGCAACTGCATCTAAAAGTGGATTTAGACAACATACAACTTCATATATGCACACGTTTGCCCTTTGCCTATTTGTAGATGCAATGTCAAGTGAACATGATGACTAATGGTAAATTGAAGAAAACTGGGGGACGATTCTTACATTTGTGGTTGAAGACATGAGCAAAATATCTCCATGGAAAGAAAATGTTTTAATTTAATTCTATAGTTGCTGTATTCCCTAACAACCAACCATCTTCTTCATGCTAAGTGCACTTTTCTGGATATGAGGATACAGACTAAGTATAACAGACACTTGATATACCCTTGTGGGGCTTAAAGCATAGAGTGGAAGACAGATATTAGTTAAATAACTAGTAAGTTACACTGTTATCTTAAAAAGTCTTTTTTTTCCAATTTTTGTGACTGCTTACATGGTAGAAAGAAGATAAATAAATGGGCTATACTGGGAACAGTTGGCAGAATATATATGAATAGATTGATTAAGAAAAAAATTAGATAATTTAAAGCCAAGCAATTATTTGGGAACAAGGATCTTCACAAGAACAAAAATTTAAGGAACAACAACAACAAAATCCTTAAAGCCTATGTATGATACCCTTGCCATTGCTGTCTTTTCTAAGAATGATGTAAATTTCCAGACTTCTTTGAAATGAGTACTTACTAGTGACAGTCCTAGCAATTCTAGGGGAATTCTTGGTCTTCTCTTATATTCAGCCAGTCTATATTCTGTTTCCAAATCCCAGCCAATGACATTTACTCTTGTCACAGCTATCATTTATTGAGCACCTCAATGTTCCAGTATTTTCTTTTAATATCCCAAAAAAGAAATATTATGTCCATTATTTCAACATAAATATGTAAAGCTTCAAAAACTTTTATTAAAAACTAATTCAAAAATTTTTATGAATTGCCATATTGTGGATTACTAGTAATTTGAAGATGTAGAAAGTGATTTAGGTTCTGCCTGAGTCCATAGTATTAAAGGTTAATTTATGTAATTACCATATTATCTTTACTAGAAAAAATAGTAAAGAAAGGTTGGTATGAAGATAAATCAAGAGTATATAGTTTCATGTAGGTGGTTAATTAAAACAAATGAGAGATCACTAATAGTAGATGTTCACAAATTAGCACAGGGCCCAGATAGCAGGTAATACTCTGAATTAAGTGCCATGATCATAACAGCAACATGTTACATGTATGTGTGTCTAGCTCTTGTTTTCCTAAACCATGTCCCCATACACATTACATTAGTAAACATTCTACACATGTAGAAGAAACGTACTGTGTTGTTTATATTTTTATAATGCAAGGAAAGTCCTGGGTAAGATCAGGGCACTTTGAGACTTCGGAAAGAAAGTAAAATATTGGTTATACGAGGATCTGCCTAATTTTTAAAAAGCATGGACTGCCTATGTAAATCTCTTTTTTTCTTTTCTTTTTCTTTTTTTTTTTTTTTTTTTTTTTTGAGACAGAGTTTTGCTCTTGTTGTCCAGACTGGAGTGCAATGGCGCGATCTCAGCTTACCACAACCTCTGCCTCCGAGGTTCAAGTGATTCTCCTTCCTCAGTCTCCAAAGTAGCTGGGATTACAGGCACATACCACTACACCTGTTTCTCCATGTTGGTCAGGCTAATCTTGAACTCCTGACCTCAGGTGATCTGCCCACCTCAGCCTCCCAAAGTGTTGAGATTACAGGCGTCAGCCACCTTGCCCAGCCACCTGTATAAATCTTAACAGTCAGCTTCCTCATTACTGCTGCTCCAAGTGGTAAATAAAGACTAACCAGATAAACCTCAAAAATAATTCTACCTCAGTTGTATTCTGGAAGTTCCAGGAGGTTATGACTAACTGCAGAGGAGGTACCAAACTAATAAAAAGTCTTTCATCTTTGGACCAGACTGTGCTGAGTCCATGTTTTCTGTGTTTCCCTTTATTTGCTCCTACAATGTTTCCCTGTTTTCCATTCTCTGTTTTTTTGCTCTTCTTAGCCAATATCTGCCCTGGATATTTAATCTCTCACCTAGGCTGTAGTTATTCATGGAGACAACCCTCAAAATACGTGTGAAAAACCAACATCTAAACTATTGAAATCAACACCTGTATATTTAAACCTAGTGTTTATTGACACAACTTTGTATCTCAATGTAGATTATCAAGAGTCAAATCAAGCTCATGGTGACTATGAATTCACAACACATCTCAACACAGAAGTCACCCTTTATTTCATAACTTAGTTAAGGACCTCTTTTATTCAGACATTTGTTTCTGGAACTGTTTCTCCCTTCTCTTTATTACCCACAACCAATTGGTCACTGGCTTCTTTAATATTTATCTTATATTTGCACCTCAATTTCTGCATGTTTAATGCCATTGTTTTAATTCACATCCTTTCATCTCTTGCTTGAAGTAATGCAATATTCTCCCTGTTAGCATCTCCTGTTTCGCCTTCCCAGCAACCATTTCCCACATTGCTGAAAATGTTGTCCTGTTAATTCCTTGCCTAAAAAATCCTTTAGTAGCCTCCATTTTCTAGAAAATACTGTTTAAAATACCTGCATAATATACAATACCATTTGTGATCTCATTCCAGTCTCTCTCTCTAATTTTATTTTTCTCCATTCCCCAGTATAACTGATGTAATAAAGGTTCAAGTGTAACACAGTAACTCGTCCACAGCCATTAAGACTCAACTCACATAACAACTACTTGATAAGGTTTTTGCAGGCAGTTCCTACTATATATAGGTGAAAAACTATATTACATACTTCTTCACATTATATTAAAATAGCAGATTAACTTTTCTATTTCTCAAGTAAACCACGACTTGTGTATTTAAACACACACACACGCACGCGCGTGGTAACATACACGGAGCTTAGCAGAGTGAGTGCTGTACGTGATGCATACATAGTATGTGTTAAAGTAATATCGTTTGGAAGCATAAATAAGAATTTAGAGTAGAAGTGTTTTCAGATTTCTGCATGAGGAGAGCTCAGCAAGTAAGCAAGCTTTGATCCTGGTTTATATACATTCCTAATGAATAATTATATCCTAAATCTGCCAAACTCCCTTCCTTTGAACAGAGATGAATGATATTATATAGTACTTGTTTCTCATTTGGGATTTTTGAAATTATAAAAATGTTGAATCTAGCAATTTAAAAGTACTTACAAAGAAAAATATGCTTGTAGATTGAATAAATACTTTGGAAATACATTAATCCATGATATTGATGTGCATATAGTAAATTGTGTAATGTGAGAAACACTTTTCTTTAATCATAGAGCTGAAAGTGTCTTTTAATTAAACAAGCCTGAATGCCTCTGATTTCATATCCCTTTGAGATTGAAATCTTAAAAATAATTTGACTTCAATTCGGAGCTTTATACTAAAATAAATTACAAATAGATTGGTTGCGTACCAAAGAAAGCTAAGCTTGAATGTCAGATTTAAAATATAAACTTTTATATTTTTTATGAGGCTCTGTTCCAGACCAATTTTTTACTTCATATGATATATATAATATATATAATGAAGTATATACATATACTTCATATGATATATATTTGCTTCATATATACATAATTATGAAGTAAAAATATATATCATATATATCATTATAAACACACACACACACACAAACGTGTACCGAGGTTTACAAGAGTTGACATGCTTGTATTCAAGCTAGTAGAAAACATCAAAATTTGTATTCAAAACTCTGTCTATCTAATTCCAAAGCCTCAGGTCTTTGTACTACACCGTTCTGCTTTTCAGTATGTCTCTTAAATCAGCCATGCTTAAACTATTTCTGTTACTATACTCCATAAGTTTCAAGAGTTTCATAATTTTTTCTTGTAGAAACTCATTTAGAGACCTTAAGAATCAACAATAAATAGGGCAAGATAGGCCGGGCATGGCGGCTCACGACTATTGCAGTGAGCTGAGATGACGCCACTCCAGTCTGGGCGACAGAGTGAGACTCTGTCGGAAAAGAAAAAAAAAAAAAAAGAAAGCTTACTTTCTGGTGCACTGTTGAAAAGAGCTAAAAAATTATCTTACCAACCTATCCTCCTGAAGTCAACTAAAGATAACCATCAGTGAGAGAAGTTTCTTTCTAAAATACAGCTGTGAAATTGTAGCTGTTGGAAGGTTTAGTACGACTAGTTGTTACAGAGACATAGACCCTATTATCTGATGAAGACAATTTTCTTAACATATTCTTCATTTACAAGTCATGGTATTAAGCATGATATTTATTCTCTTTGTGCCTCTATATTCTTGTATGTTAAATGAAAATAATAATATTACCTACCCTACAGCATGCTTATGAAAAGTAAGTAAAAAATAGATGCAAAATACTTTGCCCAGGAGATGAGACATAATGAGTGCTCAATATATTTTTTTATATTTTATTTATTTATTTATTTATTTATTTATTTATTTATTTGTTTATTTTTTTATTTTTTTATTTATTTTTGAGACGGAGTCTTGCTCTGTCGCCCAGGCTAGGGTGCAGTGGCACCATCTCGGCTCACTGCAAACTCTGCCTGCTGGGTTCAGGTGATTCTCCTGCCTCAGGTTCCCGAGTAGTTGGGATTACAGGCTGTATTATTTTTTAACTCAAAATCCTAGCTTTGGAGCCCAATTTCTGTTTTCTCCCTCTTTATTTTTAACATCACCCAGCTGGATGTCCATCCCTTACCTAATCTGCTCAAACCTAGTTCCTAAAATTCCTATTCCTGAACGAAAAAGGAAAACAATGTGTGCAGCTCCATATGTAAACATCTGATTGGTCTTGGAAATGGAGTTTAGTCTGGAATCCTGCAACTTTCTTATAGTAAGAAAATCACAGCTGCCAATTTCCTTTTCTGTCAGCATAGCCGGTTTTCTGCACTCGATGGGCAAATTCTGAAAATTTGCAGTTGTAAATTTTAAACCACTTCTCACACACACACACACACACACACACACTTCTTTGATAGCTTAGTTCTATGAACTAAAAATTCTGTCTTAATTTTTAAATTAGAAATCTGCCCCAGTTACCTTTCAAGGCCACTGACTTTCCTGACTAAAATCCATCTTAGTTATCTTTCCCCCAATCTGGATCCAACTTCCGCCCACCATTTATGGGTATATTGTTTCATATGGATATATCTCCCAATCTGAAGCTGAAATGAGGCCACCTTACAGAAACAACTATCGCCTGATATTCACCAACAGGCTTCACAAAGTTTGGATATTAGACTGACTTGCATTTCAGTGACACATTCTCTTCCTGGGGAAAGGTTTCCAATTACTCCAAATGATAGAATCTCTTTTCAATGACTAAATAATACTATGCTCAGAAAACTGTATTTGTATTATATGTTGCATTTCTTATAAAAAATTAATAGGCTTCAAAAAGATATAGATTATATAAAGACATTTCAAAAATTATGCTAATTGTACAATCACAACATAATAAATGAATAACAAAAATAATTTGATTTATGAATAGTTGAAAACTCACTAATACCTAAATTTTATTTTAATTAATTTATTTATTTTGAGACAGAGTCTCCCTGTGTCACAAAGGCTGGAGTGTAGTGATATGATCTCAGCTCACTGCAACCGCTGCCTCCCAGACACAGGTGATCCTCCCAACTCAGTCTCCCAAGTACGTGGGACTACAGGCATGTACTACCATGCCTGGCTAATTTTTTGTATTTTTCATAGAGACAGGGTTTCGTCATGTTGCCCAGACTGGTCTCGAACTCCTGGGCTCAAGTGATCTGCCTGCCTTGATCTCCCAAAGTGCTGGGATTACAGGCGTGAACCACCCTGCCTGGGCTAAATTTTAATTAAGAATTTAATTGTCTCTCCGACTCATTTATCTTGTTTCTATCCTACGTTTCATGTCCTGGTCTTGCTTTTCACAGCTCAGTTTTATTTCCTCAGGTCTCTCGGCTCTTTATTTTATTCATTCCATTTTGCTTCCCTTTGTTTCTCTAATCTACTGAGACCGCCCCATTGGCATTATAAGTATTCTTTGGCAAGGGGTGATTTACTTTTTATTGCTTTGCTCTATTTATTTTCTTTCCTGAAAAATTAAATGGGCAAATGTACTCTCATGTGAATATTGTGTCACAAGAAGAACCTACGAGGAAGGCGACATCTGTCACTTTCAGTGACTTTTCCCCTCACTCTTCCTGGCTCTGAAACTCACTAATACTTCATGTTTTCCTGCCCACAGATCAGTAGCTACTTTTTTCCAGAAATAGTCATCTGGGAACCACTTGATCGTCCTTGAATATTTCACTGTAGAATGAAATTAAGGCAGTTGGCTTAAATCACTGCTGAAAATAGGCATCTTATGGAAGGGACATCCAAATAACTAAAGGTAAAACAGCAAATATTTTCTCCCTATTTTTGCCTGCTTTTCCATCATCAGTAACTTATATATTTGGAATTCTTTCTGTTGGGACTGTAAACTAAAACGTGTCTGAGACAGGTCTCAATCAATTTAGAAGTTAATTTTGCTAAAGTTAAGGATCATAACTCTTCCTGATACAGTTTCAGGTGGTACTGAGAACGTGTGCTTGAAGTGGTTGAGTTACAGATTTATTTTATACAGAAGACAGAAGTTACAGGCACAAACATAAATCAATATGTTTAAGGTTAGGCTAGAAAGGAAAAAGGAAGGACATCTCGAAGCAGTGGGTGAGGGACTGGTACGGGGTCGGAGGTGCCTCTTCCAGGTCGTAGGTAGATTTAAAAATTTCCTGATTGGCAATTGGTTGGAAAGGTTAAGCTCTGCCTGAAGAGTTAAAATCAGCTTAAAATAAGGCGGGGGTGGCTGGGAGGGTGGAAGCCTCCCTGCCCTGTAGAAGGCTTCAGAGAGAATAGATGTGAATGTTTCTTGTCAAAGGTGTCAGGCTCTCTGGAGAGACCTCTTAAGGAAAACAGATTCTCTACAGAATGCAAATTTCCCCCCCAAGTGACAGCTTTGTGCAGGACTGTTTCAAAATATGTCAAAGAAATATATTTTGGGATAAAATGTTTTGATTTCTTTTTTAGGGCCTGTTATCTGTCATGTGATGTTATACCAGAGTCAGTTTGGAGTTGTTATCTTATTGCTACAAGAGTATTTTATTGCTACAGAATAGTCTGTGGGACTTAGGATCTCTATTTTAGTGCTGGTCAGCTATGCCTGAACTCCAAAGGGAGGAGAGTATAATGAGACATGTCTGACCCTTTCTCCTTTCTCTCATCTCCTGAATTAGTTTCTCAGGTTTCTTTGCATCCCCTTAGCCTAGAGGAGGGTCCACTTGGTTAGTTGGGGGGCTTATAATTTTATTTTGGTTTACAGGGCCAGTTATAAATGAAACTTTTTTTGTCATTTAATATCGAGTTTGGTTTCCTCTAAGCTGTGTGTGTTTTTTTAAAGCTAAACACATCTATATTAGAACACTAAAGTTAAGAATTGAGGCAATTGAATATTAAACAATGTTGAGCATTTTTTCATGTTTGTTGACCATTTGTATATCTTCTTTTGAGAATTGGCTATTCTTGTCCTTAGCTCACTTTTTGATGGGATTACTTGCTTTTTTCTTGCTGATTCATGTGACCAAACAACAAATATTCTCTCCAAAACCTACTGAAGTAAGTAAATAAATAAATACATTAAAGAAACAAAAAGATGTTATGATTCTTGTCCAAGGTCATGCATTTAGTCAGAGGTGGAAATAGTATTCAAACCACAGCAGTTTGGTTAGACTTTTCAGAGCCAGTGCTTTGAATGACTATACTATAAAAGTGTAGAGATATAAATAATGTTGCTTAAACATTGCTAAATATAAATCTAGAGAAAAGATCAGGTTGCTTTCAGAAACAAAAAGGTTTTTTATGAACAAGCCATGCAATATATGGAAAAGGGAAATTTATTTTTAACTATCATTTTTCTTCAGTGCCATTGTTTATGGCTTATTAAAACACTACTAAGTTTGACATGTATATTTTTGGCTCATGGTTAATTTTACTTCAGTACAGTAAATATGAAAACCATAACTTTGACTTTCCAAATGACATTGTGCGATATTTTGTTTTCAATTATGTTTCAAATTATGAACACAGCCTACCTCCTGAGGTTTCCAGTTAAGACAAAAGGATATGTCACAGTTAGGAACAGTCAACTCATCAAGAGTCATGGTGTGAAGTGGTTCCTATGAGTCCCTGCCAGATGGAATTATTTGTAATGATGAACAATCTCAATTTCTGCACAAGTAATTTAAAACTCACTCTCAGTTCTCAGTTATGAATAAATTTTGTATTATATAACAAAGAATTAATTGCATTTTATTTTTTAAAAATGAAAGACTTTGGATGGCATTTGTCTATTATTAAATATATAACTGTGCTAAAATATTTGGTGTAACAAAAACAAAATGTACTAGGTGACAGAGTGACAGAGTTACATCATTAGTATCATTAGAGTATCACAAATATATTATATGAGATATCAATCTCTCAGAAGGAATGATTTTTTTTAGACATCTAAGTTATGTTTGATGAGAAAATGATTTATGGTGATTACATAAAACAAGAACAACTCAACACTTTTTCCAAAAATGTAAAATTAAAAAAAAAAAAAAAAGTTGCTCTCTTTTTCTGTCCCTATATCTCAATGTAGTATCAAAAATCTTCAGGCTGAAATGTTTATGAAGTCATATTGGTCATTCAGTTACCTGTAGTAAGTCAGGGAAAGCACTCAAAGGTATAAAAGCTTCTATCTCTCTCTGTCTCTTTCTCTCTCTGCTTTTTAAACAAGAACTGAATGGCCAGTATGGTCTAAGAGAAATTATGTAAAAAGGAAAATGGCTAGTTGGTACAGTAGAGGAATCAGAGGATTCTATCAGTAAATAAGAGAAAAAAATTACTTTCAAATAATTTCATGTGGATAGAGTATACTAATAATTACAATTGGACAAAGTGTTTTTTTTTTTTTTCCGCTTAAAAGCTATATATGTGTGTTATAGAGGAATGGGAGAAAACGACATATCACTGTTTATGAAGATGATTGCAGAAGTGAATTTTAAAATTTGGACTTACAAGACAGCATTGTTTATAAAGATCTTCATTTGTTAGCTTTGCTTTAAAGAAAGTATTTGTATATTATTTGATTAATTATTTTTTTCTGGCATTTATCAGTGCTTTTAATGTGTAAAAATGGTTTCTTTTATTCCCATATCTAACAAACATAGTTCCTGAAAAAAATATTTGATTACTCATGTAAATGCATGAATCATACACCATTGCATAGGTAATTGGCCAGAGATGATATGAATATTAAAAAGTGTTCAAAAAAGAGGAGAAACTATTGCTTTTCCTAGCCCCATTGCCAATGTTCTATTTGAAGGGAGGATCCAACTCAATAGCACTCTTGCTAGTGCTGAAGAGCTCCAAAGGAGGAGCTTAACACCATTCCTGAGATGGCAATGCTTTCTGACCTCCACTCATCTCCTCATCCAAGGTTCTATTTAATATCATTAACAATGTATTTGAAAGAGTTAAGTAAAATGGGGAAATGATGGGGGTGGGGAAAGCTGGCACAGGAAGCTACAGTGCTTTGAATACTCATGCGCATTGGAAGGTGACAATCAGAGAAAAATGAAAATTATGTACAGAGAGAAAGTAAAATACATGATAGATGATTAATGTTGATATAAACTGTTGACATGTGAAGAAATCTGCATTTCGGAGATGTAAAAGGATACAAATATTTAATTTGTTTCTAATCAGAGTATATAACAAAATTGAAAAAATCTATTATGTTTAAAAATGTATTTTGAACTTTTTTTTATAAGCACTTAATGCTATAAATCATCTACAAGCCCTATTTTAGCTATATATCACAAATTTGTTTTATTTGTTTATTTTTTATTATACTTTAAGTTCTGGAATACATGTGCAGAGCATTCAGATTTGTTACATAGTGTCATAGTGGTTTGCTGCACCCATAAACCCGTCATCTACATTAGGTATTTCTCCTAATGCTATCCCTCCCCTAGGCCCCCATCCCCCGACAGGTCCTGGTATGTGATGGTCCCCTCCCTGTCTTCATATGTTCTCATTAATTCAACTCCCACTTATGAGTGAGAACATGCAGTGTTTGGTTTTCTGTTCCTGTGTTACTTTGCTGAGAATGATGGTTTCCAGCTTCATCCATGCCCCTGCAAAGGACATGAGCTCATCCTTTTTTATGACTGCATAGTATTCCGTGGTATATATGTGCCACATTTTCTTTATCCAGTCTATCATTGATGGGCATTTGGGTTGGTTCCAAGTCTTTGCTATTGTGAACAGTGTTGCGATAAACATACATGTGGATGTGTATTTGTAGTAGAATGATTTATAATCCTTTGAGTATACACCCAGTAATGGGATTGCTGGGTCAAATGGTATTTCTGGTTCTAGATCCTTGAGGAATCTCCACCCTGTATTCCAGAATGGTTGAGCTAATTTACACTCCCACCAACAGTGTAAAAATGTTCCTATTTCTCCACATCAGAGAAGAAGTCTTCTAAAGCTAGATGCACTGCAGGTAGAAACATACTCCATTGGCTCTTCCTTGAAAGGTGATTTTAATTTGGAAGATTAAAGGTCCTTATCAATGGCATAGTCAAAGTTGGTAAGAGCTGAAAGACCTTAAAGTTCATCTCATTTATCAAAATAAAAAAAAAAAAAAAAAAAAAGAGCTGACAGGTAAAATGACTTATACAAGTATCACAATTAAGCTATCGACCCAACATTAGAAGCTGAGACTGTATGACAACTGGTATCTTGCGCAGTGTTTAGACACAGCATGTTAGCTGCAGCAGAATTGGCTTTTACCCTGCTCCCATTCTCTCCCTATGCACCTGGCCATTATCCTTGCACTTCCTTCACCTGGGAAGGCTCCATATCATCACTGATAAGAAATAATTGTTACTCTCAGCAGAAACGCAGAGCAGTGCTCAGGGTTGATATTCTCATCCTCAAAATAATGTTTTTCTCCAAACCAGGGTTAAATCACATTGATTAACAGGCATGAGCTTCAATCTGATATTGCCATTGATTGCCCTGCACTTGCCTGTGCTTTAGTAAAGAATTTCAATTTCCAGGATCTGTGCAGCACTTTTCACAAGTTGAAAACTTATTCCAATTGGTGAAATAAAAATGACGACAAGGACTTTCTTCATTTCAATCTCTGATGTGACCCTGCATCTACTACTATGCTTTTTTAAATGTCCAGCTACATCATCTCAATTCAATAGGGCAGCTAGCCCTGCTGACACAGTCTCATTCTATCCTTCAAATCTGAAAGATTATAGCTCTCTGCAGTGTTCTTGCCTTTCTAATTCATCATACCATTTTCTTTAACAGTATTTTTATTTCTATCAAGTATAAAAATGATTCTAAGAAAAGCTGAGTGTTCTAACTATTCCTATAAATTGTTATTCATTGAGTAAACAAAAATATGCACATACAAGCTATTCAGAGATTATAATTCTAAAATGTGTTCATGAGTCATAGTTGTTTCACGTGTTATTTCCTGATTAAAGTGTCTAGTTAAGCTTATGATGTATCAGTTAAAATAAAAGGTATAAGTTCTGCTAACCAGACATTTATTAAGTCCCTAATGTAAGCAAGATAACCAGTTAATTTATTTTATAGTTCTATTTAAAATCTTCTATTAGTAGAATTTCCTTCTATTATTTGCTACTAAAATCTTCTATTAGTAGCAAATAAAAACACATACCAGCCTAGTTAAATTTGAGTCCCAGATAAATGATAAATACCTTTATTATCATAAGTAGATGTCAAATATTGCATGGGGTATATTTATACCAAGTAATTTATAGGACATATTTGCACTAAAAAAACTATTTTTTGTTTATTTGAAATTCAACTTTAACTGAGAATCCTGTGTTTTATTTCTAGCAACTCCACTTTCTAGGTAAATAGTAATTTAAAATATTTCCTATGTGAGGTAACAACTTTCTACTTTCATCATCATCTGTGATAATTATCTTTCTAAATTAATTCGTAAGCCTGCATTAACTCAAATTCAAAATATATTTTATTTTGTGACTTTTGGGAATCAATCTTACTTGACTCTTGCTCATATATTTTTGTGTACATTTCTCAGAGCTTGTAACTGATTTAATTTGTTGTTTGAGTACATTGATTGCATTATTCATCTTTCACAAATCCAGAAACAAGGGAGCAGTATTACTGTCCTCTAGATTACAAACTGTGTTATTCTTTGATTTTCTTTTGGTTCTGAATATTTTTATAAGTGGAGGTTTGGTATTTTGGGACGTCAAACTGAACTTCTTGACACATAGAAAGATTACCAAGCTAAATTTCTAACAAGTAAGAATGATGGCCTTGGTCATTTGCAAGGCCAACTAGCAGTATTCTCTTGGATATAAGAGGGTGATATCATTTTAAAATTATTCAGAGAATGCTATTATAAAAAGTTCTTGAAATTTGCAGTTGCTAGGCTACTGCGTGGAAAAGAAGCATGAGTGACATTTGTCTGTGCATGTAGGAAAGAATGAAATCAAATGACTTTCAAACTAGCAGAATAAAGATCTTAATTTGCACCCACAAGCATTAATAATTATTTATATGAATTAAAAAAGGTATCCCTGAAAGCTAGAGATTTATAATATGTTTGGACATAGGTGATTTACAATATTTCAAAGTAAATATTGATTTGAGGCCATATTAAGCAGAACATGAAACAACAAAGCATTTTTCTGCTAATTTTCTTTCTCCTTCTTCTCAAATAATACAATGGTGTGCAAACATTCTTGGTAGAACCAAACTGCAATATAGTTTAAATGCAGCAAGCTAAAGGTAAGATTTGGTAGAGAACAAAATGAATCTGTGATGGGGAAAAAAAATAACAAAGACAGTGGGAGTGAGTGAAAGGATAACCGCTCGCCTTATTTTCTGCTACTTTTTTTTTTTTTTGATAACTGAAGTTTATGTATTCCAATTCTCCAATTCCTACTAATGTTTTATTGCTACCTTTATAAGGCTGCATTGAGCACAATTTCCCTAGACATTTATCTGCCATCCTGATAAATCTGGTAATTCCCCTCAACAATCTACGGCTCTAGTTTTTCAATTACATTCTTTGGCAATAGGATTGTCTTAAAGCGATTCTAAATTTCAAGATATTGATGGTTTGGAATACATTCTTGTTCCCCGTATTAATTCATCTAAAGCATAGTGACTGTTCAAAATTCAGATTTTATACCATCCTCAGAGAGTTTTATTATCTATGTAAGTTATCTCAAAGGACCCCGTTGCCTCGGTCATTGGAATTTCTGTTTCTGATCTTTCTCTGAATACAGATAGCCACTAAAATGAGAGTCACATGCAATACATAATCAGTTGGCACTTTTTCAGTTGATTTTTCCAGTGGCCTGTTACTGTTTAGTTCCTGGGATCAAAGAATCTTTATTTCAGTTAATAGCCTTTTACATATTGTTACATAGTAAATGTTTGTGTCTCCCCCAAATTCATATGTTGAAGTCTTTACCCCTATAGTAAATGTTTGTGTCTCCCCCAAATTCATACGTTGAAGTCTTTACCCCTAATGTATTTGAAGACAGGGGCTGGGGAGAGGTGCTAAAAGTTAAATGAGGTCATAAGGGGGCAGAGACCTAATAAAATAGGTTTGGTGATTTATAATAAGAGGAGGAGACACCAGAGCTCGCTCTCTCCACCATGTGGAGACACAGTGTGGAAAGGTGGCCATCTGCAAACCAGGAGAAGAGTCCTCACCAAAATCTGACCATGCTGATACTTTGATTTTAAACTTTTCAGCATCCAGAACTGTGAGAAGTAAATTGTCATTGTTTAAGCTACTCAGTCTATGGTATTTTGTTATGGCAACCTAAGCTAAGACACTAATTATGATATTATTTTAAATAGATATTTTAATAAATATTTTCCAAGAGATTTTTGTAATATGATATGGGTTGCCATTCCATAATACACTGTAAATGTACAGTCCATTTCTCCCGGTGCATTAGAAACAGCTTCTTCATCATCTTCCAATCCTTTTACTCTTCCGATTCCTCCATCTACACCTATACTTACAGAGTATATGATTGAAATGCAAATAAAGTTTGATTCCTTGAACAATTAAACACCCTATCCCCAAAACTTTAGAATTACTGGATTCACTATATTCACACGCCATTTAGAATATGAAAAATGTAAAGATTCTAGCAAAAATATACTTTTTTAGACTTCAGATTTTTTAAAAACAAACAAACAAAAACATGGATTGGTACACACAAAACTATTGAGCCCCAATGCTGTGCTTTGAAGAACCTGACCGGGCAAGTTGGAGTAAAGACATATCACAATCACAATCTAAGACAGGAAATGTGGTCAAATAAGGTGTGCCCTAGAATGTGGGATCTTGAGAGCTATATAAATCTTGTGTTTCCCAAAGCATCTACCTCAGCACCTCGTATAGTATAGGTGGCCAATGTAATTATTATTGAATTAAATTAAATTAATCAATATACCAAATTAGGCTTGTAATAGAAAACAGGACTCCCAGTGAGATTACTGCTGTGATGACAACTTGAAGAACCTGCTACTTAGGTCTTCCACATTGAGTCAACTCTGCTAAAGAAGCAAAACACATCATGACTGAACTTGAGATGAGAAGGCAGTGTTGTCATCTTTTCAAAGACCTAACGAAAGGTGATCTGTCTTCATTGTTGAACTTGGTTAATTTTTGCTTTAATTAAGGACTGTGGGCTATTTCCGTTACAGACAAAGTTGGCTCATTGCAGATCTTGTGCTGTTATGTTTAGAATTTTCTTATATTAGGGCTACATCTTCTTTAGCAGGAAGGAAAATTACCCTGTTAGTGGGAACCTTTGCAGTGAGTAACTGAATTTTTTGTTTCAATATGTTAGCATGATTATTACAATACCTAGATTGGACCATGTGTATTCCAACAAGCCCAAGTATATTTCCAAGAAGACCAATCAGGTTACCAAAAATCATACCAATCAGGTTATCAAAAATCATATATTCAATTAAATTTCAGATTGACACCAATGCATACAGATGCCCTAATTATTAGAACATAACAGAGTAGTTAGAAGCAGCATGTTTAGAGCCAAGTTCATAGGCTGATTCTATCATCTACAGGTTCTGTGGTATTAAACAAATTTGCAGCGCCTTAGATTTCAAATGAGGGTAATCTTAGTGTCTACTTCACGGGATTGGCATAAGGGTATATGAGCTCACATTTATAAGGTGCTTAGAACTCATTCTGAAGTATAAGAAGCAGTTTTGAAGTATTTGTTAGATAAATGCTGTGTGCTTAGTCTCAACAAAATGAGCCATAAGTATTAGTCCGTTTTCACGCTGCTGATAAAGACATACCCAAGACTGGGAAGCAAAAGAGGTTTAATGAACTTACAGTTCCACATGGCTGGGGACACCTCACAATCATGGTGGAAGGTGAAAGGCACATCTCATGTGGTGGTAGACAAGAGAAGAGAGCTTGTGCAGGGAAACTCCCTGTTGGTTTTAACATCAAATCTCCTGAGAGACTCATTCACTATCACGAGAACAGTGCAGCAAAGACTGTCTCTATAATTCAATCACCTCCCACAGGGTTCCTCCCATGACACGTGCGAATTGTGGGAGTTACAATTCAAGATGAGATTTGGGTGGGGACACAGCCAAACCATATCACCATATTTGGTCAATTTTAGCCTCACTTATATTTTATAAAATTATGATGTATGAATTCCATTTTATAAACATATAGCTCGTCTATGCTTTCCAAGGAAAAATGATAAGTAAAATGTGCCTCATCTTTTCAGGTAAATGCAAAATAGTAATTGTTATGTATTATTGAATAGAATAAATTTAGATATTGTAAACATTTTCCTAGAAAAGAAAAAATAAATCTAGGATAATATATAATGTAGGCCACTACTCTCTGGAACTAACCATTCTACTAATCAAAGAATATTTCTGATCATATGAACTTTCTAAAAGGTGTATGTAACATAGAAATCTACTATAATATTATTAAGCATAAAAGAACAAGCATTATTTATGTTTTCCTCTCTATAAAGTTTGAAAGATTTAGTATCACAGGAAACCTGAATGTATTTACTAAATGTGTCAGTGGTAGCATCTTTATGAATTATTATAAATGGAAAAACAAGAAATATTCTGAATTGATGTCTTTGAACTTAGTAAGTTTCTAAATTCATAAATTATAAAATTATTATTTTTGAATTTTATTACTTTTAAATATATAATAAACCTCACGTACACTGTACTCAGATGTAAAATGTTTTTATGTCATATTTGCCTCATAATATTTTAATTTTTATTTTTTTGAGATGGAGTCTTGCTCTGTCGCCCAGGCTGGAGTGCAGTGGTGCAATTTCGGCTCACTGAAACCTCCGCCTCCCAGGTTCAAGTGATTCTCCTGCCTCAGCCTCCCGAGTAGCTAGGATTACAGGTGTGTGCTACCACTCCCAGCTAATTTTTGTATTTTTAGTAGAGATGGGGTTTTGCCATGTTGGACAGGCTGGTCTCAAACTTCTGACTTCAGGTGATCTGCCCATCTTGGCCTCCTAAAGTGCTGTGATTACAGACACCTCAAAATATTTTTGAATACAAATTATAAAACTAGTTAAAGCATCTCCCTTATCTCACTCTTTTCTTCTTTGCTTAAACTTGAAGTTGTATATTCTATCTATATATGATTATATATTTATTTCTCTATTTATATCCTGTAAAATACATAGTGCTAGTCTGTGTGTTTATAAAATTTACACTGTTCTCAGGCTGGGCAACATGGTGAGACCCCATCTCTACAGAAAATACAAAAATTAGCCATGTGCCGAGACACATGCTTGTAGTTCCAGCTACTCACAAGGCTAAGCCCAGAGGGTTGCTTGAGCCCAGGAGGTTAAGACTGCAGAAAGCAATGATTGCCATTCCACTGCACTCCAGCCAGGACAAAACAGAAAGACCCTGTCTCAAAAAATGAGATGCAATGAAATAAAATAAAATAAAACAAAATAAAATAAAATTTACATAATTGATATCATACTGTAAATATTCTTTTGCAATTTTCTACTTTCATTCAGTATTATGCTTTTGAGATTGGCCCTCTTGAAACTAAAAGGATGTAGTTCATTCTTGCTAACTGTTTTTCAGGGTACTACTATATGAATATACCAGAGTTTTTAAATTACTTTATTGAAAAATACTTAAATTTTTTTCCATGTTGTTGCCATTCTACACAATGCTGCAATAAAAGATTTGTATTTGTGTCCTATATACATGTATGAATATTTACATTATTAAAATTTCAGAGATACACAAAATATTCTACTCTTCTAATATTGTCTTTCCAAATATTCCAATTTCCATGTCCTCATATATTGCATAAGGAATTTAATTTCCTTACATCCTCATTAATAGCTAATATTATGAACTTTGCACTTTGTTAGTCTGATAGGTGTGAAATGGAAATGTATTAGTTACATTTTTCTTATACTTATTAAAATTCATTTTGAACAGATTTTATGCATTTATATATAATATATAGATATAAAATATATACAGTCGTGCACCACATAATGATGCTTTTGTCAACAATGAACCTCATATATGATGATGGTCCCGTAAAACTATAATGCAGTTGAAAAATTCCTATTGCCTAAGTGATTACTCATGTGTTTGTGTTGATGCTGGCGGAAACAAAACTACTCTGTTGCCAGTCAAAAAAATAGTATAGCACAATCAGTTACATATAGTACTTAATACTTGATAATAAACAACTATGTAACTGCTTATGTATTTACTATTATTTTTATTTTTATTTTAGAGACACTGGAACTTAAATATATATATTTTAAGTTGACTGTAAAACAGCCTGAGGCAGGTCTTTCATGAGATACTTCAGAAAACTTGGTTATCATAGCAGATGACAGCTCCATGCACGTTATTGTCCCTGAAGACCTTCCAGTGAGACAAGATGTGGAAGTATAAGATATAAATATTAGTGATCCTGACCTTGTGTAGTCCTAGGCTAATGTATGACTTTGTGTTTTAGTTGTTAATATATGATTTTAAATAGTGAAAACTAGTTTAAATTTTTTAAAATAGAAAAAATGCTTATAGAACAAAGATAAATAGAGAAAATATTTTTGTACAGCTACACAGGGTACATCTTAAACTGTGTTATTCTATATGTGTCAAAAGTTAAAAAATTAAGCTTATAGAGTAAAAATATTATAGTAGGCTAAGGTTAATTTGCTATTGAAAAAGAAAAATATTTTTATAAGTTTAATGTAGCATCAGTGTACAGTTTATAAAGTCTACAGTAGTGTACAGTAATGTTCTAGGCCTCAACATTCATTCACCACTCACTCACTGACACATCCATAGTAATTTCCAGTCCTGCAAGCTTCATTTATGATGTGTGCCTTATACAGGTGTACCATTTTTATTCACTATAACATATTTTTACTGTGCCTTTTCTGTGTTTAGTTAGATCTAGATACACAAAAATTTACCATTGCGTTACGTTGCCTACAGTATTCAGTACAGTAAAATGCTGCTCAGGTTTGTAGCCTAGGAGAAATAGGCTATACCATATAGTCTAGGTGGGTAGCAGGCTATACCATCTAAGTTTGCATAAGTACATTCTATGATACTTATACAACAACAAAAAATACTTGGGGACCAACTCCCTCAGAACATGTCCCCGTTGTTAAGTGACAAGTGACACATAGCCATAAATATGTACATATACTTAGGCTGTTATAGTTTCTGCTTCTATGATTTGCTTGTGTTTTCATTCATGTTCCTTTTAGTTCTTTGTCTCTATTCACTGATTTGTGGAGCTTGTTTGTTTAATTTTCAATAAATTAATTTAAATAAATTTAACATAGGGATCCATCGAATTAACATTCTCTGTAATTCAAGACAAAACTTTAATATTAATATTCTGAAATACATCTTTTTTCTTACTTATACAAATTTAGTCCTTGGTTAAGAAATCCTTCATTACTAAGGGCTGGAAATCTATTGTCCTCAATATTCTTAGGAGTTGTGAAAGTTTGTTTTCATATTTTCAGCTTTAATTCATATAGACTTTAGTTTTAGAATGAGATGGGGGATCTATTTATTTCCATATGGCATCTACTTTTTCCAGTGCCATTTAGTAAAGGGTCAACTCTTTATCCATTGATTTTCAGTGCTATCCCTGTCGTTACCACACTCAACGTTTATCCCGAAGAGAGGCATAGCCTTCTGATCAGATTCATTTCTGATCAGCTTATGTGATTACACAGTGATTTTTTGCTTGCATTGAAATGGTGTTAGTGACCTAACACAGTATGTGGTAAGTTGTTAGTACTATTCCATTTTTATTTGAAATAACAAGTGTTCTCTAAGTACTGAGCATATGATTTTACATATATCTATAAATCATAGATCAAATATCCAGGCTGATCTTTATTTGGTATGTTTCTTCTCTGTACAAGATGAAGATTTAGAAGTGTTGTTACATTACTTATTCTATTTGTCCTTAATTTTTGTACTCTAAATCTTGTTAACATCTATTTTAAGTCATACTTGATAAATCTCATACTAAATCCAATATTGACAGAAAATCTTTTTTTTTTTCACCTGAACTGAATTATGCATACTGCGGCCATGAAAGTCCTGAAGATGTAAAATGTTGAGTATCTGCAGTAGTATGGTCATCAACAGTCCTTTGTAAATTGTGCAACACGGGACACTAATTTAGTCTTGAATACACAACGTAATGTGAAGAATATACCCTAATCTTGAAAAAAACATGATTCACTGCTTAGAGAGAAAAGGCATACATGAACATAGCTGATCTAAAGTATTGTGTGATCACCCAAGTTTGAGTCAATCAAAATATTATTCATGAAGAATGTTAGAATTAAAGTTTTGGATTAAGAGTAGGATTTCTATCAGCAGAAGACACTAGAGAGTGTCTCACAAAAAGAAACCGGCAAATAAAACGGTGGGGAGAAAAGAAGTTTGGCAAACATTTTGTGAAAAAAAAATAGACAATTATTTTGGGTTGATTGGAGGGTTTCTTTCAAATACACTATAGATTTGGAGAAACATTTTTATAAGGCTACTTGCATACAGTCTTGCAGTTAAGGTATTTGATCTTTATTCTACTGGTAAAAACACAGATTTTTGAAAGTCGACATGACAATCAGTTTCCCTTTACAAATACTGAGCTGAGCTTTGTGCATGTGTCTGAGAGAAGGAAATATTTTAACATCCTGTTTTTTTTTAACACAATAGTTTGTAGTGATGGTAATCTCTTTGACACTACTATATCCATGTTAGCGCATTTACCATTTAATGCTCATAAGACCTTATAAGATAATATTACTCTACAAATTTTTATATAATAAAATACCAAGTTGAAAACTGGATTCCTATATTTACTCTGGTGAACTGTGTGTTGTCCTATTTTATTCATAATCACCCCATGGATATGTCAAAAGTATCTTAGGCTTTGCATTATTTAGTTTTAAGCCAATGTAAAATGCAAACTATTAAACTGGTTTTATGTTTAAAAGTATTTCAACAACACTTCCTAGAATGTAAGCAGTAGAGCCAAAATTATCTTATTTGTAGTAACATTAATGTCTTATGTGGAAAAGGGAGTAGATAGTTTCAGAAGAAAATATACATGATGATATCGTACTTAGCTACACCGTGACAGTGTTTCTCAAAATTCAGTGACATGTATGATTTTTTTCTTTTGCTGCTATTCATCAGTGCTAACATGAACCTAATAATTGTCTATCAACTTATACATTAAATTTAGAATAAGAAGATTCACATAATTAATAAGAACAGAAAACTAATATATTTTGCCTTTAGTGAAGGCTATCTTCAACCATCAATCAATTATCCAATTTGTACAATTTCCCTGCTATCACCTCACAGGTGAGCTCTTTGCACATCATCACAAGGCTCTCAACAGTTCACAGCTAGCTTGGCTCTGAATTCGATGATGCCATGAGTAACTCATTGAATTGTAGTGAACATGCAGTACTTCAAGTTGGCACTCGTCAATGGACATAAAGCCTCGTGCATACAGAAGACTGCACAAGCATTTAGGCCAATAATTGAGGTTGTGTATTAGAAGAAAATCAGTCAAACCCTTCTGCATAAGATCTACAGCCATATCTCCTTCTCTGTTTACAGTAATAAAGGTCCTCACCCTAGTTATGGAGCCAGGGAACAGTGACGTAAAGGACTCGCCAGTCTGAATTCAGGTGTTCAAACATTATCTTCCGTTGTTTTTTTTTTTTTTTTTTCTCAATTTTCCTACTAATCTTTTCTCTCTGTTGGCCTCATTCCGATGTGGACTCTTCCTCTGTCATATATGCTAGAGGAAAGGTCCGAGAAAACTATTTTAGGATATGGCACTTAATCCTCATGCTTTATATTTCCATATAGCAGAGGAAATGTCTTCTCTAATCTCCAGCATGGTGTTGTAGGGGAGGAATACTTTCTGATTATTTCCATACCATATTAACTTTGTCCCCAGAGAAGAAGGGACTTACTTGATAAATCCCTCAGGAAGAAGAAATTATACATGCCTAACTCAGTAACCTCTCTCTTGCATATCTGTCTGCCACAGAAAAGGTTCATTCTAGTTTTCTTTCTTGTTTTGTCATTTTGTCACAGAGCCAGCTCTCGTACAAGAGGCCTGCAGTTTAGTTGTACAAGGCTGCCAATGACTAAACAGGTAAACCCGTCTTGTTGTGAGACAATCCTTACAAGCCTATTTGGCTGCAATACAAAAGTGACATTCTCCAAATAGGTATGTCAGTAATAAATTGGAAATATAGATCTCTCCTTCAGTGTCTCATATGTCTTGTTTCTCATTTATGGACTATGGACTATGGACTATGAGGGAGGAAATTATGTTTTATTTATTGGCCCTCAATATTTCCCATAAGTTATAGAGTTGTTTTACCATATTTGATGATTGCACTAGTAGAAAGGTAATGCTTCTTTTGACTAGTTTCACTAAAACCTGGGAAGAAGTAGTAAATGCATTTACATTTCCCTACCTAAAACCAAATTATCTGGCAAGTTTGATAAAGCATTATAATAGGTCCTAACTAAATCTGATTGGTAGTTGGTGAGGGTCAGTTTCATGTAAACCTGCTGTGTTAACCACAAAGTGGGAGGATTATTAGAAGAAAGGGAGGGAAGACATAGGGTCTGGCACATCTGAGCAATAGATGATATAGACAGAAGAGTTTGGCAATTGGGCCTGGAATGAAGGAAAGTATGAAATTAGAGATTGTTATGGACTCAATATTTGTGTCCACCCAAAATTCATATATTGAAAGGATGTGATGGTAGTGGGAAGTGGGCCTTTGGGAGGTAATTATGTCATGAGGTTGGAGGTGTCACAAATGGAATTAGCTCCCATCTAAGAAGAGACATGAGTGTTTCCTCTCTACTTTCTGCCATGTGAGGACACAACAAGAAAGACAACTATCTGTAAACAAGGAAGTGGCCCTCCAACCAGACACTGAATCTTCCAGAATCTGGATGCTGGGCTTCCCAGTTTATAGAACCATGAGAAATAAATATTTGTAATTAAGTCACCCAGTATATGGTATATTTGTTACAACAGCCCAAACTGACTAAGACAGGGATGAATGAATTACAAACTTTTATCTTGGATGACTTGGTATATTGTGGGCTTATCACCAAGCTGATATAGGAAAAATAAGAATATTTTGGTGGGATGGGAGCAGAGATGGGACAGGAGGAAATGCAATGCCAAGGAATTCAATTTTTAAATAATCTTAGTTGAAACTTAAGAACATCTAATACAATTTAACTATTGTAAATACAGAGTTCCATGTGTTTCAACACGTATTTGCATCTATCTAACCAATACCACAATCAAGATACAGAAGATTTCTGTGACCCCAAATATTCCTTCTTGAATGTTTGTAGTCAGTTTTCTCAGACATCCAGTCTCCTGTAACCACTGACCTGCATATTGCCAGTATAGATTATAGATATTTTCTAAATTGCTTTAAAATAGATTCATACACTATGTACTATTTGTGCATACCTTTTTGTCTTTAGCATGTCAATATTCATTCATATTTTTCAAGGCATCAATTGCGTGTTCCTTCTTCATTTCTGAATAGTAATCCATTGTATGAAGTGGAACCACAAATTGTTTATCAATATACCTATTGAGGGGTAATTGAATTACTTCCAGGTTTTGGCTATTACAGGTAAAGGTGCTCTGCATATCCATGTATAAATCATTGAGTGGACACAAGGACTTGGGTAAATACATAGGATAGTAATTTCCAGATTTTTTTTTATTCATGTATGTTTAAATTTATGATCAACTGGCAAAAATTTTCCAAAATGCTTGTAGTGTTTTACATTACCACCAGCAGAATATGAGAGTCGCACTTTCTCCTCATCTACCAATACTTGGTACTAGTGGTGTTTTTATTTTTAGCCAGTATATTCAGTATTTAGGTAGATGCTTTTGATAAATAGGAGAGAGTTAGATACACCATTCTAAAACTCAAGAGAGTTGTGATTTAAGATCACAAATTTAGAAATAATAATTATATGAGAAATAATTAAAATTACAAGACTAGATGAAGTGATTCAAGCCATGCATGTAGAATAAAAAATTATGGATAAATTTACTATCCAGAATATTTAATATTTATTTCTGAATAAATAAATATTTTATTCAAAAGAGCATTAGGAATCTAATAGACAAAATATGCATAAAAATTGCAAAGATATCCAAGAGGGTTTAGAAAAACCAAGAACATATAGAATATAAGTATGTGTAAGTGATTAATATTGTCATATGCATCAGAGAAATCCAATAAAAGACCAACATTTTCTCCAATTAATTTGGCATCTAGGGTTTTATTGCAACTGTAACAAAAAATTATTTTGTGCTTTAATTGGCAGCTAGATTGCAATGAGCTAGGTGTGACTGGGCAGATATGAAAGGCTTACCAGTGAAGGTAACTCCTTTGAAAAAAGGAAGAAAGATTGAGTGAGTCACACGCACTGAATTGAGAACCATTCTGTATAACCCTTAGCACCATGTCTGATATATAGAAGGAAAACAACGACTACAACACTGTACGTTTTAACCTTGTGAGTAGGGGAAGAGTTTGACGAGTTTGACGTGTTTCTTGAGATCTATCCAGATGTCAGAAACCAAGCTGCCTCTAGGATTTGCAGAATCTGCAACACCCAGACACCCAGAGTAGTTGCCACTAAATATTTCACATTCCACAGATATTGTAAAGGTAAATTGAGCTTAATAGTTACATTAATAACATCCATTAAAAAGAAAATAGGGATGGTAGCACAGGAATTTTTTATGTATGCATATAACAGCCTATAAACATATCTTTGATGATTATGTGAAAGGATGGGAAGCTCATGAAGTAACAGTACATAAAATAAATGTTCCAATGACTTTCAGTTTTGTATTTGGGTTTTTGTTTGTTTGTTTTATTTTGGTTTACAAAGCTTTTCTTATAGAAACTGCCAACAGAACCCTCTCTTTTTCCCAAACACATAGACTCCTTGAATTTTTCAGTTCAGACTAAAATGACTAGTTTTCAGTTTAAATTATTAATCACAGACTACTTATGATTATGATTCCAAATTCTATTAGTCTGATAAAAGTGTTGCTCTGCATTAAAAAAAAGTAATTCAAGGTTTTTGCAAAGCCTTTAGCTATTTTACAATTTATTATGATTATTAAAAGGGTATAAAGGTAAAGAGAATTTAAGAAATAAAATTCAAAGCCCCAAAAGACTAGAACTCAAAGATCTTTTTCAAAGTATTTTTACCACATCGGGTCATTTTAATGTCAATCTCAGGTGTTTGAGATAAATTTATATTTTTCTTTTTAAACATTTTAGAGCTTAGTAGGGCCCAGGCTGTTAATGCTGGTTATCTATACTTGAAACTTCAGATATGTGGGTAATTACTAGCATAATGAATTAAATTACACATCAAGTTTGAAGAATAGGGCACTTACTTCTGAAGCAAGAAAGAAAACATTTTGAAGGTTTAAACAAAGTGTTATGATGGTATAATTAATCTCATAAAAAATAAAAATTATAAATTGATAAACATTTTAAACTATGTAGTAATGAATCTGACCAGAATAATAATATTCATGTTTCTAAAATATAGATTAGTTTAACAAGGTTAATGAGAATTTTATACAAAGAAGGGAAAGCTAACAGAATATTTAACATCTTAGCTAGTCTTTAGGAATTAAATAATACATGATGTATATGTACATATACTCACATATATGTAAGTAAGCAAATAAAAATATTGAGATTGAATGCATGAACTACTTAACAAAGATTTTTTTTTTTTTGCGATTTTCTTTAATAACAATGTGCCATAGGTAAGAAGACTCTAAAATTAATGTGATTATCCCATTTCAGTATAATTCAGTTCCTTATCTGCAATGGTAATGTAAAAACCAGTAAAATCATGTTTTCCATAGTGATAGATATATTTGAAAGAATCTTGATGGAAGGACAGTACAGAAGAAAATATACACACTGATAAATACGCTAGCTTATTTAGACAGAATTACATGAAAAAACCTTTTAATAATTAATGAGCAAATAATAATGCTGATGATTATGATGATAGAGATAATGACTTAAAACATACTATACTGAATTGTTGCTGTTTTGACAGGTCACATGCAAAATATATTGATAAGCTTTTTCCCATTTATTCCTCCTATCAGTACTATCAGGTTCATAGTGGAACCCCAACAACCGTCTTTCTTTCTTCCATATTAACAGTACTCTGAAATACTCACAGGGAACATTACTCTCCAAAGGAAATCTACATTTCCTAGCCTCATTGACAGCTATGATATGACCGAGTGACAAACCATCAAACATTGAGATACAAATGTGATTATTGTGTGACTCCTTCTCATACAATAGCTAGCATAAGCCTTTAACCCTACTTCTTTATCTCTTCTCCTCTCTGTTGCATAGAGTATGTTTATGAAGACTCAATTTGGAGGAGTTGTCTTAGCCCATAAAGTGATCTTAGAAATGAAATTCCAGTATAATGCAAGAAGCAAGAGAAGGGAACTTGAGAGGTCTTTACAGATCACAGTTGCCATACCAGCCCTGGACTACTGACGTGCTGACATTTATATTACAGAGATAACATTACATTGCTTCTAAGCCACAATTTTGTGCAATTTCATCACAATCTTAGCTCATCATAAACCTGGTTCATATGTAAGTTATTGTGTACCTCTTATTAGTATTATATTTTTAGATTACTATATAACAGAATATAAGCATATAAATTAATTAAAACTAAAGTTCAAGTCAGGCAATTCTCCAACATAGCAAATTTACTAAATGATGGAGTTCAGCAAATGTAGAGAATGAAGAGATTGAGATTTTCTGCTTTGCAGCCAAAGTATAATCATCTGGGTGATCTTAAGAGTGTAAGTTTCACTCTTTCTCTTTTCTAGATTACTGACATAGACAGAAAACACACAGATGAGTAATGGGATACAAAGTACCATCTTTATTAATGACTAGTAAATTTACTGACAATTTCCCAAACTCAGACATTTAATGAAATTGTATTGGAGAGCCTGGCTTAGACACGGGCCTTACCCTAATCCTCTATTCGCCAATAACCACCCGGAATTAACGTTAAGATTGGAACACAGGAAGAAAACGTGGAATAGAGAGAAAGCAAAGATAATCAGTCCTGACATTTAATACAATGGTTACTTGTATTTCTTGTAATAATGATGCCCAATAGAAAAAAACTTACAACGCCCTGGAGCATGTTCCTATGGCCTAATTTCAGTGCAAATATGGTTGACATATCCACACTTATTGCCAGCATCCAATATTAAAAGGGTGTTTTGGAAGGCTCTGCTTTTCTGTCCCAGGAATATATGAAGCCCAGCCTAGAATTATGTGAAGAAGTCTTCTAAATGATAAATGCCATCCTCTTTATCCTCTATTAGGACAGTTCTGAAGTGCGTTCTTCAAGATTTTTCAGGATCCCTCAGCAAGTTGAATGCTCAGTTCACCACAGCAGTAACCAGCTCATTAAAATAAACCTTATTAGCTTTTATCTTTCCCTGTGTTACCTTTTTTACTAATCTAACTTTTATGTCCTGGGATCACCTGTCAAATAAACCTCCTGCTATCAAATCCTTGCCAGACTTTGAGGACAGGCTTTAAACCAAGACAGCTCAATATCTGTCGCTTTTTTTGATGAGTAACATTTCCCTTCTCCCTCAGAAAAGAACAAATAACAAAAGGAGAGAGAAGTCTTTTTTCCTTCCATATTTCCTAACCAGATAGAGAAGAGAGAGAGAATTCCTTATTTGCAGTAATTAAGCTGCATACTTGCAGTAATAAAGCTTACTCATTTGTAAGAGGTTTTCCCTAAATAAGGCCACCCAATATGTCTATTTCAATTGTAGAATCTCATGTTTTCAATGATTATAGTGAGATGTAGTAAACCTAATTTTCTTATGGAAAAATTATGTACCAGTCAGAATCATTACTCTTAATATCAGGAAATCAATGGAATACAATACTGAGGTCTCAATGCTCCCTTCAAATGCATCATCTATAATTGCTTTGAATTACAAATGTTTCACTCTGCTGTCTCACTTCTTAGTTTATTTTTAATATCAGTATAATAATTTTTGTAAAATATTGGCAGCTTGGATATTTGACAAAAATAAGATAGGCAAGAAGCAAATGCATTATTCTTGCATGTAAACATATATAACTTTATTAATAACCCAGTAGGACATATGTTATAATTAATTGGTAGTGCTGCCTGTATTGTAACATCTGTTTTATAAATGAACAGCTACCATAAATAGTTATGATTTGGCAAAGCCACAAATTTAATTAATTACAAAACTAATGTGTGAATACAAGGGATTTTTTTTGACATCTTATCTAGTTTTCTTTCATATCAACATAAATCTTAGCAACCTTCTTGTTAGACGCACCTCCTTTCCTCCGACCTCATGTTTCGATAAGAGAACTCCAGTGTAATTGTGTCTTTCACTGCTCATTTACTCCTCCCCTATGGTGGAATTGTAATAAGGGACTGATGATGCTTCGTTTAGCTTTCTCTGCACTTCCTCTTTTCAGATGTGCTGACCCACAACGTGGACATTCTGGTAACTCTCTGTATATGGTTAAGAGTGACAAGAAAGCTTTTCTGCCTCTTCAAATATTCTGCAGTTGTTCAATTGCTCTAGTGACTAGGAAAGCACCTCTCTACTATTAAAAGCCTCATTTCTCATACATTTAAAGCCCTATTCTCTAATAAACTTTATCCTTAAATCTAAAATTTCACCTCCATTTCTCTGTTATCTTGATCCTTATTTGTTTCTGAACTCCAGAGAGGAAGATAAGCTTTTATTACCTGCCTCCTCCATGAAAACACAATAATTACTTAAAACTTAAAAGACATCTCAAAAGTTTTGTTTTATGTGTGTGGTAGTTAGAAATAAGAATACTGAAATGTGCTATACTAATACAGAATATATTTTATTCCAGAAATAATAATTGAGTGAACAGAAAAAATCAACTGAATAATCAACTGAATTAAAGGAAACGATGTTTTGGGATACAGTTACCTGATTCAATATATTAAATAATGAACGGAATATTAACAACATTAGATTAGTGTAGTAAAAGGTAGTGAACTTTATCCAAACTTAATAAATAATTATTATTTTATTTTCTGAAAAGGAACTATTATTTTTTATGAATAGTATTATTTTGTCTTCCTGCTGAAAACCTACATTTAACTTTCAAAAGTAATAGTCATAATGTGTATAGCTAATTACTATTAAAAAAAATTTACTTCCAACTGTGAAATTGGTCCTTAGCAATGTGACTATGCTGATATGCCCTACATACCACTTATATTTGAATTTAATTACAGCATGAGGCTTATTTTTATGAAAATAAAAAATAGAAATAAACTGTGACAAAACTTATTTACAAATACATGCTTTTTAATTCATATGGGTAATCCTGGGATTTCTGAGACATTAAATCTTGGATAAGAATATGGCAGTAACTCTTTAGCCCTATGATTCCCCTATCTCTGAAACAAAGATAAGATTGAGTATCTGTGATTTTTTTTAACTTATCTAATTATGCTTTGAAGACTAAAGAGTGATGTTAAATTACTGAAAATATACCATTTGATTTCATTTGTTTACACCACTTAACCAATAGTTTAATTCTTTTGAACATAATTTTTACTCAATTAATATATACCAGGAAAAATAAAAAGGGAAAAAGTAACTTTGGTAACTGACTTAGAAGTAACATATAGGCACCCTACATCCTGAATAACTCTGCACTCTGATAAAACATGCCCCTAAACGAGTTGGAGGGGGAGACAGTATCAAGCAGACCTCAAATATAAAAAGGGTTACTTTCATCTTCTACATGCATATTCTTTTTCATATGTTCGAGGACAATTATCTATGGCTTTCTTGTTTGTGTGTGTGCTTTGGTACCAGAGGCACTGAATGTCTTTGTTCCAGGTTATCTTTTCAATAAAGGGTAGTGAACTTCTTTGGAAAATAGTAGTGTCTTTCTCCAGATTAGAGAGTAGGAATGCTTATCACCTGCTATAAAATGATGTGGGTCTCTTAAACTCAGAGTTCCTTTCTTGTAGTGTGACCTTCTGTATATGTAGGTATCCCTCTGGTCCATATGCATCACTCCTGTGGGATATGGAGGTAAGGAGAAGCTAATCAAATATACTGAAAAAGTGAATCAAATATACACAACTGTTGGCTGTAGTGTGAATAATGAGATCCTTAGTTTCTGACCTTAGAATCCCAAGTCTTCTTACAAGCATCCATGAAACTAAGGTTTTGTTTATTTCTTAAATATTTTTTCTCTTTGTTCTTCAGACTAGATAATTGTTATTAGCATATGTTAAAGTTTACTAAATGACCCTTCTGTCATTTCCATTCTGCTAATTGAGTTTATCCATTGCATTCTTCAAAACTTCAAATATCATATTTTTAAGTTCTAATATTCATGTTTCTTTCTTATAGTTTCTATTTCTGAGCTAAGAACTTTTCTCTTTCCATTGATTTCAACATGGTAAACTTTACTTCATAGAGCACAATTGTAATAGTGATGTGAACAGGAGGCAGAGAAATTCTAGGCAGAAAAGGGTGGATCCTAGCGAAAACCCTATTCTGAAGTAGAAAAGCTTGAAACTACAGGCCAAAGTGAGAAATGATATCCCTGTTTTCCCTCTTGAATGTTGCTTTTCCCACCTATGGTTCCGCCCAGCCCCATCCTGTGCCTATAAAGACTCTAGACTCAACTGGCAGACAGAAGCAGCAGCTGGACATTGAAGACAAGTGGCTTGACTTTAGGGGATGATTGATGGCATAACTTTGGAGAAGAATCCGGCTGGATTGGTGTACTCATGCTACAAGTACGGTCTGAACTTTTGAAGGTGTTTGTTCTAATGCCAGACGTCAGGGGAGGATTACCTAATGCCCCACTCCCCTTTTCAGCTCTCCTTCCCACTGAGGGCCACTTTCATTGGTAAAAAAATCTCTCACATTTACTATTCTTCAATTCATTCATGCGACTATTTTTCCAAACACCAGGCAAGAGCTTGGGAACCATGAGTGAGAATACAAAATGTTGTCACACTGACCCTTTGCCCTCATTGGCAGGGGGCAGCTACCCCATACCATGAGGCAAAGGGCCCACTGAGCTTTTAACATTTAAGCCATCCACAGATGGCAGAGCTAAAAGAGCGCTGTAACATGCCCTCTGGGGTTTTGGGGGTTACAGGTACCCACTACAGATGCTGCAACAGGGCCTGCCTGGATGGAGTTCGCTTCTTCTGGTGCTAAAGCAGCCATCCTGTTCAGTGCTCATGCCCCCAAGTTCCTGCCTAGTTTGCTTGCATGCTCCCTCCTGTGAGGAGTTGAGAGCAGCAGGCTGAGTAAAGGAGGCATCCCTGTTGTGAGTCCCGTGAAAGGGTCAGGGAAATATCCTGCTTCAATAGCTGCTCTAATTGTTGGATTATCCCAACATCTGAATTATCTCATAATTGGTATCTATGTATTAGCTTTTTCGTTTGAGAATTGGTCACATGTTTCTGGTTCTTTATATGTCAAGTAATTTTGAATTGTATACTAAGCATTTAAAAAATATGTCGCATAAATTCTGGGTCCCACATAAATCCTCAGGAGAATGTTGCTATGGTTCTCTTAGCAGAAGAGAAAAGTGGTGTAGTTCATGCTACAAGTATGATCTGAACTTTTGAAGGTGTTTGTTCTAATGC
This sequence comes from Piliocolobus tephrosceles, assembly GCF_002776525.5. Classification (NCBI taxonomy): domain Eukaryota; kingdom Metazoa; phylum Chordata; class Mammalia; order Primates; family Cercopithecidae; genus Piliocolobus; species Piliocolobus tephrosceles. Next base: position 83,000,208 of record NC_045437.1, on the reverse strand, counting down.
CAATTCAATTTTGAAGGCCTTGTCATGCTGCTTTGGGTCTATCCTACACTCATGCACAGAGGTTAAGTCTAGGATTGGGTGGTAACTTGAATGATGGTTGTTTTCTCAAAGTCTTCGTTACATTTCTACTGCCTGAGACTACTGAACAGTAATCAAAAGTAGTAGATTGGCCAGAAAGATGGAGTTTCTCTCAAAGATTTCGCTGTCTGTTTCTCCTGATGATAACAACTAAAATTTTTGGCAATATATTATACCTTATAAGATTACGGGGAAAATACTTTACAAGGTTAAAAATTTATGGATGAGTGTAGTACATTTGCAAAGACTATTATAGGTGTGCATTCTTTACTAAAGAAAGTGGATATTCTGGTATCTGCTCTCCAGGTATTCATCTTGGTAATGTATTTTATTTTCCAACACAAGAAAGACTTTTATCTGACAGGGCTTTAGCTTAAAATTGACCATCTTGCTTCTTGGGGTATATATGTTTTCTAGCTCAGTACTATAATTAAATCTATCAGAAAAATTGACCATCTTACCATCACCATCTATAGGGTCTAATACTAATTTTTTATAATAATGGTATTATATCCACTGGACTGGGAAACAAGCAATGTTAGGTAACTCTACACCTTGATGAGCTACATGCAGGCCAGAACGTGTGAGATAAATTCCATGAAAATGTAGTGTCATGAGATCTCAATAATGATTATGCATTTTGGTGGTTTGGGTCATGTCCTTCTATCTCCTCAAAGTGAAAGTTATTAGAAACTGTGTCCTCTACCACTAAGAAGGTGGCACAATCTTTAGTATTCTCATAGTTATTTGTACTACTCTGACTCATCTCCTGGGTGATATAAATTTGCCGACATTTAACAGATCCAAGGGAAAATAAAAAAATATTTACACTTCTAATCTAGAAGTAAAGCAGTTCTGTCACTTGGACATTTTGAATCTCTGTAGTCAATGGTATTTGAATGTTCATGGGAAACTGGGATGTAGTGGAGATTATAAAACACACTAATAGAAAACTTACAGTTTTGTAGTTTTAGAGCAAAGACATTTCTTTTTTGGAAAATATCAGTTCTCTTTTTGAGAAACAACTTTTGGATTTCTATTGGGTCTTAGTAGAGAATAAAAGCACAGGACACTAGATGATAATCAAACCAACAGTGGTCTGTGAGTTACCTTATAATTTAGGTATAAGGTCAGTCTTTTTGTAACACTATGTCATTAATTGAACTTAATATCTACCAGATCAGATAAAATAAATTTTTAATACACACAGAAGTTGAAGGAGTAGCATATCTATATTTTCATAATGACAACATTTGCTAAATTTTTAATGAATGATCTTGCATCAGCCATGTAGAAATCTGCTATAGAATTTAAGTATCCTCCTTAAACAGAAGGGAGAAAAGCATGCTTCTTGTAGGCAGACCTTCAAGCAATAGACTTTATTTTTCACAACGTCTTTAAAGGCAGATAAGCCTGAGTTAAGAGTCTATACTAATTATGTTTTGGCACACTATCCAAGACTTAGAAGAAACAATGCTGAAAGATAAGCGACCAAGACATTTTGCAAAAATTATGTGAGTTGATCATCTGTTTCATGTGCCCAGAATCAGAAGATATTTAGTTATTAGTAAAATAGTCACCAAAGATCTGGTAAAGTAGAAGAATATTTAATAATCAGATTGAGAAATTGATGTATTTGTGCATGTCAGTCAGATTCTACCACAACCATTGAAGGAGTGAGTCAATGAGAGCATAAAATATATGAATATAATGCACTGCAGAGGAAAGTTATGCATTTGACAATATGAATTTTACCTCACAGAAGGTAATGTGGCTATTACTACTGTAAGTTGCCTAATTTTAATATCAATGACCAGTCTTGAGCATTCTTATATAGCAGTATATATCGAGGTGAGCATGAAAATAGTGGATACATTGTTTGTTCTTTTCTTCATGGAGGCAGGGATGTTTCATTTTTACCCAAAGTCTAGGTTTCAACTTGCTTCTCTTGACTTCTACCCAAATAGAGCACTGTTAAAAGGTACATCATGCGTGTATCTGTGCAGCATATAAAACAAGCTTTTGTTTCTGGTATAAAGAAGCCAGTTTTTAAGGAAAATAAAATAAACAATGAAGAAAAACAAAAGAAATTAACGAGGAATTTACCATGTATTATCACAATCTGTATCACTCCAGATCACCAAGCTGTTAATAATATAGAAGATGAGAACGGCTGTTTAAAAATAATGTAATCAATTAGATATTCTGATATTATCTCTAACATAAAATACCCAGAATTACTGAATTAAATAAAACAAAATCCTTTTACAGGCATAGCCAAACTCACAAGAAAAACTGAGGCATATCCCCAACAGCCACCCACCCTCCACCCAATCAATAAAAATGTAAGAAGTAAACCTAAGTGATAAACTGAAGCTAGTGTACAGCAAGCCTGGGTATATTTGACAATGTTGATAACCAAGACACTAGTGTTTTCGTTGTTGTTGTTTGTCTGGTTGGTTGTTTTTTTTTTTTTTTTTTTTTTTTTTTTTTTTTTTTTTTTTTTTTTTTGAGACGGAGTCTCGCTCTGTTGCCCAGGCTGGAGTGCAGTGGCCTGATCTTGGCTCACTGCAAGCTCCGCCTCCCGGGTTCACGCCATGCTCTTGCCTCAGCCTCCTGAGTAGCTGGGACTACAGATGCCTGTCACCACGCCTGGCTAATTTTTTGTATTTTTTAGGAGAGACGGGGTTTTGGTTTCACCATGTTGGCCACGATGGTCTTGATTTTTTGACCTCATGATCTGCCCACCTTGGCCTCCCAAAAGCCTGGGATCACAGGCATGAGCCACTGCACCCAGCAGACACTAGTGTTTTAATGGTCATTGTAGCACCAACAGACAAACCCTTGCCCTGAAACATACAAAGTAAGGATTTAAAATTGAGAGACCACCTCAGGCATAGATCCTTGAAAGGCTAACATTTTAATAAAATGTAAACAGAAAAAAAAAAAAAAAACTTAGCTCTTTTAGCAACAGATCATAAATAATCCAACACATTAACAGTTTTGAATGCCCAACTTCCCCCATATTTCCCGGCATACTTAGAAAGGTGCAAATCGCTTTGAGACAAGAAGACCTCATTCAAAATTGAAGCTGCCACAGGGGGAAAGGAGAGGTGGGGGGCACGGTGAAATGTGTGATTCCACCTCAGTAAGCAAGGTTCTTGTGGTTCAACCAAGCAAACCTCACTATTTAAAGCTTGCCCACTACTCTATATTGAGTGGCAAGAACATCTACTTCAGCCTTGAGTGGCCTTTAACGTGGCAGCCACAACCATAATGCGTTTGACAGAGATGTAGACATGTGACATCTGGTTGACTCAGGCTTCACTCATAGGGGAGAAATTGTTTAAAGAGTCAATTTCAACCTGAGGCACTAGATGCCACATTGTTATGATAACACCTTTTCAGTTTTCACCCAGCTTTAATGTGAGATCTACAATTTTCCAAGGCAATGGAGCTCACCACAATAATTTATCAGGCATTCATCATATTACTTTCTCATTCTTTAACAAATTACGGCCTCTAGGTTGGCCATCTGTTTCTGTAAATAAAGTTTTATCAAAACACAGCCACGATCATCTGTGTATTGTCCGTGGCAGTTTTTGTACGACAGAGGCACTGTTAAATAGTTGTAACGGAAGCTATATATTCTAAAAGCCCAAAATATTTACTTTATTGCCCTTTCAAAAATATTTGCTGACCCTTGATCTAGCAAGTCACCTTCATTGTGTATTCATTGGCATTGTAAATTCGATCTAGACAATAAGAACTTGAAAACTAGTTAGTGCCTCTATCTGTGGTTTTCCACAGGAATTTTTCCATTTAAGGGAAATCTTTTCAGGAGAGCCCTCCTCATGGCTGCCAAAACCCATTGCAAAAATCTCAAAATGAACCTAATATTAGCATGATAGCCTGCAGAAGGAGTTGGGTTGTAAAATGGCCCAGATGTTTCCATTATTTTAACAAATGATACATTGTTTGTGCTCTCATCTCCCATGGACACCAGCTGAAGTTCTAATGATTCACCATATTGCTAACTGGAGCAGTCACAACTTTTATTCCTTTCATGCTCACTATAGGTGCATGTCTTTGTAACTGTTGTCTGAAAGATGGCAGAAATTTTTGCCTGCCCAGATTGACAAGGACATTTGCACTGACATTGTCAATGCAACATTTGAGCAGCTGTCTTTCAACCTACTTCCAGGTATTGACCTGCACCTCTCTCCCAGTTTCTGCTCATTTTCATGTAATAAAGTAGAGGAACTTTTATAATCAAACTGACTATAAAATGTAGTGAAAATACCCTTTACCAATTTCCATGAACTTTCTTCAAATCATGTTAATCAATCAGCCTATGAGATCATCATACTCTTTTTCTGAAAGTCACATTTCTTCAACCTCCCAGTCTTATTGCCAGAACTATCATGAACTGAAAGTCCTGAGATTTTATACTACTTTCAAACCAAGAAGTTAGCCTGCCAGTTTCATGGATGCTGACAGAAGACACAGACTCCAAGATCAGAAGCAAAGGATTATACTAATCATAGCACAGCAAGCAGCAGCCTTCACCATGAAGACACGTTGAATATGACCCGCTCCTCTACAAAGAGGAAGGAGGAATGAGAGAATGTGCCTCATTCTTTTTTGTTTGTTTGTTTTTTGCTTTATCTCCCCTCACTTTTTTTTTTTTTTTCATTTCACTTTCATGTTTACATCTGTGATGGTTAATACTGAATGTCAACTTGATTGGATTGAAGGATACAAAGTATTGATCCTGGGTTTGTCTGTGAGGGTGTTGCCAAAGGAGATTAACATTTGAGTCAGTGGGCTGGCAAAGGCAGATCCACCCTTAATCTGGAGGCCACAATCTAATCAGCTGCCAGAGAATATAAAGCAGGCAGAAAAATGTGAAAAACAGAGACTGGCCTAGTCTCCCAGCTTATGTCTTTCTCTCATGCTGGATGCGTCCTGCCCTCCAACATCGGACTCCAAGTTCTTCAGTTTTGGGATTCAGACTGGCTCTCCTTGCTCCTCAGCTTGCAGACAACCTACTGTGGGACCTTGTGATCATGTAAATTAATACTTAATAAACTCCCCTATACATATACACACACACACATACACACACGCACACACACACACACATTTCTCCTATTAATTCTGTCTCTCTAGAGAATGCTGACTAATATAAAATCTTTACCAAATTTCACCTTGAGTTATTGCATAGTGGTATTGACTCTACAGTCCATGCTTTATATAAGTTGGGGCACAGGAGGTGTCTAAAGTTATTGTTGATCATGCAAAAACCTGGGGATGCCCTATATAAGGAAACTGAGGCAGAGAAATGTTAAGTAACTCTCACAACAGGTCATCAACGTCTGATGTGCTAGGATGCAGTCTCTTACCAGCTATGCTATATTGTTTCTCAAGACTAGTGGGGCACTCTGTAAACCAGAGGGCTGCTCTTAGAAGGGACACTGACTGGATCCTGACAGTCAAACACATCTGAGCTGATCAACAGTCTACCTTCTACTTGAGATAGAGTTTCTCTGGGTATGGATGATCAAAAGATATAGACAGACATATTTTAAAATTGAGAGTATTGGAATCTGAGATGGTTCAGACTGATGTGCTCTCCCTCCAGTTGATTTCTTCCCCCTGTGCTGTTAAGGGAGGAAGAGACACAAGTGCATGGCTAAAAATTTTCTTTTTTTTGTATCTTTTATTTTAAGTTCAGGCATAGTGTGCAGGTTTGTTACATAGTTTAAATGTGTGTCATGGGACTTGCTGTACAGATTATTTCATCATTCAGGTATTAAGCCTAGTATTCATTAACTATTTTTCCTGATCTTCTCTCTCCTCCCCCATGCCCCCAACAGGCCACAGTGTGTGTATTGTTCCCCGTCATGTGTCCATGTGTTCTCATCATTTAGCTCCCAGTTAAAAGTGAAGACATGCAGTATTTGGTTTTCTGTTCCTCTGTTGATTTGCTAAGGATAATGGCCTCCTGCTCTATTCATGTTTTTGCAAAGAACATGATCTTGTTCTTTTTAATGGCTGCATAGTATTCCATGGTGTATATGCGCCACACTTTCTTTATCCAACCTCTCATTGATGGGCATTCAGGCTGATTCCATGTCTTTTCTATTGTAAATAGTGCTGCAGTGAACATACGTGTGCATGTGTCTTTATAATAGATGATTCATATTCCTTTGAGTGTATACCTAGGGTTGGGATTGCTGGGTAGAATGATGTTTTTGTCTTTAGGTATTTAAGGAATCACCACACTGTCTTCCACAATGGTTGAGCTAACTTATACTTTCCCCAACTGTGTATAAGTATTTCTTTTTCTCTACAACCTCACCAGCATCGGTTATTTTTTTACTTTTTAAGAATAAGCAGAGAATGTGCCTCGTTCTTAGGCTTCCCGGACTTTCTCTCTCAGCTTCCTATAGTCTGATCTCTCTTTTAGTCACATCTGTGTCATTTATAATATGCGAAGTGGTTAGGGATGTTTGCATTAAAAAAAAAGAAAAAAAAGTTTTATTTTTATAATCACCCCATTGCTTCTCGACTGTATTGCAAAAGTTATTGTAGTGAGTCTGACACTGGAAAAATATTTCTTTTAAATACAGAAAGTAAAAAAATTATCTTTTATTCAAGATGATGGACAAGTAAGCAAAATAATGCCTTTGTGATAAATTGAGACTATCTTTCTATAAGAAAAGCTAGAAAAGTAGAAGCCTGTATCAAAGAGAAGATTTCATGTATTTTGGCAAAATATGCTAAAAAATTTGGGATTGATAATAAACACTAGAAAATTTGAACACAAATTATAGGCTCTATAATTTGAGACAAAACCCAGGTCTCACTAGGATGGTTACAAGGTGAAGAAAGTTGCTAAAAATATGCCTTATTTTAATGTTTTCCTGGATCTTATTCCAATTCGGTATGTTTTAAAACAAAATTTTCAAACTGCATTGCTTGTAAGCTCTGTTTTTATAAAAACATTAACTCAAATACAATTGAAACTTGAATGTAATCTGTATCTCTATATAGCCTACAATAGCAGACAAAGGCTGAAATTTGCACAGATTTTCTAATTTTCTTCAATGTAAATCAAGAACAACAATCCTATCTATAACACGGACCAGTAAGGATTGAGTATGAAGCAGAGTAAGACTGGATAGATGACAAATTTCATTATGAAAACAAAATTTGTGATTTTGAATATAAATGAATTGGAATATCACCAGAATTAACTGATTTTAGGGAAGATGTTTCCGAATTTACTGAAAGCATATCTATCAATTCTCAGCTTTTTTTGTACCAGAGATCTCTTATGCACCATTTCAGATTTTTATAGCTTTTTATAGCCCTACTGCTGCATCAGCCAGCCCCGCCTGAGCTCCAGCCAGATGTAAGTAGGTTCCATGTATCAACAGCCTCTCCCAGGTACTACTTTATGACTCTTCTCTCAGACCAAGGAACTTCTTACTTGACAGAAACAAGAATGTGACTGGAACCCAGCATGTGTAACCTGAAAGTACGGGGAAGTGGATGTGGTGTGGCTAAAATGTTTGATCGGTGGGATGGGAGCCAGTGTATAAATGTTTTCCCTTTCTCCCTCAAGTGCTTGGGCCTGTGTTATCTCAGAAAATCCTGTGGCCAACTCAATAACACATCCCTGCTTTACTCTCTTCTCTCTTATTCCTGACCCCTGAACTGCTCTAGGACTCCAGTAAAATATTCTTTACATGAGTCTTTGTCTCAAGTTTATTTTCTGAGAAAGGAAGGAAGGCTGAGAAATTATTTTCAGTTTAGTACTAAGGAAATGAGTGAAAGTTAAATAATGTATATGTTGCGATTGTAATACCGTTGATTTTCAGGTTTAAAATAGTTTAGCGTGCCTGTAGTCCCATTTACTCGGGAGGCTGAGGCAGGAGAATGGCGTAAACCCGGGAGGCGGAGCTTACAGTGAGCTGAGACCCGGCCACTGCACTCCAGCCTGAGCGACAGAGCGAGACTCCGTCTCAAAAAAAAAAAAAAAAAAAAAAAAAAAAAAAAAGAGTTTAGCAAGTCCTTGAATACAAAACAAACAAACAAATAAAAAAAACCAGAGATGCCTAATAGTGCTAAGTCTGCTCTGGGCAACATAGCAGTGTATCTGTTGGGCAAAAGAAAACGTATAGTCTACCGGACAACATATTAGAGCAGAAAGTGAGAGAAGAACTAGGTAACCCATAAGTAAAGATTAAAATAACTGGAACATAAATCAGATGTAAATATAGTGCATGTAAGACAAAAAAGAAAAATTGATAACATAAAAGTAATATTAGTGAGAAATACAAGGATCTGAAAATTTCACTGTATAAGAAGCAGTATATGTTTCTGAAGAGGAACATAAAAGAGTTCCAACTCAGTGGTTTAGTTGAGGAGAATCTTCTCTGGAAGAAAGAAAATTTAAATGCATGAAGGATCAGTTGTTAGGAGAAAAAGTGTCAATCTACATAGTATGAAATAAAAAAAAAACCTTTATAATGTATTATTTGTACAACTAACATTAATGCCTAAATATGTACAAAATAATAAAGGTGACGTGGGTGATATACAGAAAATATTTTAGAAATTAGAATTTTTGAAATAGATCAGTTGTTACAGCCTATGCTTTCGGTACAACAAAAATAAAATTTTAGAAGTGTCAGAAAAACATAAACTCTACAGGCTTTGGAGAGAGACATATCCTAATTTAAATTCTAATTTTACCAATTACCCGCCGTGTTCATGTGTAACGTGAATAAGCATTAAGATTTCTGTGCTTCAGTTTCATTCGACTGCAAAAGATTGATATGAAAAAATGATAAAATAAGCATTTGTAAAGAGCTTACTATACACCAAGTTGCCCATGGTAATAACCCCCCAAAAAAAGGTTGTTTTAATAGCATGTTTTCTGTTGCTAAGAGGCTTCATGAGACAGAAAAAAGAGCCAGTCTCTAACCTCAGACTTGGTTTCAAATGCTATTCCGACTTTTGTTAGCCGTAATGACTACATTAACTTCTGTGGAAAACATGTAATAACATTGGACTCAGATAACTGTGTGGCCAGGAACAAATCTAATTATCTTCTGATCTTCAATTTGAGATAAAGATTAAATGTGATAATTTATATGAATGTATGTTCACACATCATTTTTGAGTAATAACCGGTTTATTTCTTTCACATATTAACGTTTTTATAGGTTTATTTTTCATTTTAGTAGAGACTTTAAAAAGGATTTCTGGGGTGGGGGTAAAAATCAGAATAATGAGCCTTACTGATTCTACTAATATTGCTTTAGATGTCAAAACTTGGATTTTCTATTTATTTTTATGAATGAGGAAAAGGTGTGAAAGTCTCCTGAAAATCACGGAGATGGAAGAGAACTCAACTCATTTATTTTAAACTAATTAATTGTAATTAACAAATATAAATAAGAGCTAAGAATTATCACCTGGTTGTCAATGTGTGAAGTAAGAGCACACTGTGAAAACTGAAATTTATTATTTGGGATCATATTTTTGAAGGAAAAGTTATATGTATAAGCAAAATTGTATCTTATGCTTAACAATCTTACTATATAAATGAATAATTGAAATAAGGTGGGTGGATCACAAGGTCAGGAGTTCAAGACCAGCCTGGCCAACATAGCGAAACCCTGTCTCTACTAAAAATACAAAAAATTGGCCGGGCGTGATGGCACATGACTGTAATCCCAGCTACTTGGAAGGCTGAGGCAGGAGAATCACTTGAACCTGGGAGGCGGAGGTTGTGGTGAGCCGAGATCCCGCCATTGCACTCCAGCCTGGGAGACAGTGTGAGAATCTGTTTCAAAAAAATAAATAAATAAAAATAAATAAATAAATAAAAATTACTGTATTGAATTTCATTTGTATGAATTTTTAAAGATTTTTGTCACATTCTTTAATTATATGTCATTTATTTATATTTTGAAACCAGAAGACTTACTGTGTTGCCCGGAGTGGCTGTTTAGCTTTTTAATTTCCCCTAGGCCACAAATCAAACTACTGACCTCTTAATTCTCAGCAAAAAATAAACACATTTTTGTTTTTAAAAAGCTGGCAGTATTTAAAGATGGTTTCTATCAATTTTACAATTTTTCACCTCAATATATCTAAATCGATGTATTTTCTGTTGCTTGTATTTTTTAAAAGAGATAACTTTATTGTCATGTTTCTGACCAGAGAAGGAAGGAAACAAAATCATCAAAGGTTGCATTATTTTATCACTGTGAGTAAATGGGACTTCATGCCATTACAGGATTCTGGGAGAAACCTGTTAGCCCATGCTGTAGGAGTTAGCCCATGCTGTAGAAGGGAGGGCTAGGGTCCTTACCCATTAACTTCAGCCTGTTATTGGTAGAGCACAGTTCCCGAGTGGCATTAACTCCCTAGCAGTTCGCAGCCTCCTGGGAACATGTGAAGAGTGGTCCCCAGTGGCCCCTGAACACTTTTAGGCAAACAGATGCAGAACTGAGAGTTGCATATCAGGCTAGACATGCACAAAAAATGGCTAAAGTTAAGAAGAAAGAAGCAGGAAACTGATATATGACATATGATATCACACATATATTAATATATGTGTGTATGTTTATGTATGTGTAATACACATATGCACACACATATATATTTCTCGTTAAAAAAACGTTTAAAATATAAAGAAGGAAAGTAAAAATCAACACCATGTTACCGACTTCAGTTTGGTAAAATGAATTTTAAGGCACTTTAGTGTTTATAAAATTATAAATATTGTGAACAAAAATGTTATATAACAAATTTTAAGCATTGCTTTCCAACCTGCTTTTGTTGCTACGTGTGTGTGGTGTTTTATAATTTTTATTTAGGTAAAGTTGGCCAATAGTGTTGCTCAAGTCTCCTATATACTTACCTATTTTTCTGTTCATTCCATTAATTATTAATAAAAAAATTTAAAATGTTTACAGAGTTCTGGTAGATTTGTCCATTTCTGCAGTTTATCAGGTTTTAGTATGTATTTTGAAGCTCTGTGATTTGATGTTTAAACATTTAGGATTGGTATTGCCTCTTGGTGGTTTAACCTCCATCATTTTAAAGTGACTCTCCTCTGACCATACTCTTTGTTTCAAAATCCACTTTGTCTAATATTAATCCAGACATTTCTGTTTTCTTTTGACCAATGTTAGGATGATGTTTTTTCCCATGTTTTCCCTTTTAATCTACTTGTGTGTTTGCATTTCAAGTGGATCTTTTATCCAGAGCATATAATTGGTTCTTATTTGTATCGAATCTGACAAGCTCGGAGTATTAATTGAGGTGTGTACACTCTTCACATTTAATATGAGTGATGATATAGCTGTGTGTGAATCTGCAGGTTGCTATTTGTTTTCTCTTTTGACTGTTGATTCTTTGTTCTCTTTTTCATTTTCTCTCTTCTTTTAGGTTAATTATTTTTTATTATGACATCTCTTATGCTAATTTATTATTTCTCTTTTTTCTGGATTTATTGTGATTTACTAGTTTTTACTCTTTATTTTGAATTTCAGTTTCCTACTAAATATCCTCATTATAGTCTAGCTTCAAGCAACATTGTTTGACTTCAGTTGTAGCAGTATACTTCCAATTAACTCTTGGGTTTGTGATATTTTCATCATACATTTTATTTCTATATATTTTTACAACATCGCATAATATTATCAATATGTATTGTAATTTAGTCATAAATGATCAATTACCAATTTTAAGAGTTTTAATAATCAGAAAAGTTTTTCATATGTACTCAAGTATTTACCATTTTCCATAAATAAATCTTCATTTTTTTGTATTGATATGGATTTCCCTCTGTTACCATTTTCCTTCTGCTAGGAAGGTTTACTTTATTATTTTTTATAACATAGCTCTTGCAGTAATGAATTCTTTAAGTTTTTGTATGTTTGAATATATTTTCATTTTGTCTGTGTTTTTGAAGTTTTTTTCGCAGTTTCAGAAATCTAGATTAAAGCTTATTACTTTTTCAAATTATTTAAAGATATTTCTTCATTGTCTTTGGGCCTCAATTATTTCTGATAAGAAGTATGCTGTTATTCTTTGTTCCTCCATCTTTTTCCTCTTCAGCTGCTTTTAGGATTACTTCTTTATCACTGGTTAAGCAATTTGACCAAGGTGTGTCTTGGTGTATAGTTCTGCTTAAACTTCTTATGCTTGGGGTTAATTTAGCTTCTTGGATCTATCAGTTTATTTATTTATTTTTAATGTTTCCTGCAATCCTCTCTCTGTGTTTGAAATTCTCCAACTGCACCACATTTAGGGCGTTGGAAGTTGTTTCACCATTCACTGTGGCTATCTCCTTATTTATTTATTTATTTATTTATTTATTTATTTTATTTTATTTTATTTTATTTTTTTTGAGACGGAGTCTCGCTCTGTCGCCCAGGCTGGAGTGCAGTGGCCGGATCTCGGCTCACTGCAAGCTCCACCTCCCGGGTTCATGCCATTCTCCTGCCTCAGCCTCCTGAGTAGCTGGGACTACAGGCGCCCGCCACCTCGCCCGGCTAGTTTTTTTTTTTGTATTTTCTCTCTAGATTTTTTTCTTTAAATATCTTTCTTGCTATGTATTCAGGTTTACCAATTATTTCTTCTGTGTGGTCTAATTTGCTACTAAAATAGAGTGCATGTTTTACTGCAGATATTATGTTTGTAAATATCTAAAACTTTGATTATTCCGTATCTCCAGTTAACTTCCTAAGTCTTTCCATAACCTGCTTAGACAGAAAAAAGTAGCTATAATAATGTCTTTATATCCTTGTCTGAGATAAATAAGTACACATTTTTCTCACCTCTGTTGCCAAATTATAAAATCATTTCGACTTACTACTCCATTGTATCTTTTACCAAATTTTGGAAGTTTTGGTCAGTATTTTTTCAAGTATTTTTCTGAACCAATCTTTTAAATTTATTCTTCTGGGATTCTAATGGCACAAATATTAGAACTTTTGATAATTCACCATCATAGGTTTTGTAGTACAGTAGAGAAACAATGGGGTGATTATAAAAATAAAACCTTCCTTTGCAAACATCCCTACACCTATCATACTATAAAAGATTAAGAGGTGAAGGAGAGAAAGAGAGATCAGAGAGAGCTGGGAAAGAAAGTTCAGGAGTCATAACAATGAGGCACATTGTCCTTTCTACATCCTTCTGGTTGGTGAATGGACCATATTCAATGTCTTTCCAGGGTGTGGTTATCTGTGTTTCGCTTTTATTTTCCTCTTATGGGCTTGAAGGAAGCCTGAGAAGAAGCTTCTCTTGTCCCTGAAGAACATGAATATCTCATCGGCATATGGGCCAAAAGCTCTCTAATGGTGGGGTGTTGGTGTATATGTTCTTTCATTTAAAAAAAAAAAAAAAAAGCATGATTTGGAACTAGGCTCTGACTTCCTGCATCCTAGCAGGGTGCAAGAAGTCAGAACCTAGTTCCATCTGTGCTCAGAAATCAAACCAGGGTTGTGCTGAAGCTTGCCCCTTACAGGCTTGGGATAACTGATGGTTGAAAACAGGAAGTTCACAGTTGTTAAAGCATTGTTAGCTTGAAATTGAGGATATGCATGCCACAAAAAATTGGTAAGTGCTACGAAGAGGTTTTTTTTTTCTTTCTCTTTTTCTTTTTGTGAACAGATTTACTAGTTCCAACTTGAACATGTGGACATTTCTATAGCAGAATGGAATTTCATTCAGACCAAAGCATGGGCACATGCCCTCCCCTCCCCACCTCACACCCTCACATTTCTTTTTTTTTTTTTTTTTGAGATGGAGTCTTGCTCTGTCACCAGGCTGGATTGCAGTCGTGCAATCTCAACTCACTGCAACCTCCACCTCCCGGGTTCAAGCGATGCTCCTACCTCAGCCTCCTGAGTAGCTGGGGAGTACAGGCATGTGCCACCACTCCCGGCTAATGTTTGTATTTTTAGTAGAGACAGGGTTTCACCATGTTGGCCAGGATGGTCTGAATCTCTTGACCTCATGATCTGCCCACCTAGGCCTCCCAAAGTGCTGGGATTACAGGCATGAGTCACCACACCTGACCTACCTCACACTTCTGAGAGGAAAGTTGAACTGAAATGATCACACAAATTAAAATTTGATTGATTAATTGGATAATATTATATTATTATTTTATTTATGTATTTGGTTACTTATGGCTGACTGGAATGGGAGGCTCCAGAGCTAAGCCAAAATAGTCTAGTCTGAAAACATACTTTTTTGTCATCTCTGGATTTTGTGGAATATTTTTGTAAGTGGAACATATCACACTGGTTACGCTATTTCTATTTCTATTAATTAAGAGACGGTGATTGTTTGCTTTTCATTGTCATTTCTGCTTTTACTACTTCAATCTCTACTAATGACTCAACAGAAAAACAAAAACAACAACAGAACAAAGTAACTCACCGACCTGGATGAAGACTCTGTGACGATCTTTTTCTACTAACTGAGAGTAATTCCACTTTAATAACTTTCTCTAATTTTTCCATGTGTCTGATTATATCATCTTGTAACTACCAAATTTAGTCCCTATTAGCTGCCTTAAAACCCCCTGCTATTTTCACAGCTCGATTTGTGATAAGTACAACTTTCTTAAAAAGACTGATTTTCTAAAGGCACTAGAAAGAAAGAAAACTACATTTAAAAAACAGATGAAGACATAATATTTCAGTGAGTGATATAAAGATGGAAAATATCCTGTATCAGATAGTTGTTATATGTTAAGATTTATGTGAGAGAAACATGATATCCATTCACAACTTTATTGAGAAATTTGTGGAAATATATTACATTGATCTTTTCTAAATATCTCTTTTCAATTTGAGCATCTTTCATCCTCTTTATTAATTTGTTTTTTGTTACCATTGGTAAAAAATAGTCATCATCCAGCTCATTTTTTAAAAATCATAGAGACCTGAAAACATTTTTTTCTAAATTAAGGTATCAAAAGAAATGAAATATGACATAATAATATAGTCATCTATGAATATACAGAATATAAAATCCTGTAAAGTAATAATTATTTTTATCATGATTAGTTGTGTTACATAACACATGTTATCTCTATGACTCTAAATTAAGCTAAAGTAAATAATTGATAATGTGAAAATATTTTTATTTTAATCATAATAATACCATGGGGGAAAGTAATCAAAATCTATAGGAAGCAGTTAGCCATCATTTACTTTTAGGTTATAATATTTATAAAGGAATTATTCAGAGTGTAAAAATTTTAGCTTACACGAAATATTATGGCAACTTATTTTTAATTATTCAACATAAAAAATTTTATTGAAAAATATGGAAGTATATGAGATATGTTTTAATTTACAATATGTCAAATAAAAATGTCAGTCAAAATTTATGTGTTGTATAGGTGCCATAATTGCCTTAAAAGTGATTCCCATTGGCAACCATGAATAACATACCCAGCTCAGTATCATCTTTATTTGAACTATATTTTACATCAGTTAAATATCAATGGGTGTCTAGTTTTGCAATTACAAGTACTGTATTAATGCACTCTTTCAAATAACTGCTATATAATTCTAAGATTGGAAATAGAGTTCAAGATCGACAAATTTTAAACAGTAGTATATTATCCACTTCATAAATGTAGGCACTGAAAGAATAACTATAATTCAACAAAAATAATACACATCTGGGTGAACTAGATTCTAGTGGCATTTCAATCTTACCAACTTTAAGACCTTTGAGTGTAAATGGATTTCAGTGTTCTCATTCGTAAGTAATCTAGTCATCCTTCAGCTGTTAGAGTTTTTCAAATTATGCATATACATATTATTTAAGTAACTGTAGTGAGAAGCTAAATAATATGTCCTTAGTTATACAGGGATCACCAGCACACACACACACACAAAAATACATATATTGGAGTAATGTGAAAAAGTGGCCTTGATAATTTCCACGCTTGTCTGTTATGCTGTATTGACATAACTAGGCATGTGGTTTTACATATCACTTGAATCTCTGAGTTTCTGTTTTCTCATCTGGAAAATCTCACTTTGTTAGTTTATCTCTAAAGTTCCTTCTAGTACACATGATTCCATTATTAATTCAGACGAAGAGAAAAATTATACATCTTTGCTGTAGTCTTATACCTTAGTCATAATTCCTTATTTCTGAGGAATATAACACAGTGCCTCATACTTTTTAACATCATGGTATGCATAGAAAATGATAAAAAAGAATTTGGGAATATTATTAGGAACTTAGAATTTAAAATATTTTATTTTTTATTATATAATTATAGTAATGAAAATAAACTATAGTGAATTTAAGTCTAAATATTAATTTTATAAAATGTTTTACTTATAAAAAATATATAAAACTTTCTTTTGAAAAGTTTTAGTTATCTTTTTTTTTTTGTATTTTAAGGTGTAGGTCTGAAATACCTACACATAACTTCTTATCAAGACTCAAGAGTCTTTTATTTTATATATACAGACAGAGATATATTTTATTATATATCTATATAAATATATAGAGAGAGAGAGAAAGAGAGAGAGGGTGTCACTTTGTCATTCACGCTTGATTGCAATGGCATTGTTAAGTCAAGTTTAGTCTAAAGTTACCTCCTTACATATTTTAAGTTTGGCCTAAAAGTTTCTCTGTACATCATGAACTATAGTCTAAATGGAAGTGTAAACAGACTGTAATCTACTCTTGTGTCAATCACTGAGTTTTGGCTAATCGGATGTGGCCAACTGTTCCAACTGTGTTCAAATAAGGCAAACACAGAGCTATAACCAATCTGGCTGTTTCTGTACCTCACTTCTATTTTCAGTATGTCACTCTCCTTTTTCTATTCACAAATCTTTTACCACATGACTGTGCTTGAGTCCCTGAGCCTACTCTGGCTTGGAAAGTTGTACAATTCACAAATTGTTCTTTGCTCAATTAAACTCTTTTAAATTTAACTCAGTTGAAGTTTTTACTTTTACAGTGTGATTACAGCTCACTGCAGTCTTGAACTCCAAGGCTCAAGCAATCTTCCTGTCCCAGCCTCCCGAATGGTTGGGACTACAGGCATGCACCACCATGCCCAGCTAATTAAGAAAAAAAAAAAAAA
This sequence comes from Piliocolobus tephrosceles, assembly GCF_002776525.5. Taxonomy (NCBI): domain Eukaryota; kingdom Metazoa; phylum Chordata; class Mammalia; order Primates; family Cercopithecidae; genus Piliocolobus; species Piliocolobus tephrosceles. The sequence goes on along the minus strand of NC_045437.1, from coordinate 82,982,963 downwards.
AAGAGAGAGAAGAAGAAGAAAAAGAAAAGCCTGTAGAAACGGGATCTTGCTGTGTTGCCCAGGTTGGTCTCAATCACTTGAACTCAAGCAATCCTCTCACCTCAGCCTCCCAAAGTGTTGGTATTATAGGCATAATCAAGAGGCCTGGCTGATAATTTCATTACTGTCTTGAGAGATAAGAACTTTATTCACATTCAATAGTGACAAAATTGATTTTCCAACCACTCTAAATGTATACATTCATATTTTTAAATGAATTAGCTCTTCCTTTTATTTTAATGAGAAATATAGTGTTTAAATAAATGTGGTTTCTAATAATACAAATGAAGTTCTACTGTTTTCAATCAAATTATTTCCAAATAATATACTTTATTTTATAATACAGGCATACATTTTTTTCTTACAGCTACCTGAGTTCTCGAACACCAATAAATGAATACATAAATTGCAATGGACAAAATATTTGACATATGTGCAAACAGAAATGTGTAGCTATTGTCTGGAAATCTGTTTTTTTTAAAATTTGGTTTTATTTTATTATTATTTTTTTGAGATGGAGTCTCGCTCTGTCGCCCAGGCTGGAGTGCAGTGGTGCAATCTCGACTCACTGCAACCTCTGCCTCCTGGGTTCACGCCATTCTCTGGCCTCAGCCTCCCGAGTAGCAGGGACTTCAGACGCCCACCACAACGCTCGACTAATTTTTTTTTTTTTATTTTTTTAGCAGAGACCGGTTTCACCGTGTTAGACAGGATGGTCTTGATCTCCTGACCTCATGATCCACCTGCCTCGGCCTCCCAAAGTGCTGGTATTATAGGCGGGAGCCACAGTGCCCAGGCTGGAAATCTGTTTTCTAGACCTTCCTTAAACACACACACACACACACACACACACACACACACACACACACACACATTTAGCTATGTGTCATTCTCCTTAGGCATCGGAAGGACCCAGTCCTCTGGCAGCTTCTTGAGCTCTGTGAAAGCTAGCCTTTCAGATAGTCCTCCAGTGATCCTCCTGTAGTCACACCTTTATTTAATCCCACCCATTGAGGGTGGGGTGGACCTAGTGATTGGATTTTAATGAGTTGAATAAAGCAGAAAGAGTGCTATGTGACTCAGTGACTATGTTAGACAAGGCAGCGTGGCATCACTCTCTGTCATGTGCACCCCCCCTCAAAACATTTGTTCAGAAGATAGCACTATCTATATAAGGAGAAACTGACAACCTCTTGCCTGTAGCTAGGTGATTTTTCCAGCCCTGGCTATCACCTTGACTGCAGACTTCCTGGGATACCTTAAACCAGAACATCTCAACTATGTTATTCTTGTATTCTTGACACTCAGAGCCTATGTTAGATAATAAATATTTGCTACACTAAGCCACTACATTTTGAGGAACTTTAATATGCAGCAGTAGATAACCAATATAGGCTCCTTCTTCACAATAGAGAGCAGCATATGCATTAACTCAACACCATCTAGGTATTAAAAAAATCTCTTTACACTCATCATACTAGGCCAGAGTAGGGGTGATAAGATGCATTACTTCATGCTCATCAGCTATGGCAGGACTAAGGAGCATGCTATTCCAAGCATCTTTGCACAGGCTGTACTCTAGGAGGCCTCAGACATGGCCAGTTGTGGCCAGAAACAACCAGACTTGAGCCTCAAGTCACCTTATGCACCATCTGGACATTCTGAAGACTCAAGAGTCAATAGCATATAATTTGGAAAGCAATAAACAAAGATATATTGTTTACTGAGAATATATTTCTGTGTACAAACTCCAGAATGTATTATAGAAAGGCCAGACTGTCCCTAAAGCAATGGTCCTTCAGCTTAGTTTTACAACCACGTTAGAGAGCCTATAAAATGCTAGATTTATTCTAAGGAAAAATTCACGTGGGGACATATATATAACACATATTATTTGAAGGAGCTTGAACAACTACTAGAATCTACCCACAGATATATATATACTATAGGTTAAAATTGTAGGCCATACATTAATTTGGAAAGAAATATGTATTATATTGCTATACACAACTGAAGTTTCCCTATGGACATCGATTCTTGTTGGCATGCTACTCAAAGTTAAGGACTCTTTTTTTTAAATTTATAATAAACAGGAATTTATTGGCTCACAGTTCTGGAGGCTGGAAAGTCTGGGACTGTGGCAAAAGCACTTGGTGAGGATCTTTTTGCTACATCCTCACAGAGTGGAAGGCAGATGGGTGTGAGCCATCATGACATAAACACTTCCCATTAGGCTCCACATTTCAAAACTGTCACATTGGGAATTAAGTATAAAGGCTTCAGTTAAGGACTATTTTCATTTTACTTTCAAGTGGGAAGCAAAAGAAATTATTCAAACTGATTTTTTGATTGAAATAAATGCATAAGATTTACAAGATGAACTGTTTTATGAGATCATGCAAAAATAAAAGTCATATACATACATTGAAAGATAATTACAGTCATAATATATTTCAGGTTACTAAGAATTCATATTGACATCTGATTTAACAGTATTCTTTTAATAAACAATCCTCTTGAGCTATTTATATTTTTAATCAATATCTACAAGTACATGAATTTTAAAATGATGTTATTAGAAAAGCATAATATTTTATTTTTCAATGTTTGAATTTATTCTTTAAAATAATAATGCTTTTGTTGAAAGAATACGGCATACATACATATTAATTAAAATGAGGTATATCTGCATATCAGTATTTAATTTTCTGTTTGTGTCTAGAAATCATGAGTTTTGTTTGCTTTTTGCTTGTTTGGTTTTGCATTAGTAAATTATATTTGACCTATTAGTATTGTAAGTTTTGATTAAATAAACATTATAAATACAAGATTATTATTATTTATCAAACATGTGTTTGATAATAAAACTATGTGTTTGATAATAATGTATGAACCAATTAAATTTACTTGATAATCTGGCATTATCATGTTGTGGCTCAAAGGTAAGTCAGAGTCTTATCTCAACATCAGAGAGGATGTAGGGAAGAATTTGATATTCAACAAAATACAGCAGAAGTTGATGCAAGCAGTAAATACTCTAGTTGAGGCATAGTGTTATCATGGCCAGGCTAATGCAGTCACAGGTCAGCCTTCATTGCGTAGCACTATTCAGAATTAAAACAGATAGTAGAGCTGAGATGAAGGCATTCTGAATACCCATTTACCAGTAACAGTGATACCAGCTTTCCGTGTAAATTTGGGTTAAATATTAAGGTCATACAGTAAGACCAGAGAAAGTGTGTGCTTCAGCCGAGGTTCACGGTAGGGCTACTTGGAGAAGAAACAGAGAAAATTAAGGAGTCAAGAGCGTGAAAAATAATACCTATTCCTATATGAGTATTTGATCTAGAGACAATAGAGCACACAACAGTCCTTACTGTGAACCACTGTTTCCGTCTTGATTAGAAACAATAGGAAAGCAAGGCAGGAGACTAGAAATCATGACTCAACTGAGGGCTCCCAAATAACGGAGACCCATTTGATCAAAGCCCTACTGAGAGCAAAGGTCATAAAGCTGTTGATTGGAATTTCTGCATCTATTAAGATTGCCTCAGAAACTGATAGGAAGCATGAATTGATCCAGCTATACACGATGGGGCACTAAATTGCTGAAAACTGGAACGGAAGTTTCAGCGGAATGATTCAGAGGGAGACGGGCTCTTTTTCACTTTAAATATGAAACTCTAACATTTTCCAATAAAGATCCTTTACCTATACTCTGTGATATATTTAAGTACGATAATATATCATTCTTAGGTGAATTGACATATTTAACAGAATGGCTTTTCAATACATTTTATTAGATGATAAAATATTGTATTGACACTTGAGTAAGGTTCTGGCCTCATAAAACATCAATTAGTAACACTAATGGAGTTCTAGGAGCATTGCCTTAAGCATCTGTAGAATATCCGCTCTTATGTTAATGATTATCGGGCCGGGCGTGGTGGCTCACACCTGTAATCCCAGCACTTTGGGAGGCCGCGGCGGGTGAATCATCTGAGGTCTAAAGTTTGAGACGAGACTGACCAAGATTAGCCGGGCGTGGTGGCACATGCCTGTAATCCCAGCTACTCAGGAAGACTGAGGCAGGAGAATGGCCTGAATTCCGGGAGGTGGAGGTTGCAGTGAGCCGAGATCGCTCCATTGCACTCCAGCCTGGGCAACAAAAGCGAAACTCCGTCTCAAAAAAAAAAAAAAAAAAAATGATTTTGGCAACATAAAATACCTTGAGTCAATAAATATGAGGACACTAAGCAGGTATAGTAAGCCTCTGCATATTATATATTTCCCACGGATGAGGAAGGGAGAGACTGAATACAGTGTCTTCAAAACTTATTTTAACACCTTCCATGGACGTCTCAAAGGGCTAATTTTCCAGGATATTTATTTGGTAAATATCAAAGGTAAACATCATGACTACAATTTTTCTTGTATTTTGATTAATTTGTCCATTATGCTAATCAGAAAATTGGAATGGTGATAGAGAGGGAGACTGGCAGAATTATCTGCCTAGTTGACTTGGTAAAAACAGCTAAATCTCTTCTATTTTCACATTAGCTGTTTACACAATGGTCATATAAATATTTCCACTTACCAGATATATATTTAGAGTATTAAATGTGTCCTCTGTGAACGTGAAAATCTTCTAAACTTTATAACTTTATAAACTAAACTATATAACTTTATTGATAAATATGAAATTGTTGTACTCCATCAACTAACTGATGACAAATTTTGGAATCACTGCTAAGTAGATCACTTTACTTGGTTATTTGATTTTGAATGGAGCAATCTTCTGGCACTAATCTTAAAGACACTCATCTCTCTGAGTATGTAATGTCAAGGCGAAGAGTATAGAAATACAAAATGTTGAGAATTGTATGATATAACCTATAATTATCTCTACAACTCATATATATCTTATATATTATTATGTATAATATATTCTACAATATATAATTATATATAATATATAATGTATATAATATATACAATATATATTTTGTGTATAAAATATATACTTTGGAAATTATATAGCAGTCAGTTTTAGAGTTCTAAAGATAAACATATTTTCAAGGTCACAGTAGGAGGTAGCTTGAAATACAGAATCTAATTTTTTAGGCAATCAATTTTCAGCATTTCCACTTCATCATGATGCTTTTGACATTTGTATAAATTTATTGCCTATTCTGTATAATTTTTGTGAAGCTGTAATTGCATAACCAAGCACTCATTTACATTTTAAAGGCACTCAATGTTGATATGGCTAACACATGTTATTTGTAATTTTTCAGAGATAATCCACTTAAGATGTCCAAAAAGTCCTATAGTTAATTCTCTTGGGTATCGGTTTCACAGTTTGGTAATTTTTCTTGCCCTTGTATTTAGATAACCCTAAAATGCAACTTCTTCAATATAACATAAATATAATTGCTAAGAATGTTACCACATAACTGACTGCATATTTTATAAATAGCACTATGTTGAACTGATATATTGTTAACATGTTTTGTTTACTAGGAACACAAGAGCAATTGAATAGATATACTCATTTCAAATTTGTTGAATATACATATTTTGTAATCCTTACTTCATATAATTTTTACATATTGATTAAAACTTGGTAATAAAAGCAAGAAATCTGGCATAAGATGCATGTATCCCCTTTCCCGCCTTGCTACGTTAATCTGTTATTTATTTGTTAATCACTTATTGATGATCCAATTTCTGTGATATCAGAGATGAAAGACTGGCTACAGAATAAGGATTACTTCTGGAGCAAAATTCCAGAAAATGCAAAGAGTTAAAATCAAGATCACAGGTATAGAAGTTTTATTTGGTTGTAATATGTGTCTTCTTTAGAGATAAACAAGAATATGGATATATAAGTTTATGTATTTTTCCTAGTAGGGATACTTAATAATCTTGATTATTTTTATGAAGTGAATTTGCTAAGATTGGACATGTAGGAATGAATAAAGAGACAGTGTTTTCAAACTATAAAATATGCAATGTCAATCTGTGAGTGAATGATTACCATTAGTGTGACTGTTAATATACATTTTTCATTTTCTGTTAGTACTTACATAGTATGCCTTTGGGAACTGAAAATATCATGTCCCTAATCCTCACACTATAAAATTTTCAACTAAGAAAAAGGATGGAATTAAGCTGAATAAGAATCTCATCTCAACTTTAAGTTGCTTAAGTATTAAGAAAGCATTTAGGACAAAGAACAACAGTAGAAAAAAAAAAAACTCCCTCGAATAACAAGATATACAAATAAAACTTGACAAGTGTGAGGTTGCAAATATTGGGTAACAGTATCTTAGACTAATTGTCAAACATAGTTCCCCTTGGGTAACAGTGAGTTTGGGCATGACGTTATGTGATTAAGAAGGTGCTGATATTTACCTAAACCATAAAATAATAAGGCCATGTTGAAGACATGTTCAAGACAAATCTTGAAGACAATACAGAAGACATGTAGTCATTTTACTTATAACAAAGGGTGGTATCTGAGCTGAGTTAAGGGTGATTAGGAAGTCAATATGGCCTTCGATGTAAAATAAGCTCTATGACAGAAATGGCATGACCTTGTCAACCAGCATATCTCAGCCCATAGTGTAAAGGGTGTGACACCTAGTAGGCCTCAACAAATATTGGCCTCATGAATATATAAATGTTATTTTTCCCTATGCTTATTTTTATATTTATTATTTTAAAAGTTTTGAATCTATTGATTCTTAATTTCTATTTTGTTACTGAACAGATAGGTTTTCTCATTGATTGATTTTATAAGCTTTCAGGAAAGGGACCCATGGAGAACATCAGGATTTCAGCTCATTGCTTTCTGTTTTTATTACTGAGTACAGCCATCTGGGGCACTGGCATTTTTGGCTCTGCTGCTCCAATAGATGTATGTATGGAATACAGTTCTGGGAAGTAGTACATAGGCAACACTGACTGGATCTTGAATTGGGATTTCCTTGTGGGGTAGCTGTAGGAATGGCAGCACTTCAAGGATTGATGTAGTAAACATGGCATAATCCATTTATCTGACATTTCTGCTGCCAGGCTATGTGTCTGGAGGGTGTCTGGAGGGTAGATACTTGCTGTCAGAATATGGGTTGACTCCAAAACAATTGAAAGGTTTTACTAGTTTAATCAAAGGCTCAGAAAATTTGTGAAATATGTAAAATGAAGGGATCCTTCATATCATTACCTTAAGCAGGACCTAAAGAATAAGCTTCATCTATCATTAACCATTTACTAATGTTAAGAGTTCTCTATTATTGAAATTTTGCCATTAGAATTTAGAGGTTCAGGCGCAAAATTATGGTAAAAGAACAAAAAGTAGTTTGAACATTCTATAAAAATATTTGTGTCCCTTTCTTCATTTTAATGTGCACATTTTTATTGTCATGCTATTGTCAATGCATTTGTATTCATTGTAATAGCACTAACCATAATAAATTCATTTGAAATTAATGTGGTCATCACACATACTTTCATAAGCATTCTATTGTAATTCACTGTTAATTTAATGTTTTATTCAAATGAAGCAAAACTGTTTGAAGTCATATAATAATGTCATTGTGTGGATAGGTAAAGATTATAACAGTATAGATTTTCTCTAGAAAAACTGTGATAACCTTAGGAAAAAAAGCATTTTTTTAGCTTCTCTAAAAACAGACTAATGACTATGACCCTAGGCAACTAACAGTTCTCTCAATGATATGCAGGGCTCTCCACAGGGATTTGGCTCATTTATCCAGCAGAAGAATGGCATCAGGTTAAAATACAGCCTCATGGTGAAATATCTGTTAGTTACCACAATCCAAGTGATCAAAGTTCTTAAAACTTTATTTAAGCAAAAGAAAAGAACAAATATAGAAACCATTACTGTTTTGAAGTGAAGTTAATAATTTTTATCTAAGGAAATATATATATATATCAATATCTGTATCTATATTGAGGGGACATACATAATTAGAAGAGCAAACTATTTAGAGGAAAGGAAGATTGTAAGTGTGATAAGTAAAAATAAAATGGCTTAAGTTAATAAATTTAGGAAATAGTATATAGATGTATAAGTTAAGAGAAAGACAGAGATAGATTAGAAAAGAATCCAGCTTATATGCAGAATATTTTGCATTCTGTCAGCTATGTGAATGGGATACCTAGAAAGAAGGTAGAGTTTGGAGAGATCAAGTTAATTTTCCCATAAAAACTGAATAACACATGAATCACTTCCAATTATTCAGGTGCCACAGCACTCACATTATGATAATGCTAGTATGGTGACAAAAACATCACTTGCAAATGAAAAACAAAGTGTTTAGAAGCAGCATTTCCTCTCTCTGTCTATCAAGTAGCAGAACCCCTGATGGGAATGAGTGAAGCTTTGTGCAACCAAGAATGAAATGCAAGACAAGGCACTCCAAAGGTTTGGGAGGTACAGCACATCCCTACTGTTTTTCCCAATGTTTTATTCACATCCGGTGCCAATAAATCAGTAATTTGCATATCCATATGGTCTCACATATTCTACCCAGTAACGATGTAATAAAAGAATTTGAATTTGACTATGGCAAAATGTTGAGCAAGTAAGCTTATGAGAATGTGTTATAGCAGTGCAAAAGTTAAAAATTGGTATAAAATAAGTCTACAAAATTCCCAAAGTTTAACATGAAACTAAATTCATGATCATATTAAATTCCATAAATAAATTTAAGGCTAACTAATAATCCAATAAACTCCCTGCTACAACTTTTTAATGAAGAGCCTCTAATGGTAGAAAGTGGGATATTTGAAGGCACACAGCCAAAAACATTTGTTAAAATGCATGGAATTTAATTGAAGGATCTAAAATTCATGCAAATCTTATCTCCATTGTACACATCTATATTAATTTTAAATTAGATTCTGGGGAAAATTTTTCTAGTCGCTGTTGGTTAAAATTCCGATAAATGCAACTTTGTTACTGAAAATTCAACCGACATAGCCGGGATAATATGGTAAATCTTAAGAGCTTTAGTTCCTTTTACTATCCTGAAATGGTCAGCAAATCTATTTTTTAATGAAGAATGTGATCACATAGTCAAAATATTACTAAAGTATACCACTGCAAATTTTAACCAAAGTAACTGTAATCATATTTTAAATGAAAGATATTATTCATTTCTCAAACTCTTATTTGACTTAATATATGTAAGTACCATTAAAACGATAATAATCTTGTCTTGAAGTTGTGACAGGTGAGTGACTAAAAATACCTGCTAAATGAACTAAATTATAAACTACAGTAATTTTTATATTATTAAAGAAAACTGTGAATTAACCTCCATTACCATGCTTGGAACCTTTAATATGGTATTGTGCATTTCTCCATGAAGATGTTAAAGCTCAAACTTCAGCTTGAAAATCTTAGCCAAAACACTATCCCCATGCCCAGCAAAAAAAAAGGCTATGACTGGGGAGAGATGGAAACTTTCTAAGTTACATTCCATTGCACATAAAATTTGTATTTAAAATATGAGTATTAAAATATCAAAATCTGCATTTCTTTTCTAATTTACTATGTTTGTCTCATAGTCAATACATGGTAAACAGCAACAACACAAGCATACCATTTGGAATGATGCCGAGCTATCAGTGGCTTCTGTGATTATTGCTTACATGCAAGCTACCTACTGCTTTGCCTAACATGGATTGACCCATGTCAAAGATAAACAAAACTGGACAATAGATAAATCAGTAAAAACACATTTTATTTAGGAATACAGTAGGAATTTTATTCCTATTGTATTTTATTTATTTTACTCAGAAGCACAATAGGTAAGAGAATTCTGAACCAAACACAACTTCCCTGAAACAAGAGGTAGGGGTGTGCTAAGAGAAAGGTGCTGACGGATGTTAAGTGGGGTTAGCCCATGTGACTAGGTCACTTGGATTTGTTTATTGACAGGTATCTAAGCGAAAAACAAACTTCTCCTATCTTTACAAAAGGAGTAGTGGTGCAGGCTGAAGTAAGGCCCTTATCGTCCCATAGCGACAGGGTACCTTGGATACTCCTTCAGGAAAAGGCAAAGCCAAATGATAACCAGGACAATTACACATGTCTAGCATGCTGTACTTTGCACTGGTCTATACAAAGACGACCTAGAAAGAAGAATGAAATCCACCCTCCAAACAATGAGATCAGGCACTCTAATATTAGCCTGAAGGAAGCAGCCCATTATCTAATCGTCTTCTCAGAGTGCTCTCATTTTCTTATTTGTCACAAAGTTCCATTCTATGCTATCCCTGTGTCCTAGTGATGACCAATACAATGGATTCAACAAATGCCCAGCAGGTACTGACAACATGTCATTAGCCCGGCATGCACTCAGAGTGTAAAAGTAGTAGAGGATCTGAAGCCATCAAGTAACTCATACTCTAATTTAAATATTGATATATGTGAAGACAACTATGTTATCAGTGTACAGAGGAAAAAAAGGAGAAAATCTGATATTTTGGGCCCTTTAAGTTTTTATAGAAAGTGAATATATTTTTTCGTAACTGGCATGTCCTCTTTACATAATTATTTATTTTTCTTTTCAATGTATTTTTCTTATTATTTTTGCTATAATCATATTTATTTTATGTTTGGTTTTATGGAACTAAAAATGATATCATAATGGCTATAAAGGCTGATGATTATGAAAATAGTAATTTAACATTTAGATTATTATTAACATTTACAGTACAGAAATAATTTCATATTCATTATTTCAGCCAAGGCTTACAAGCACTCTGCAATAATGAGTGTAATTATTATTGGCAAATTCATTTATATATGAAGAATTACTCTTGTTAAAATTGACTGATGTAAATAAAGAGTTTGAGAACCTCAGTTCTTTAATATGCAACACTTAGAGCTGATGAACTTTTAAATAATAAGTTAAATAGAATCTATGTAATGTTTTCTCATACCAGTATAAGCCGTGAAGTAACCATGGATGACTAAACTAGAAACATAATGTGTGAAAATTTTTTCTTTTAGAAAAAACCTTTAGAGAAAAGAAAAATGAGCATGATTTGATTGCTATCTTTCCTTATTCTGTTCTCAGTTATACAACATTTTTCTACAGAGTTTAAATGGCATAATTTGTAATTTTAATGAGAAGATTGAAATAAAGCTCTAGGATAATGGTGATGCATTAAAAAAATCAGCATTATATCCTTTAACTCTCTAAGCTGACATCTAGTCACAGGCTGATTTATGTTTATGTACAATACAATAATCTGTTTATAGCCCCCGATAAAACTCATTTTGGTAATTTTTTCCCACTTTCTGACTCCCAAGGAATGAATTACTTGTACTTGAAAAATAAAAACCATTTGTAGATAGCCTATATAACAGTTACAGTGGAAATTTCATTCAGGAGGGCTGTCAGGAGAACAGCTGACAAGCTTATTTCTCAACATCTCCGCTTTCAAAATAGCTTTCTATACCCTTGTTCACATTTTAAATGGAATTTTTTCTCAGACTCATCTCTGAAAGAGACAAGCACTTACTGAACTATTAGTGTATACTGCGCCTAGTCAAAGGCCAAAAGCACTGTGTTCAGTATTTTTGCCTCCACACAAATCATTATTAAATACAAACTTCACTGATCAGTCTTGTCACATATTTCAAATGCATGATTCTGATCTTAACTTGTTCAATTAAACCAGATACAAATATAAAATTATAACAATATTATTTAGAGGTTAAACAATTCAAGAAAACAATGAACCAGAAGGTGTTTGTTCATTTATTTATATATATTTATACATAAATAAATATTTATGTATTTTTATTTATATATTGTATATTTATTATTTATATTATATGTAACATATATAATATAGATACAGTTATATATATACACATATATTTGTGTGCATTTCTATATATATGCTACATATACACATATACATGGTGTGTTTACATATATAATATTTCCAAAACCAACAGTTGAATTCTCTTTGCAAAACAGATATGCCCATATCTCAAGTTATTGTTTAACACAAGACATCTGGTAAAATTTCTTTCAGAAAAAAATTAGCTTCATTCTGATTTAAGCATTGACAACTAACAGTATTGTCATAGACATTTTTTATCCTCACATAACCCAAATAAATAGTTAAACTAATGCTTCTTTGATGTGTACTCTGACACTTAAATGACATTTGAGCATCTGACTATCCTAGTGGAAACTCAAAAAGCAACAGTGTTTGCTAACTGTTACCTTCTGCCTTCCAACAATAAACACATTGTTATGCCATTGACCCATAGTAAACAAAAATAAAAGTAATAGTAGAAGAAAATAAAATGTAACACCTTCCTGTCACTATGCTATCATAATCACGTCAAAGGCAAACGCATACACTTTTCAAATGTGCCCTATAAGATGTTAATGCACGTGTCCACCACTATGCTTGCTAGTACTGGTGCCACCTCAAAAGGTATTCGTCATATTACCAATTCTTTTAGGAGACATTTCCTAAATGACAGAAAGGTCATTATCCTGCATTATTATTTTTTCTGGTTAGGTTAGCAATAATCTCTGAAAATGGAATGAAGAAGATGATGTATTAGTTCATTCTCACACTACTAGAAAAAACTCCTTGAAACTGGGTAATTTGGGAAGAAAAGAGGTTTAATTGACTCACAGTTCACAAGCTATACAGGAAGCATGGCTGGGAGGCCTTAGGAAACTTACAATCATTGTGGAAGGCGAAGGGGAAGAAAGTACATCTTACCATGGAAGAGCAGGGGAGAGAGTGAAGGGGGAAGAGCTACAGACTTTTAAACAAGCAGGTACCTTGAGAACTCACTCACTATCCTAAGAACAGCAAGGGAGAAATTTTCAGCCCCATGATCCAATCACTTCCCACCAGGTCTCTCCCGCAACATTGGAAATTACAATTTGAAATGAGATTTGGATGGGGACACAGAACCAAACCACATCAGATGTTTTCTTCCAAGTATAAAATTTTAACTGAGTTGAACGCACACAAGATAAATAAGCACTCCTTTTATTTTTTGTCTCAAAATGTTGACCACTTATTTTATTTGGTCAAAAATTTAAGTGTTTATCCCAACAAATATACACATTAGGTAATTACCATATACACAGCTTGCTGGGCTCCAAATGTACCTATGAATGTAAGATAGACAGGACTATTCTCTCCAACTCCATGAAAGATACTACCTAGACAGGTAAGGGTAAAGCTTGAGCAGTCTTTAGCAGTCCTGCATTTTCAAATCCTGTGTCAAAGACTTTATAAAGTTGGAGATGATCAATGTGCAAAGAGTAATTGCTGTCTAAAAGCTTGCAAATCTGCATAGATAATGGAAAAAGCAACTAATGTCCATTTAAAACCTATACTTCACTAGATTCTTCTCTAGCATTATCTTTTTTAATTTGCTCAAGTTAAAAGTAAGGAAACTGGAATTCCCACAGGAAATGCAGGTAGTAGATGCTGGATATGAACTCAAAGTTAGGTTTCCTAACTTTAAAATCAAAATTCTTGGGGCAGTACTAACAAAATGAAAAGTTGTCCAAGTGGCTAATATAACACGAAGATTTTAATATGTAATGGTATGATTCATTCTACTCCATTAGAGTAAATGGTTTGAGAGCAAAGCAGTGGGTGATAGGACATTGGATGTTTGGGGTAACTTGTCTGTCTGTTGGCCTTTAAATATGTTTTCTTTCTTCATAGATACATATGAAAAATACTTATCTTAATTTAATTTTATATTTAATTTAATTCAATTAAAAATATTTATTAAATATACAATATTAACCCTGGTTGAGACTACCTAAATTAAAATCTCTGGAATCAAGGCCTTAATTTACATTAAAGGGAAATTTACATTACAGAAAAATAAAAAACAAAACAAAAAACAAAAAATATTAGTGATTGAGTAGGAAGAATTATACTATATGTCATTTAAAATGTGACATAACCAAGGGATTGGAATGATAATGGAGTAAGTGGTGAAAATAATCAGGTCCTAATTGCCCAAAATGCCTTGAAGTGGAGAAGAGACTTGAATTATAAACTCTTGTGTAATCTATCCATTAAGTCATGTGTGTTTGACTCTAATTTGGCTGTAAGAATGGAAAATATATTTTGAGAGTTTCTACTCTCATACACATTGCACTTGCTCTCAGATCCCCAAAGGTGATAGTGATAGGGAAGATGCAATCAGACATGAAGAATTTATTCCATGACTTGATATCCTTTCCGAAGCAATTTTGGTGAACCATTGTAAACTGCAGAGGAGATCTATTTTTTTTTTCTTTTCTTCTGTGAGCAATTATACCACAATAACCAGCCTTTTCTATTTCCTCACATCTGAAATACTTTCCTTCTTTTTCTTTAGTGTTTAGCACAGTCCTATTCATTAATTGTCTTTAGTAAGCATCCAGCCTGTGTCAGACACTGTGGGTAGAAAAGCAAAGAAAATGGAATCTTAGCTTCAGGAAGCATACAGATTAGTACATAAAAATGCTATTTTAAAATCAACAGTGTTGTTAATGCTATGACAGAAATTAAGATAAAGTAAAGTGAAAAGTTTAAGGAGGAAGCCCTTAATTCTGTAAGTGCGGCCTCAAAAAGCATCAATCACAGAAGACATATGCTATTGCTCAACATTGAAATTTGAGAGGTGCTTTATGTAAAAATAGGAATGTTGAGATATTCTTGCCTAATAGAATAGTGTGAAAAATCACAAGGCTATACAACAAAATGATTCAAAAATTGAGAAAACATGTTTTAAGACTAGGGCGTGACTTGCATTGGGCATTGAGGATGGTAGAGGTAGAGATAAAATGTGTAGCAAGCGTCAACAAAAGGAAAAGAAATTTGGAGAAAAGAGACCTTGTTTCAGTGAACAGTCTGAGAACCCAGGAGATCTAGCCTTGGGTGTAAAATGAAGGTGCCTTCCAAAGAACAAAGGGAGAGTTCCGGTTCTATGGCAAATGTTACTGGCCAGGTTCTCAATCACGTCTGTTATGCAAATGAAGGATTCAAACTTGCTTATTTCCAAGAGGTTGATACATTGAAGCCCAGGTTGATGAAAGTGGGTGAAGTCTGATTGATTGGTTTGGGTGAGCTCTAATTGGCTAGTTCAGGTGAATTGTTTTCAGGGAACTTAGAGCTTATGTGACCTCTATTCAGAAAATGTCTGCTTAGTTCTATTTTAAATTTAGGTCTATTTGACCACTTGGGATCCATCTTGAAAGATTGACTGGTTTAAACTCACATTTGTTCACACAAGATATGTACTGAAAGGGATAAGTACACATATGAGTTGCTGAATTATATAGTGTACTAAAGAATTGGTACTTAATCCTAGAGAAATGGGGAGCAAGGATAGAATTTATGAGTAGATTTTGGTGTTGATGCAGTGAGGACACTTACAATATTCCAAATGATGACAAACATGCACTGCCAGTATCAGTAATGATATTGAGAAGCAGTATCTCCAAAATCTTTCTTTGCTGAAGTGATTATTCAGTTTATAATGATATTTGCCTTAGCTTTTAAGAGGCCACTCTAATTTTTTGTTATTTATCTCTTATGAATCTCT
This sequence comes from Piliocolobus tephrosceles, assembly GCF_002776525.5. NCBI lineage: Eukaryota > Metazoa > Chordata > Mammalia > Primates > Cercopithecidae > Piliocolobus > Piliocolobus tephrosceles. Next base: position 82,967,287 of record NC_045437.1, on the reverse strand, counting down.
TCTCAATTGAATTTTTAGGGAATAAAACTTGACCAATTTATTTATTGCCCAATGTATTTTTTTTATTTTTCATCATATGTCACTTTTTTATTCAGCATATAAAGAAATAGCAATATTAATTTTTGCTAGCCCAGTCTTTTAAAATTAATTATCATCCTTCACAAGGACATATTTTGTGGTATCTTATCTTGAAAAAAATGGAAATCAAATACAATGTAAGTTTAAATCAAAATGTCAGTTGTTTTACTTCACCCTGAGTCAACAATTAAACAAGATCAACAGTGAACAACAATGAGTTGTTGAGGTGGTAGCTTGACTACCCCCAATGGTTGACATTATCAAAATCATAACCCTTCTAACCTGTTAGAACTCAGACAGAGGGCCAAGGTCAATGAAACATGTCTCCACTGGGCTTCTCTTACATTTACTTAATACATGTTAAGGAATCTTTGAAATTCCTTAAAGGATTTGGTTAGACATATTTATTCTGATGAGAAGTAAACAAATACATCTAATAATTATTTTTACCTTCAAAGTAAACATTGAATATTTGTTCAATGAATTTTAGCAAGTTAGTTGCTAAACAAGTAGTTTAAAAATTATGCATAGAATAGAAAACAAAAAAGAATGTTGATATTCCAGAGAAGTAATATTCCTTTGGGTATTATAATTTATTTTCTGTGGAGTTTAATAGTGATCACTAACTTTCTAACTGTTGATGAGAGTATTGCTTTTACATCTATTTTTGAACACTTGGTTCATTTTATAGCTAATTTTGCATAATTGCATTAAAAGCTATAGTTTTGAAACTGAATCAATTTATAACTAATTGTTAAAACTCTCAATTCTCCCTTAGGATAATAAAAGGAATTTTACTGTGACATAAAGTTATTTAATAAGCTAATAAACGTCAGAAAGAGAGCAAGGTATAAGAACCATATTACTTGAAAATTCTTTGTTACATATATTTACCCTGTATAACTACCAGTTGGTGTAGTTAATATTGTTTTGTGTTCATTTGTCTTTTCAACAGAAAGAGGCTATTATTCTCTTACTAGAATGTGTTTTCTGCCTATGGCAGTCAATCAAAGAAAGATTTAAGGAAAAGTACTTATAGAAAATACTTTACATTGTGATTATTTGCATTTATATGCAATTTAAAACAATTTTTAAGTATTTTTGCACTACTCTCATATATTGACAGTAGCAGAGCAAATATATTAGATATATTTTGGAGAGAAAACTTTGGCTTACAGATTGCACACCATTCAGAACATATCAAATACTGAATCTCGCCAAAATCTTCATTTTGAAGATATGAATATAGAATATATTTTCAGAGACTAAACCATATTATACTCTGATTAATATGAAACATTTAAGAAGTATCTGGAAAAGTGAAGTAACTTTCTGTTACTAAATTGTGGGAAGATTATTTTCTTTTACCATCCTGCTTATCTTTGCCCTGCACTTTCTTGTACAATAGCCTCTGGACTGAGATTTATTCTACTATTTCAGTAAAACAAACAACATAACAGAGCATTCGGATAATAAAAGATCATCAATTCTTTTTGGAAGATACCTTTTTATTTTTATTTAGTATTTCAGGTAATACCACCAACATTTGGAAATTATATGATTCTTTTATCATATATGTATTAAACCACCTAAGAAAATGTAGAGATGTTCGTGTGTCACCCTTTGCTTTCACACCGATTGAATTTTTCGTAATCCTATATACAGGTGTGCTGTTGCTGTTCAGCTTGTTAGTTTGGAGATTACCCCAATAATTTTGTAAACTGTGCTTCATCTCAGATTCAGGTAGATAGTAATTTAGTTAAATAAGTCTATTAAAGCATTACTGTATCAAATTGTTTAAGGTTATTTTATGATATAGTACTTGGTAATTTTATTTTATGGAAATACTTCATAAAATTTCCAAAAAATCAAGTATACAATTTCTCTAGCTATTGCCTTTGTTGCATGTGTTTGCTGTCTGTCTCTATTGATTGAGATGTGTAATGAATAATTGTGCACATAATCCCCACAATTATTTTCAGTCTCACCCAAAGATATACTCAGTTCCCATAAAAAAGCCATACCTTCACCTAGTACTTAATGTTCCATCTTACATATAGATTACTAATTAATTCGTTGAAAAAAAGCAAATCTCAGACCATTTTGTTTTACCATTAGTATGCACTTCGTTGTTTTTACTATATACTCAGTACTTTCTTTAGTTCTATTCCATCAAAAGAAGCTGTAAAGACACTGGATTTGAGTTTGAATAGTTATGCATTACTAAATTACCGTTTTGAGACTGGATTTAATGAAATTTATACGTAGTTTCAGGAAAGATATTGAGTGTGAAAATAAAATATAGGGAATTATTTCTTTGACTCTTTTCTGAGTCATGTTAGAAGTCTATGGAAAGATTAAATTATAGATATTTTAATTTTCCTCCATTGCTTTCTGTATATTTCAGCACTTTCAGGATGATATACATGTGAAATGAATAATTCAATTCCCATTTCATCCTTTTCCATCAACTTGGAATATAGTTTTGGCCAATTAATAAACATTAAAAGATCAAAAAAAAAAAAAAAACACACACACTCACACGCAGCTGTATTCTTATCCTTAATACATGTTTCTTCTCACTGGAAAAAGAAACAAATAAGTCAAGCTAAATTGCAGTGTTGGCTCATGAATAAATTCATGCTCATTCAATTAGATCAGAAAACATTATGAGGTTGGGTGAGTTGTTACCTCTCGCCTGTAATCTCAGCACTTTGGGAAGCTCAAAAGGGAGGGTCATTTGAGGTCAGTAGTTGAAGACCATTTAGGGCAACATAATGAGACCCTCTCTTTACACACACCTGCAAATATTTGGGCACGGTGTTGTGGGCTTATAGTCCCAGTTACTCGGGAGACTGAGGTGGGAGGATCACTTGAGCTCATGAGTTTGAGGTTACAGTGAGTTATGATCACACCACCGCGCTCCAGCTTGGATGAAAGAGTGAGAACTTGTCTCTAAAAAAATAAAATGAAATAAAAAGAAAGTGGGATGATTAAGATAGGGTACATTCTCATTTTAGGAATGTGCTAAAGCAAGTAAAATTAGAGCATTTTAAATATATACTTGAACAATGTTTTCTTTTTTTCCTCAGACTTTGAGACAATTAAATTGAAATGCTTCTAAATAGACACATAATACATTCTATGATTCAAGACAAAAAGTTTCAACTCCATCTTTTCTGTTTGGAAATAGCTGTCCTCCTAACTAATGCTCAGAATAGACGTGTCATGTTTTTCCAAGCACTTCCTTATGTTGGCCAATTTCTTTGCTGCTGAAGAAGTACACATATGACAGAAATGGGAACATGTAAGGGCACTTGGAGTTCAGAAAATATCAAAGAACTCAAAAATGTACTTGTTCTTTTTATTTAATTTTGATAGCTGTCCTCATTTCAAAGTAAGTTGTATCTATAGATCTCTGTTTCTGTGCTCTTGCTATCACAAATATTATCTGGCAAAGGTTTTCTTATCCATAGAAGTTTTCTGAATATGCTTATGTGGCTCTCAAATGTTTTATATGAATCAGAAAATTGTTGTTTCCGTGGACTGATAAACTAAAAGTAAAAAACTATCATGTAAGATAAATTTGTATCCCACAAGTTTGCTTCTAGTGAGACAAGTTTATCCAATGAAACAAAAATAAGTGCTGACCATAGCTAACTTTCAGTTCAGGAAGTCACCTTTGGATTCAAACATGTTTATAATATTTATGCAATCATAAGGATTTTTAAAAGGTTTAGACTAAGAGACTAATCTTCCAAATGTCGGTTTGTTAATTTTATTCCTGCCCTTTCATAAGTGGGTCTCTATCTTTCAATTTGGAAATAATATCCAGTATTGATGGTCATTTTATTTTTGAATTTTCAGCATAAGCTAATCTATATTTTACAGTGATTTAAAATAGATTAGGAACATTTTAGTGAATATTCACATATTATTTTAAATAATATTTTAAATTATTTGTAAATAATGTTCATTAATAATGTCGTCTTTAAAAAAAAATACTGTTACCTATATTTAAGCAATTTGTGTGTGTGTGTGTGTGTGTGTGTGTGTGTGTGTGTGTGTGTGTGTCTATGAGAAGGGGACTTAAGACACTGCCCAGGATGCCCTAAGATGTTTTCCCCACCACCCCTCCCAGAGAAAGAAGCTCTCATTCTGTTGCCTAGGCTTAATGTGGGATCATGGCTCACTGCAATCTTGAACTCCTGGGTTTAAGCCATCCTCGTACTTCATGCTCCCCAGTAGCTGGAACTACAGGCTCCTATCACAACACCTGACTCCAAGATGCTCTTAATACTACCCTCAGTTGGACTAAACTTTAGAGGGGCTTCTTTCTAACTCTTGACACTGACCTTACTTTTCTTTGAACATTTACTTTAAAAACAACAACAACAACAAAAGTATAAATTCTTTCTCAGCCATTTCAGATGCATGTAAACCTATTCAAAAACCTCTTCTCCGTTTTACAATACAGGAATGTTTTTCTCAAAGACCTTGGAGTCATCCTTTTAAAAAGTGGTTACAAAAAGATAACAGTTTTATCTCCTAGTTTTCTAGATGGGTGAAAGCCTAACATCAGTGGACACTGTGCTCCAAAATTATAAAGCCAACTCCTATCAAAAAGATGCAAAAGGCTGGGTGTGGTGGCTTACACCTGTAATCCCAGCATTTTGGGAGACTGAGGCGGGTAGATCACATGAGGTCAACAGTTTGAGACCAGCCTGGCCAACGTGGTGAAATGCCGTTTCTACTGAAAAAAAAAAAAAAAAAAAAAAAAAAAAAAAAAAAAATTTAGCTGCCCGTAGTGTCAGGCACCTACAATTCCATCTAGTGAGGAGGCTGAGGCAGCAAAAGCACTTGAACTGGGGAGGCAGAGGTTGCAGTGACCCGAGATCAATCCATTGCACTCCAGCTTGGGCAAAAAGAGTGAAACTCCATCACCCCCACCCAAAAAGAAAAAGATACAAGAAAGTTTACTATTTTTTTTTTGAAAGGATATTCTTAATAGGTTGTTAAATAAAATAACTTAATGATGAAATTGAATTAATAATTAATAATCCTCCAAAATGAGAAGCACCAGGCCCAGCTGTGTTCACTGATGAATTCTACTAAACACTGAAGGAATAAATTACACCAGCTATTTGAAATCTCTTTCAGAAGACAGAAGCAGAGGAAATACTTTCTAGCTCATTCTACGAAGCTAGCTTTTCCTTAATATCAAAGTCAGACAAGGATATTAAAACAAACAAAAGATACATGTCACATATGTCTTATAAACATAGATGCAACAAAATCAATAAAATATTAGCAAATAATATCAACGATGTATAAAAATAATTATAAATTTAAATTATGACCAGTGTGATTAATTCCAGATGTGTAAGGCTAATTCACCATTTAAAAATCCATGAATATAATTCATCACATCAACAGTCTAAAGAGGAAAATAATATAATCATATAAATAGATGCAGAAAAAGCATTTGAAAAAATCCAACATTCATTACTGAAAACTTAGTAAACTAAGAATCATCCTCACTATGATAAAGAATGTCTATAGAAAACCTACAGTTTTAATGATTAAAAACTGATGCTTTCTCATTAAGATAATAAACAAGGAAATGATATCCCCTCTCACCACTTCTCAACATTGTGCTGGAAATTCTAGCCAATGCTGCAAGACTAAAAAATAAAAATACAAGCTAAAACATGCAATTATTAAGAAGGAAAAAAATAAAATTGTCATTGTTCATAAATCACATGAATGTCCAAATAGAAAATCTAAGAAGAATAAATAAAAATCTCCTAGAACTAATAAATGATTATAACAAAAAGGCCAGATAGAAGGTTAATATACTACAGCCAATTTATTCCTGTATACTATCAATGAACAAGTAAACTTTAAAATAAAAAAAAAAAACACAATACTATTTACATTAGCACACTCAGAAATGAAATAATTAGGCATAAATCTGGTAAAAAGTATATGATATACATAAGGAAAACTACAAAATGCTGTCAAAAGAAACCAAAGAATACTTAAATAAATAAGAGATGTTCTATGTTCATGAATAGGGAACTTCAATATAGTCAAGATGTCAGTTCTTTCTAATTTGATCTAAAGGCTCCACAGAATCCCAACAAAAATGCCAGTAAGTTATTTTGTAGATATTGACAAGCTGATTCTAAATGTTATACGGAAAGGCAAAAGACCCAGAATATACAGCACAATATTGAAGGGGCAAAACAAAATTGGAGGACTTATACTAAGCAATTTCAATACGTACTATAGAGCTACAGTAATTAAAACACTGGTATTGGTGAAAGAACAGACAAACCAGGAGAAAAGAGAACACAGAAATAAACTTACATAAGTACAATCAATTGATCTTTTACATAAGAGCAAAAGCAATACGCTAGAAAAAGATAACCTTTTCAACAAATGGTCATGAAACAACTGGAAATTCAAATGCAAAGAAAAAAAAGAAAAAGAAGTTTAGACACAAATCTCACAACCTTCATCAGTTTAACTCAAAATGGTTCATAGACTTCAATGTTAAATGCAAAAGTATCAAATTTTTTGATGATGCCATAGTAGAAAATCTAGATGACCTTAAGTTTGGCTATGGTTTGATACAACATCAACAGTACAATATAATTGATAAGCTAAAATTCATCAAAATAAAAAGTTCTTGCTCTGCAAAAGATGCTGTTCAAGAAAATGGAAAGACAAGCCACAAACTGGGAAAAATATTTGCAAAAGACATATCTGATAAATGACGACCAACCAAAATATACAAATAACTCTTAAATCTCAACAACTAGAAAATTAACAATCTGTTTTTAAAAGGGGCCAAAAACTTTAACAGACACCTTATCCAAGAGGTAGCTAAGCATGAGAAAAGATACAATACCTTAAATGTCATCAGAGCAATGCAAATGATAACAAGATATCACTACACTCCTATAAGAATGGTCAAAATCCAGAACACTGATGACCAAATGCTGATGAGAATATGGAATAACAGGAACTCTCATTTATTTCTGGTGGGAATACAGTGTGTTACAGTCACTATAGAATACAGTCTGAGAGTTTCTTACAAAACTAAACTTACTCTTACAATACAAGAGTCACATTTCTTGGTATTTACCCAAATGAACTTAAAATCCATATAAAAATCTGTACATGAATGTTCCAAGTAGCTTGATTTATGATTGTTGAAACTTGGAAGCAACTAACATATCCTTCAGTAAGTGAATGAATAAACTCTTACACATCCAGACAATTGAATATTTTTCAGTGCTGAAGAGAATTGAGCTATCAAGCCATGAGAAGACATGGAAGAATCTTAAGTGAATATTACTAAGTGAACAAGGTCAATGTGAAAAGGATATATACTATATGATTCCAACTATATTAAGTTGTGGAAATGGCAAAAGTATGGAGATAGTAAGAAGAGCTCTGATTTCCAAGGGTTTAGGGGATTAAGGGATGAATAGGTGAAAAAAGGAGGACTTTTATTCTAGCAGGGAAAGTATTCTCTATGATACCATAAAGCAGACATATGTAATTATACATTTATCAAAATTCATACAAAACCAAAAGTTAAGCTTAATATAATCTATAACCTCTCGGTGATTAAAAAATGTAACCAATAAAGCTACAATTTTAAGCATTCTATATCTTCATTGTAGAAAATGTGCAAAATATTCAATTTTTTAAAAAATATATAGTTATTGCATTTTGTAGTCATTTTTAGGTTTAAATTACTCCTATAAGAAACTGTAGATCAGAAAATATGGTGGATGTTTAATAGTATCATTAGATAATTAGAAGTATGGATGTGGTTAGTCTTTACGTATTAGGAGTCGTATGCTGTAGTGGGCTGAATGTTGGTCTCAAAATAGATATGCCCATGTTCCAATCTCCAGAACCAGTGAATGGTAAAATAGTAAATGTTAACTTATATAGCAAAACTTATGTGGTAAATAAATTAAGGACTCTGAGAGGAAGAGTTTATCTTGAATTATCCATAGGGACGCTAATCCAATGACAAGTAAGAATGAAGCCAAGGGAGGTTTCACAGATTTAATAGGAGACCACGTGACCATGGAGGCAGAGATTGGAGTGATGTGTCCACAAGTCAAGGAATGCTGACAGTCACCATCAAAGGGAGTAAGGTTCTGCTGACATCTTGGTTTTAAACTTCTGGTCTCCAGAATTGTAGGGGAAAAAATTATGTTGTTTTAAGTCATTACATTTCTGGTAATATGTTACAGTGGCCACAAGAAACCAAACCAATGTAATGACCTTTTACTAGAGTAACATATAACACAGTAAATGTCCATGTTATTCCTCTGTGAATCTTTTTAAGTTTAAATGGAGAATAATAATAATTGTTGAGTTCATTAGTCTGCTAGGGCTGCCATAACCAAGTACCCGAAACTGGGTGGCATAAAACAACTGAAGCTTATTTTATCAGAGTTCTGAAGACCAGAAGTCTGGAATCAAGGTGTCAATAGGACCATGCACTCCCTTAGGGCTCTAGTTTCTGTACTTGGCAAACTTTAGAGTTCCTTGGCTTGTAGTTACATCACTCCAGCATCTTCCTCTGTGTTCTCTCTGTTCATATGAGTTTTTGTGTCCAAATTTCCCTTCTTATAAGGACACCAGTTATACTGAATTCAGGACCATTCTAATGGCCTTATCTTAACTTGATTATATCTGCAAAGTCCCTATTTCCAAATAAGGTCACATTCACAGTTACTAGGAGTTAAGATGTCAACATATTATTTGGAGAGTGTATTAGTCCATTTTCACATTGCTGATAAAGACATATCTGAGACTGGACAATTTACAAAAGACAGAGGTTAATTGGATCATGTGGCTGAGGAGACCGCACAGTCATGGTAGAAAGTGAAAGGCAAGGAGGAGCAAGTTACATCTTACAGGGAAGGCGGCAGGAAAAGAGAGAGCCTACACAGGGAAACTCCACTTTTAAAACCATCAGATCTCATGAGACCCCCTCACCACCATGAGAAGAGCACGGGAAAGATCCACCCACATATTCAATCATCACCGGGTCTCTTCCACCACACGCAGAAATCACGAAAGCCACAAGAAGAAATTTGGGTGGGGTCATAGAACCAAACCACATTATCCTGCCCTGGCCCCTTCCAAATCTCATGTCTTCACATTTCAAAGCCAATCATGCCTTCCCAACATTCCCCCAATATCTCATTTCAGCATTAACCAAAAATTCCACAGTCCAAAGTCTCATCTGAGACAAGGCAAGTACCTTCCACCTATGAGCCTCCAAAATCAAAATCAAGTAAGTTACTTCCTAGATACAAAGGGGGTACAGGCATTGGGTAAATACAGCCATTTCAAATGGCAGAAATTGACCAAAACAAAGGGGCTGCAGGCTCCATGCAAGCCCACAATCCAACGGGGCAGTCACATCTTAAAGCTCTAAAATGATCTCCTTTGACTCCATGTCTCACAGCCGGGTCACACTTATGCAAGAGGTGGGTCCCCATGGCCTTGGACAGCTCCATCCATGTGGCTTTGCAAGGTATAACCCCCATCCTGACTACTTTCTCAGGCTGGCATTGAGAGTCTGCAGCTTTTCCAGGTTCACGGTGTAAGCTGTGGGTGGACCTACCATTCTGTGGTCTAGAGGATGGTGGCCCTCTACTCACAGCTGCACTAGGCAGTGCTCCACTAGCCCCAGTGGGAACTCTGTGTGGAGCTCTGACCCCACATTTCCTTCTGCACTACCCTAGCAGAAGTTCTCCAGGAAGACCCTGCCCCTGCAGGAAACTTCTGCCTGGGAATATATATCTTCTGAAATCTAGGTGGAGGTTCCAATACCCCAATTCTTGACTTCTGTGCACTCTCAGACTCAATACCACATGGAAGCTGCCAAGGCTTGGGGCTTGTACCCTCTGATGCCATTACCCAGGCTCTACATTGGCCCCTTTCAGCCACAGCTGAAGCAGCTGACATGCAGGGCACCAAGTCCCTAGGCTGCACACAGCGTGGGGACCCTGGGCCTGGCTACTTTTTATTCCTATGCCTCCAGGCCTGTAATAGAAGGGGGTGCTGTGAAGATCTCTGACATGCCCTGGAGACATTTTCCCCACTGCCTTGGGGATTAACATTAGGCTCCTCATTACTTAAGCTAATTTCTGCGGCAGGCTTGAATTTCTCCCCAGAAAATGGGTTTTTCTTTTCTATCGCATTGTCAGGCTGCAAATTTTCCAAACTTTTATGCTCTGCTTCCCTTACAAAAATGAATGCTTTTAACAGCACCCAAGTCACCTCTTAAATGCTTTGCCACTTAGAAATGTCTTCTGCCAGATACCCTAAACCTGAATTATCTCTCTGAAGTCCAAAGTTCCACAATTTTCTAGGGCGGGGGCAAAATGCTGTCAGTCTTTTTGCTAAAACATGAGAAGAGTCACCTTTTCTCCAGTTCCCAAAAAGTTCCTCATCTCCATCTGAGATCACCTCAGCCTGGATTTCATTATTCATATCATTATCAGTATTCTGGTCAAAGCCATTCAACAAGTCTCTAGGAAGTTCCAAACTTTCCCACCTTTTCCTGTCTTCTTCTGAGCCCTCCAAACTGTTCCAATCTCTGCCTGTTACCCAGTTCCAAAGTAGCTTCCATATTTTGGGGAATCTTTTCAGCAGCGCTCCACTCTACTGTTACCAATTTACTGAATCAGCCCATTTTCATGCTGCAATAAAGATTTACCTGAGACTGGGCAATTTACGAAAGAAAGCGGTTTATTGGACTTAAGTTCCACGTGGCTGAAGAGGCCTTACAATCATGACGGAAGGTTAAAGGCAAGGAGGAGCAAGTCTCATCTTACATGGATGGCAGCAGGCAAAGAGAGAGCCTGCACAGGGAAACTCCCATTTTTAAAACCATGAGATATCCTGAGACCCACTCACCATCACAAGAACAGCATGGGAAAGACCCACCCCATGATTCAATAATCTCCCACCAGGTCCCTCCCATAACATGTGGGAATCATGGGAGCCACAAGATGAAATTTGGGTGGGGACAGGGAGCCAAACCACACCAGGGAGAAAATAATTCAACCTATAACAGTGCATACCTACATTTTGCTACAGGTTTAAAACAGGAGCATGACTTCCCTTCTCAAGAATTTTCTTTTCATGAGAATTGAATACGTATAATTTCATACAAATGAAATGCCAGATGTACGCATAAAGAAAAAAGACATCAAATTAGTTTTTGGAGAATGATTTTTTCATAAAAAAAGATTTGAGGAGATCATTTAGTTGTATATATTTATATTATAAATTATTATAACAGTGTCCCAGAGCGGTTATGTGGCATGCCTTGAAAGTGACTCCATAGACAAATAGTACACAGTGAATACTGCAGTAACTAGAGTATTTATATACATTATGAGACTTTGTTATACACTAGCAACAATTGTATTGTAGTTATTGCTCAATTGTGCAGAGGTGTTTTGAATTACTTTATTCTTTCAAATACAGTGTCCAGTTTTTAACATTTAAAAGTGAATTTCAATCATAAAAAGATTGAGAAATACTATAGAAAGTTCTTCAATAATAAAGTGATATTTATCTCTGCATTTTATTAAATTTTGTGTACCAGCTTTGGAACCATAATTTATATTTCAAATTGTATTTGTGAATTTGAATATTTTTAAAGCATATATATAGAAAGAGAATAGTGAATATGGAAACACCCAATATGTAGATTAAATATTTGCCTAATACTTTATCAATAATTTAAAATGCCAAGAAAAAAATAATGAAATATAATTCTGGCATAAAAAATCAAAATAATTTATGATAAGTTATAATGTTAATCTTATACTTTTCTCTCTAAAATCACATGAAGGAGTATTTGGCACTTTGGCAGATTACAAATCAACAGGCACAGGACCTTGGTCTTTGTGTTAATTTCACTTATGATAGGCCAGAATGGTTTAAGTGGGATTGCTAGTAAGTTCCAGGTTTTCTGAGTTAAAACAGTTCCTGAACAGTTTTTGCAAATATCTCAAATTATAAAAGTGGTTGCTATTTCTCATGAATACTGTATATGTGAAAGCAACCAGCATTAAAATCTACTAGAAATAAGCCTTAAACATTTGTTTGCTGATTGCAAAACCTAAGTGTTAACAGAACCTAAATCCTGAAACCATACTACAGAAATTAAGAATAAATTTTTAAAATACATTGCAAAATGCAAAAATATAATTCAAGATAGATCTTAGTAAGTATAAAAAATGCTTAGATGAATTTACACATTTCATTTTTATATCAAATAATTATAGGTGCATTATGTATTTTGAAGTATTTTGATAAGATGTTCACTGAGGGTTTGGAGCTTTTGGAAACACTGCATGAAGTAGCTGAGATATGAATAATGAAAGAAAGAACAACTGTCCAGATTTTAAAGAGATAGTCATGTCTTCAAAGAAGGAAATTAAGGCAAGATATACCATTTCTAAAATAAGTGAACACTGGGGCTCTAAAAAATTATTATTAATCAACTTTAATGAGATTTAGTTTACATGAAATGAAATGCACCCATTTAAGTCTTTATTTTTATCACTATATAAATATATAATATATATAATATATGTAAAATATGTATTGTGTGCATGCATGTGTGTGTGTGTATATATATATATATAAACCTAGAGCACCAGAAAGTAAACAGGTACTTAAATATAAGGCTCAAAATTTTTAAGGACATGCTTTAGAAATAAAAGAATGAAGATTTATAAAGTCAAAAGTATGGGGTATGTCAAATGGAGACCAGAGCCAACCAGAAAGAGCTCTTTATGGATAAATCTAGAACAATTTGAACAACAAAATAAATAACTTATTATATTATATTCCAACACGTAAGTATCCCTACATTTATACTTATATACAAATGATTGAATAAATGTATGAAAAGAGGAAGAAAAACATACTTCTCCAGAAAAATTGCATTTAATAAATGTATATAATGTACATTACTTACATAAATGTAAATAAATATATATAATAAATATATATATTTGTGTAACCATGACCAAATTAGAATGTGAAATATCTCCATCACTGATAAAAGACCTTTAGTGATCTTTCCCAATCAATTTCTCCTTTCCCAGTCCCAGAAAACCACTGCTTTACTTCTCTCAATATAGATTAGATTTGTCATTTCTAGGGTTTCCTATAAATGAAATCATACTGTTTGCAGCCTTCCTTTCTGGCTTCATTTGCTTAATATAACGTTTTTGAGATTCATCCACATTGCTGCATTTATTAGCATATCCTCAGTCAGCCCACTCTGAAAGGCAAGGAGCTAACTAAGATCTGCCAGGAGGTGGGAAGTGCCTACGTATATTTAATGCAATTTTTCTGGAAAAGTATGTTTTTTTCTTTTTCTCTATTCCTATATTTACTCAATCATTTGTATATAAGTATAAACTTAGGGATACTTACGTGTTGGAATGTAATACTACATTATTTATTTTGTTGCTCACATTGTTCTAGATTTTTCCATAAGGAGCTCTTCCAGGTTGGCTCCGGTCTCCATTTGACATACCTCATATTTTTGATTTTGTAAATTTTCATTCTTTTATTTCTAAAGGCATGTCCTTAAAAATTTTGAGCCTTATATTTAAGTAATTGTTTAGTTTCTGGTGCTCTAGGTTTATTTTATAATATTTTTCCTGTCACTTTCCTAGTATCAGCCATTTCTTCAAGGGAGCCTAGTTTCTTTTACTGGATATTGAGTATGTACCTTGCTACAGGGGTTTCATTGTTCTTAGGTTCTTTCAGGAGATAAAGCTAGGTAATATATGTACTTATATTAACATACATGTGCATACATATTTATAATTGTTTCTAGATTTATCCATCTGAATATGAATATAGCTAATTATGAATCCACACTGCTATCTCTGATAGTAATTCAGTATCCCACAGGCTTCTAGTCTTTCTTGCTTGCCTGTTTATTTATTTATTTATTTATTTATTTATTTATTTATTTATTTATTTTTGAGATGGAGTCTCGCTCTATCGCCCAGGCTGGAGTGCAGTGGTGCAATCTCGGCTCACTGCAACCTCTGCCTCCCAGGTTCAAGTGATTCTCCTGTCTCAGCCTCCCAAGTAGCTAGGACTACAGGCACACGCCACCATGCCAGGCTAATTTCTTTTGTATTTTAGTAGAAACGGAGTTTCACCATGTTGCCCAGGCTGGTCTCGAACTCCTAAGCTCAGTCAATTCACCCTCCTCGGCCTCCCAAAGTGCTAGGATTATAGGCATGAACCACCGCACCTGGCCTGCTTGCTTCTTTTTAACTTCTTTCTTTCAGAGAGAGAAGCTTGGCTCTCAGCATCCACTGTCCATATTCGTTCAACCCCAGTATACGTTTAAAGAAGTTTCAGAAGTTTATTAACCAATAATATGATAAATAGAGTTGCCAGTTAGGGTACCGTGTTTGTGTACAGTTTCTTTTACATTTAGTATTAAATCTCTAACCAAAGCATCATTTTCCAAAGTTATTTAGGTCAGTGTTTCCCCACTCCTTTTAGTTCTGATATAGCATATATTTATAATACAGTTAGATTAATTTGCCACAGTTTACATTTCTTCCTGGGACATCCTGACATGTTGGTTGCTTTCTTTTAGCATCCACTAAAGTTCACTCTTTAGGATTTGCATTTCTATGGGTTTTCCCAAACACAGAAAGTCATGTATTCACTACCCAATATCACATAGAATAATTCCTTTACCATAAAATTTTCCCAGTACATGTCATTTGTAATCAATCACTTTCCCTTGCCTTAATCTCTGGAAATCATTAACCTTTTTCATCTCTATAGTATTGGCTTTCCCAGAATGCCACTTAATTTCATTTTCTTGTAGAAATATCATTGACTTCGTTACTGACCTTGTGTCCTGTTACTGTATTATACTTTGTTTCTGTGACTTTTTGGGTAAATTCCTTAGGATTTTCTATGTATGTGATCATTTTGTCTGAGAATAAAGGTTTACTTCTTTATTCCCAATAAGTACTTTAATTTTGTATTCTTACCTTATTGCACATTGTACATTCAGGAAAATCTTGAACATAAGTGTTAAGTAAGCACATCAGTACGTGAATCCCAAGTCTTAGGGGAAAATATTCAGGTTTTTACCACTAAGTGTAATGTTAGTGATAAATATTTCATGGATGCTCATCAGTTTGAGGAAGTTCTTTTGTATTCCTAGTTTGCAGAGAGATATATGTCATGAATTTTCATTGAATAAGACAACTGTGGCTGGGGGCAGTCACCCCCAGTATTTTGAGTGATGGAGGTGGGCCCATCACTTGTGGTCAGGAGTTTGAGACCAGCCTGGCCAACACAGTGAGATCTCTTATCAACTAGAAGTACAAAAATTAGCTAGGTGTGGTGGTAATGCCTGTAATCTCAGCTACTTGGGTGACTGAGGCATGAAAACTGCTTGAACCAGGTAGGTGGAGGTTGTAGTGAACCAAGATTGCCTGGGTGACAGAGAGATACAGTGTTTCAAACAAAGAAAAAAAAAAAAAGACTATTGTGCTAAAGAGAAAAAATAAAGTGTGTTTTTGCCTAAAAGTTATTTTTAATTGGAGAGGTTTTTTTTGTGTTTGTGTCCAAAGGTCATACATAAAATGTGCATTTGTTTTCAGATCAGATTTTATTTTCCAAACACAATGTTTCACTAAAAGAAACAGTGTTCTTTAAACAAACAGCTTATTTCAAGCCTGAGGAAGAAAATACAAAGTGAGTACATGGAACATTTTGTCAGGACATAAAACAAGAAAGCTTTCAAAGGTTAATATTATTTCAGCATTAAAGGACTCAGGGGCCAACTTCAAAAGGTTTCCACTAGCTAATTTGGAAAAATGGAACAGCAGTAAGATATTTGAAATATACCACAACACATAAAATATATTTAGTTCATAAGATAATACTGGTAAAAATTGTTGACTATCTTGGGATATTTATCAGGAAACGAACTTATTTTGAAAACTTGAAAAAAAAAAAAAGACACAAACTAACAACAACAATAAAAACACTTTTTTGCCTTTCCTCTAGTAATTACATGTGAATAAAATCAAGAAGTTAAAGATGGGAAGTTTTATCTTTCAGAGGTATTGCTACTGAATGTAGTAGAAAAAAATAGAATTTGAATATTACCACTTTGCAAGTTACTAAATAATAAAATAATGAATCTAGGTAATGAATGTCACTCACTGCTAACACCAAAAAAAAAATGAGAAAAATCATTTAATGTGTATTCTTCTATATCACTTGTAAAGTTATTTAAAAAAAAAAAAAGAACCAAAATACAGTGAAGGCTTTATATAAAACTACCAGTTTACAGAAAATTTGAGGGAGACTGAAACTCTGTAATATAATCACTGTACTGATACCATCAGCAAGATTCAGAATTTAAGAAACAACAGAATAAAACAACTTTTCTCTTTAACAAACACATTGCAAAAAAAATTAAGATAGAGAAAGCAAAATTATTGATTTATAAAAATTGTAAGGAAATATATGTATGTGAAACTCAGGGGTATTTGAACACCAGTGGATGCAGGATTTTTGTGACCCCTTCATCAGGCTTGCAATAGGGGTGCCATGTTTACTTGGCCTGCCATACTCAACCCCTTACAGTAGGGAGCACGTGAGGTGAGCGAGCGAGGCTGTCTGCGCCATGAGGGGCCTGCAGTAGTGCCCAGGTTGGAGTGCCTGCAACCCCGAAGCCCCAGAGGGTGGGTTACAGTGGTCTCTTAGCACTGCTGTCCATAGACAGCAGTGTATTATCAGCTCAGTTGCCCCTTTCCTTGTCCTGTAGGGAAGCTGCCCTCTGCCTGTGAGGGCAAGGGGCCAGTGTGACAGCTTTTTTTGGGTAACCCCATTGGTGGGTCCTGAACTTTTGTTCGGCACACAAGAAAAATGAGGTTGCACAGACACTTGAATGATGGTGAAGTTGGAGAATCTTATTTAGAGATGGAAATGGCTCTTAGTGGAGAGGGGAGCTGGAGAGGGGACAGGACAAGCAGGTCGACTTCCCCCTAAGTCCAGCCATCTCTTCCTCAAATTCTGGCCATCTCTTCCCTGCAGTCAAGTCACCTCTCTCCAGTCAAGGCACCTCTCTCTCTAACTACTGAGTCTGTGTCTTTATACACATACGATGAGGGCAGGCCATAGGTAGTTTTGGAAAAGGCAACATTTGATTGGCAAAAGGATATTATTCAGAAATAACCAATTGGGAGAGAGTGGGCAAACAGGAACAGAAGTTCTCACTTTGGGCCATGTGTTTCAGGCTTTTTGGCTTGAAGGTGGGGTCTCACCAGGGACTCACTCCTGTCTCTCTGGGATTTATCTGCCTCCTTCTATCAAAATGAGATATTTCATGCTAGTAAACTTTCATTGTATTTCTTTTCTTTTTGTTGTGATGTTGTGATAATATTGTGGTTATATTTGAAAAGTGAGTCTTAAACTCTTAGAGAGTGGCCACAAATAGATAATTGTTGGTTCATTATACTATTTTTTCCTTTTTTGTAAGAATTTCATTAATAAAAAATAAACATTTTGGGAGGCCGAGGTGGGTGGATCACCCGAGGTCAGGAGTTCTAGACCAGCCTGGCCAACATGGTGAAACCCCGTCTCCACAACAAATACAAAAATTAGCTGGGTATGGTTGTGCATGCCTGTAGTCCCAGCTACTCAGGTGACAGAGACAGAAGAATTACTTAAACCTGGGAGGCGGAGGTTGCAGCGAGCCGAGATCATGCCACTGCCCTCCAGCCTGGGTGACAAAGCGAGACTCCATCTCAAAAAAAATAAAAAAGAAAATACATAAATAAAAATAAAATTATATGACATTAATTTGTGTGTAATGTATGTATGTATACACATACAAATACGTAGATATAATTTGTATATCTCCATATAAAGAGGAAGGAGCTAAAGGAGCTGAACTATGATTCATTCATGACTTTACATGGAGGGACTCTCAACAAAGTAAAAGGAAGACAGATAACCAAGTATAATGTTTATGTCAATCAGATCTCTGGAAAAACAAACTGCTAATATTTGCTCAGAGAAAGATATCTTATCTG
Source organism: Piliocolobus tephrosceles (assembly GCF_002776525.5). NCBI lineage: Eukaryota > Metazoa > Chordata > Mammalia > Primates > Cercopithecidae > Piliocolobus > Piliocolobus tephrosceles. The sequence continues at coordinate 82,949,039 of NC_045437.1, read as the reverse complement.
CAGAGGACCATCTGCAGTATATACTTGTCATAAGGTAGGGAGAACAGGGAGAACAATTTTCTTGGTTTGCCCAGGAATGATTTTGTCTTAGCACCGAAAATTCAGTGTCACAGCATATCCCCCACTGGGATTCAAAATGTACCCATTTCCAGGTATGAATGCAGTGGTGTGGAGGTGTGTGGGGAGGTAGGAGGTGGAGTAGAGAGAATACAAAAAGAATACAGTAGCCAGCCCCCAAAAAAGAGCTGAAAGTAACATATTTTCAGTATTAAATGGATAAGGCATGGATTTCCCATCTTCCACAGTTACTGTTGCTGTTTTATTCTATAAAAGGTGATGCTGGGAAGGTACTTTGTGCCTTGTAATAATGGATCATCCATTGTTGCATCACTATAAGTAATGAGACTTAAGTGCACAATTTAAGTGCGTTATAATCCTTAGTGTTAACAGTCCTTTGACATTGCCTGCACATAAAATGTTATGCTATCAATGTAGTGATATTTTCACAATTTGAACATTGTGATCGTGATCATGTTTTATAAAAGTTCAAATAATGAAAATGAGAACCATTAAAATGCCAGTGCCAACATGATCCATACATCACCATAAATGCAGGCTAAATAGATCTGTTATTTTACTGATAGATGGAAAGTTATATGCAACTGAATTTGTGAAATAAAAAATCATGACAGAGTATATTGCAAAATATGCAGAAAGGAATTTGGGATTGAACATGGTGAAGAAGTGGATATGGAAGTATATGTTTATACTGACCCTCACGTTCTAGGATGAGACATATGTATTTTTAAATCAAGCAAAGGTTTTTGTCTCCCATGTAAGGCTCAGTCTCAAACAACGCCAGCTGAATTAATGTGTGTGTACCGCATGAGCAAATAAACATTCTCATATAGTTTCCTTGATTACTTCATGAATCTGGGTAAAGCAACATTTCCTGATTCAGAGGTTGCACCCGAGTATAAAGAAAGGGGGTATTTGATAAGAAGTGTGTTTGCCTTCTACAAATACAGTTGATGTATCAGACATTATTAACAATCATGCTTTCTACAGTATATCAACTAATGTGTCAAATCAGAGCAACAATAAAACTCCCCTTACATATTTTGGTTTGAAAAATAGAGTTTATATAAACTATTTCTAAAAGATTTTAATAAAGCTGCAGAAAACATAAAACAAAAGATCACTGACATCTTGGTCAATATAAACTAGACTTTGTTCAACAATATGTATATTTGATAGAAAGTAAAAATACAAATTTTGGCAAATTTAGTTTAACTATACAGTTAAGAAATAAAGAGAAAAGATTTTATATACTAAATATCCTCTAAACTTTATAGCCTTCTCTCCCAAAAAGGGGTGTGATTTGTGTACCTGTGAGAGTAAGGATGTCATAATGATAATTTTGGGGGACATTTTGGTTTCCTAAAAACTTGGGGAATCATTTATTGAGACTTTTTACATTATAAAAATGGAAGAAGATAAACTTCTAGATGTGTGTCTACAAGACTACTATCACTGCGGCCATTGATAGAATAAATATTACAATACTGACCTAATATGAAATCATGTGTTCAAAGTACAGAAAAAGAAGAATGTTATCCTTTAATTTGAAAATGCATTGAGTATAAGAATGGAGAAAAAGGATTACAGTAAAATAAACAATTTATATGCTATTTCTCAAAAACTATTTGGTGATTTTTGAAGCAGCCATAAGGAAGCAGTCTAAAAAAGATGAATTGATTTCACCTGAGTGTTTGATGTTAGCGTAGGTTACAACAAAACCCAGGCAGTAGAAATGAAATGATTCTTGTTTTTAGAAATAAGATTGCTTTTGAACACACACACACACACACACACACACACACACACGTCACGAGCTAGCAAACTTAAGACGTTCTAAACTTCTTTATTAAAATTGTAACTTATTTGGAATCCAGGTTCAATTCAAGAGTTCAAATTCTCTCTCTTTTTCTAAACAAAATTCACCAAAAAATAGAAGCTTAGCTTATGAAAACATTCAATATGCTTCACAGTGTTTAAAAGTGATGGGCATTTTAGACATGAATAGCACATACAATGAATAGACACAAAGAACTTGACAAACAGCCAGTCTACCAAAACAAGCCTGTGATATAGGTTAGATATAATGTGAATAAAAATTTTTAGAGTAATGAAAAAGGATTCCTACAAGCCTAACTGCTCTTGCTAGTAGGTAAAATCCTAAATAGTTCATTCTCAAACGAATTTGTTGCGAGACTATTTAGCTTGAAGTCATTACATTGGACTGACACCAGAAATCAGTGTACTGTTAGCTTGATAAGAGCAGAGCTACAAGTCAAAATACATTTTCTGTTCGACTGAATTGAAATTTAACACTACATAAAAGAAAAAAAGAATGTTCTAAATGATTCAGTCAATTTAGAGAAGTATTATTGGAAAAAGGAAAAATAAAACATAGTCAACCTTGCCATGGAATATAAAGAAATATGTCATTGTTACTTGTTATTAAATATATATAATTATTTATTATATAAGAAATTTTTATCTGACATGGTTGTCTGAGTTGCCTAAGTTGATCACACTAGGTAAAAAATTTTAATTAGTACAAAATTACTATTTTACTAATAGCAAAATAAACCAGAATCTATCAATTTGTGAGCCAAAGCTCCTTGAAAAATGTTGGATAAGTTCTTTAACTCTGTAAGATAAAAAATATAAATGTTTTATAAGAGAAATTCTTCTTGCTATGTGAGATAACCTATAAATATCACTTATATATCTCTTCTATTATTCCAGAGGAACCCACCCCAAGCAGGAAGGAAGAATCTGGGAGCTTTCCTTTTATTGTCAGAACTCTCCCTCCTTTCCCTGTGTTGCTTGATTTCCTGTATCTTTGAAGTTATTAATAAATCTTTAAAATGCATACGATCTCTAATTTGCATGGGCTTTACTATGAAGTAATTCATGTTAGTTCAACTATTATATACTAATTACAAGAGGGTAAATTTAATGTAATAATTTTTGCATCTGATAAGTGAAGTGCCAACATAACTTTGCCATCCTGAACTTTGTCAATTTAACCTGTGAGCCTCAGTAAATCCTAAATGTAAGATAAAAATAATAATATGATTAACTAAACAAATTTGGTGTGATGTTTAAAGTAATGAAAAGAACACAGAGACTAAAACATAATAATGACAGTGGCAAGAGGCAGCCAAATGCCTAGGCAGATAGGGACGGGCTCCCGGTGAAACTCCACCTCCAAGCCAAAGACAGTTTAAAGCCTGAAAGCCAAGCTACAAGTTAAATTCTCGGACCAGATTGAGAACCTGTCCTCCCATTTGGTGCACTTTTCTCTGATTGGTCCCCACCCTTCACCTATTTTTACACATACCTACCCTTTTCTAATTGTTTTTTCTACACTGTCGAGCCTACCTTTGAGTGCTGTCTTTGCTTTAAGTTTTTTTGCTTATTCACAAACCAGTCAGCACACACTCCCCATTCGGAGTCCACAAAAGGTGCCTGACCCAGCCACACAGGGAACTTTCCCACCCTCGGGTAGGGGAACCACCTGCCACATTCTCTTTCCACTGAGGTCTGTTTTGTTGCTCAATAAAATTCTTCTCCACCCCTCTCACCCTTCAATGTCCAGCGTATCCTTATTTTCCCTGGGGATAGTACAAAAGCTCTGGAACCTCCGAACGCAGGTACAAGCTATTACACAGGTGAGCTGGGGCATGCCAGTGTGGCTGAGCAAGGCCTGGCCGAGGCATCACCTGCAGGGGGTCCCCGGTTTGCAAAGTGCCCAAGAAGAAAAATCCTCCATCAATAGCAAATTTGGATATTTGCTTATGTTAATTAGACTGGACTGCAATGTGCAAATACAAAATTTTATTCACAACATATTTTTAATATTTGTTCCAAAATATTTCTTCCTTCTGCTCAGATTGTGAGGTTGTACTTCTCTATCCCATTTCAAGTCTAATGTTGTCGTGTGACTTGAATACATAGATAACATAGTAGTTTAGATGACATAAATAGAAAGTGGTGTTTAGGAATGGTGAAAGGGAGTGGTGATTCACCAGTCTCCTGACTTTATCCCTCAAGGTTACAGTGGTCATGGTAGTACCTGGGGATATTAACTCTTACTTTACTGAGTTGCTGAATGACAAAGCTGAACAAAATTCCCTGACAGCCAGCACTGGGCATGTACTATGAGAGGAAATCAAAGTTTTGTTCTGTTAAACCATTGAGATTCAGGATTTGTTCTTATAGAAATACCTAGGCTAAAGTGTTTGGCTCAGAAGAAAAGAAATGATATTTGAAAGGAAACTGTAAAAAAAGCCTTTGGCAGTAGTACTGTTATATTTTGAAGAAATCCTAATACGATGATACTTCAAAAAGAGGTTAATTTAAGAAATATTTCAAAATACAACAGCAAACTAAAATCTGCTGAGGGGATAAGAATCTAAAAGCATCAAAGAAACTACTAAAATAATACAAAGTGATAAGTGATGAAGCGATTAAACAAAGGCAGTGATTAGGTAGAATTGTTAGGTAGTAGGTAACTTATATTTAGAACATAGTGTCATCATTTAGACTCAATAAAGCAATAAAAATTAAAAGAGGCAGACAAAGAACAATTTATCCAGGTCAGGCACTTGATAGATGCCCAAAGTTGGAAAGTCTAACTCATAAAAGAGAAAAAGATTTATTAAAGGAAATAGCAAAGTAGTATATGAAAATATAAATATGTATTTTATTTCCTCATATAGTTGTAATTATATTTTAATCTTTTGAGTATCAATTCAATTTTCAAATAAATGAATTAATCATATGCAAAGAACAAATTCCGTACTATGTGCCATTTATGTCACTTAGTAAAATACAAAACTAGAGAAAAATTTTGCGACATATTAAGCACTTAAATTTTACCTTTTTATTCTTAAAATTTTGTAATCCTGTAATTATATTTTTGAAAAATAAAACCAAAAATATGTAATTTGTGTTAAAGGCATATTTACATTTTAAATTTATGATCTCAATTAATCATTTCCAGTTGTGATGGAAAATTCATATTGATTATACTTAATTTTTCAGTATGCATCAATTCTTTACAATAAATAAAACCGGGAAAGAGATTATATCTGAGACTTTTGGTATAATAGATTATTAAATATTGGATAACAGAGAGGACATCCAACCCTTTTTTAAATAAAATTTATAATAAATTGGAAAGGAAAAAGAACGTACTTAACAAAAATATTCACATATTTATAAGGCAACTTAGAAAACAGAAAACAACAATGATTAATTAAGGGTAGTTAGTTGCAAAGGGAAGATTGCATAAATAAGCAGAGTTAACTGAGACATTTTCTCAGAAAATAATTTGGATTGGATTTTACACAATTTTTTTAAAAATTGTATAATCTACGTGGAAATATCAGGAAATTCCGGAGGGCGTATATATGAATCTCACTCCATCTGTAACTGATGGAGTGAGATTCTTCTTCCTCCAGGGTCTCTGGCTTTAACAGTAACATAAAGCATTTGTCACAATACTCTTTTCCAATAATTCATTGACTACTCTTGTTTTTCTTTTTTCCTCTTACAAGACTCCAAACCTTGAGGGCATGGTTGATCATGAGAGTTGCATATATATTAGCTGAACTAAAGCAACTAATGAAGCTGACTGGAAGGACTGTTTTGACTGTGAAAGACAGACAAAATTGTCTTACTGTGGAAACTCTCCAAAATAAACCAGCTGGAACCAAATGTTTGGATGACATTTGTATAGAGAAAGTGATATAAGCCATTAAGTTACTACTGTCCGGTTTGAGTTCCCTGGCTGATTATTATAAATCATTTCTCTTTTTCTCATGTATAAGTGGTTTCCAAAAGGAAAATAGTATATTGAAAATGGCATTGATATTCGAAAATAGCTTGCTGTGATAGCCAAAGTCTTTTAATCTGCTTAGGTAGTTTGCCTCTGGAATGAGGAAAGAGGGTAAATACCTTAAACATTTTTCATTTAATACAGAAAGAATAAAATTGGTAGCAAACGGATGGCAAGAGTGACAACAAAGAAAGTAATCTTAGACAAGTGTATAATCCTTCTCAATACATTATTTTATAGCAGCATTGGCAGTTGCGATATGCTACATTTATGGAGCAGTAATTTAAGTCTCAAAAGGAACTAAAGTACTTTGCAAATTTAAATGCATTTCTTCAGGGACCACTCTAACCACCACAAAAATAGCTGTTGCATTTCACCCCTAGGTAGTTACAAATTAAAGTGCAAAATAATTTTAAATGTTAGTTAAAGGATGGAGAAAAACACTGAAAGTAATAGTTGTTGCATAGAGAAGTTAAGTAGGCAGAACATAGTCAGCTGAAAGTTAGATAATTTAGCCAGGGCTCTAGGATGGCAATCCATGTATGTCTTCATTAAATGTAAATTGTATTACACTTTATGTGCTCAATGAATAAGACTTCTGGATTTCAGATATAGCTTTCCAATTCATTTAGCTCCTTAGGCACTGATGAAACAGAAATGGCCAAAAAGAGGCTGATTGTGCATTGTAATCTAGTGGTGAAAAATAATACATATTTCATTTAAAAAGTAAGTTTTAATATATGTCATGTTGTGGAAACCAGTTAGATGGCAACTAACTATTTTATTTTTTACTTGTTAACCCATCCGTCCATTCATTCACTAATTTTTACAAATATTTTTAAGGGGTCTTCCATATGCCTAACCTAGGCGGCAAGGCAATGAAGTGGTGAAAGTGGATGTGGTCTCACTTTCTGGTTTTAAGGACCTTAAATAACTAAGGACGAGACTGTAGGAATCATTTTAACCCCCAGGATAATTTAATACAATAAACATCTAAGGTTCAGCTCATAGATGGTCAGGACATGACAGATGTGAGGCTATTCGATTTTACTTTGGATAGCACTATGTCCCTAACACTGTTACCCCAGGAAAAGCCTGTTTGTTGCTTCACAAAAATACATACCTACCTATTAATTTCTGCTGTAAGAAGCAACCTTCTAAATTCTAGAATAGTGTTTTGTTTCATGAAATATTTAATGTAAATACACAGAAGGTGTATTTACATTAAATACACCTGGGAATAGCACTTACAGCCTTAGGACGACTCAAAGTAACACAGAGTGGAGGAAACGGAACAGATTCGAAAGTCATAGGTGATACTAGAAAGCGTAGATTTTTCTGCTGACCAACTTATTCTAAATAAAAGTCATGATATAAAATTAAACATTGGGTAGCCACATTGTTCTGTTCTGTGAGTTTTTAACTGAGTGAGATAAATGAAGACATAACCCTGTGAACATCTGGCTCCCAACGCTCCCTGATTCAGAATCATGTTTATAAATTTAGGGTACAATACAGGTAGGATCTTTTTAAAGATATACTTCCTGTGGTTTCTTTGCAAAGTGTTATTGTCTTTATATTTTATTGAACTCTGCATAATGTGGTTTTTAGAGCTTAAAGAGCTCTATTTATAATTTTACAGTTTTCATATCTTGAAAATACATCTTTAAGGGTTAATCCTTTAACCCTCTTTTGGATTCTTATGTGTGCCACTGGACCGAAAATCCTACAGGAAATATTTACCCTTGTTCTTGACCACAGAATACTGATGCAGCTATAAGCAAGCTCACCTCTAAGCAAGACACTAAGGTAGCCTCTCTACTTCACCACAGTTCATGGGGTCTCCAAGAGAAAGGTGTACCAAAACTTCCCCAGGTCTGTGTATATGTGCTGTTCTCATCCTTTAGCACAAGCAGGGAAGAGAAAACATTTTAGCATGTTCACCAACTTAAAGTATACTATGGTCTGCTACCTTGTTTTATGAATGCTTTATTGTCAATTTTGAAAATACTGATTTGTTGTTTGATTAATAAATGAAATGCATTTTATTCTTGTTTATCATGATGGACTTCAGTCTCCTCTCCTCCTTCTTTTGATCCTGGATGTTTTCTGCATATCTGAGCAAGTTGAGCAAGTTGAGAGTGCATATATAAAATCCACATAGATTGGTGGGATTTCATAGATTTCCCTCATAATAAATATAAGAATTACTAAGAACATCATGAGGGGAACAAATGAGTGCTAGGCACTTAAGCATTGCAAAGGAATTTTTCTTATAAACTAACTTGCTAACATTAACTGTCCAAAAAGACAAAAAGAAAAAAAAATAAAAATAATTCCTGCTGCAATATCTGAATCTTCTAAAATAAAGCAGAAACCTTAAAATAAAAGAACAAAGATTTCTCAAAATGGCTGCCAAGTGAAACCTAGTTAAGAAATATACTTAGCCTTATACTATTCTACTGCTTACAACTAAAACAAAGACATTGACTGGCCTAAATAAAATGAGAAAGAAAGGTACTACTAATTTCTAGATATTGTTTAGCTTCCCAAGACAAGTACAGATTGAAATCTTAGATTCTCATTCTGTATTGCTAGTCTTCAGCTTTCAGTATCTTTAAAGGCAATTTTAAAAATTGTAGTGGTTTGCTTATTGTTGTTGCTTCTGCGATTGTTATTTTATCTATTGCTTTTATTTGACTGGGGTGACAGTCCTTATTAAGTTCTTGAGTTGTTAAGATTTTATTTGAACTTCATTTTACTGAGACTATATCCAGAGGATGCCATTTATCTCTTTTGTGCCTAAGTATTCTTACGGTGAAGAAAAAAGATTGGGTACTTATAAAATTCTGTGGTGAGGTAAAATGTTCTATAAAAGTGCATCTCAAGAGAATTCCTTATATGATATTTGATATGGAGTCTGTTTTTTCTTCTCTGCATAACGCCTTATGACTACTATATATTTTCAAGCAAACTTGTTTAACTTTTGAAAAGCAGATGAAATATGAATGTTTTTACAAATTTAAGTTACAGATTGTAATCAGAACACCAAGTTTACAGCAGGTCACTATTATTTCTAACTTTTGGAATAATTTTATTTCTTTTTAAAAAAATAAAAATAGTAGCTTAAAAAATTCAGTTTAATTTTTAGTTCAAGATGGTGGCCTGAAAAATTATACTTAAATTTGTTTCCACCATAAAACTCGACTTAAATTACAGTAAATATTTATGAATAGGTAAAATTCATAAAAACATGGAGAATATTTTAAGCTGCTTGAATAGTTTTTTCCCCCACAAAATCTCTAGATAATATGAAGAAGATGGGATAGAGGAAGTAAATAAACCAAACTGGAGAAAACTGCAGACCAGCAGACCAAAAGAGGCACAAGAAAAATTGCCACTAGTCATAAAACTAATTCTACTCAAGCTTCTCAAGTGTAACTTTATAATATTTGTGGAAAAAATAAAATTAGAAGATAAAAATAAAAAATATAAAACTTTATTTCCCAAAATAAGCTCCATAAAGGTCAAGGCAATTTCAAAAGCAGTAATACAAGCTTTTTAGTCTATCCCTAAAGAATTTTAACCCCATCAATGAATTTAAACATATAAATGCCATCTTTTTACATTATAAACTGAAGAAAAATGGTTACCCATTACATATATATTTTTTTAAATTTGGAAACAAGATATGCTAGATAAAGTCAAATCACTCTGTAAAGTGTATGACTAATAATTTCCCATCCAAATTCTCACTAAATTACTCTTGTTTCATGAGAGAAATGAGCAAGAGCATTATCAAGGTGGAGAAGGACTCTCTGTTGAAGCTTTTCCATGTGTTTTTTCTGCTAAAGCTAACTTTCTTAAAACATTCTCATAATAAATAGATGTTATTGTTCTTCAGTCCTCCAGAAAATCAACAAACAAAATGCTTTGAGCATCCCATATAACTGTTGCCATCATCTTTGCAATGGACCAGTCTGCTTTTGCATTAACTAGACCACTTCCTCCTCTTGGTAGCCATTGTTTTGATTGTGCTTTGTCTTCAGTATCATACTGGAAAAGCCATGTTTCACCTTCCATTATAAATTCTTTGAAGAAATTCTTCAGGCTCTTGATCTCAGATGTTTAAAATTTCCATTGAAAGCTCTGCTTTTGTCTGCAGCTGATCTGGGTTGCAGTAGTTTTGGCACCCATCAAATAGACGATTTTCCCAAGTTAAATCTTTCCGTCAGAATTGTGTAAGTTGAACCTACTGAAATGTCTGTGGTGTTGGCTATTGTTTACGCTGTTTGGTGTTTTTCATTTTTGAGACAGAGCCTTGCTCTGTCACCCAGGCTGAAGTGCAGCGGCTTAATCATAGCTCTCTTCATCCTTGACTGCTGCTTCACTGCAGTGATTCTCTCAACTCAGCCTCCGGAGTAGCTGAGACCACAGGCAAGCACCACAAGGACCAGTTAATTTTTTTTTTAAATCTTTTGTAGAGATGGGGTCCCCCTACATTGCCCAGACTGGCGTTTGTGCTGTTAGTAATTGCTTTCTCCTCAATTAGGACATGAACAAGGTTAATTTTTTTTCTCACAAGTTGATGTGGCTGACCTGTCATTGAGGACTTCAGTTTCAACATTGTCTGGCCCCTTCTTACAAGTTATCAGTTAGTTATCCATTATTAAACTGCTGATTTTTTGGCGGCATTGACCTATAAACATTTTGTAAACCATCCATGATTTCACCATTCTTCCACAAAAGTTTCACCATAAGTTTGATGTTAGTTCTTGCTTTAATTTTTGTGGAATCTATGTTGCTCTGCTAGGGTATCTTTTCAAACTGGTATCTTATTCTGCTTAGTGCCTCAGATTAGATCTTGTTCAGACAAGTTATAACAAATTAGTACCGGTTCATTTTGGTGCAAAAAATTTGAAAATCCATGCATAGCTTTTTCATAATATAAATTTTCATGAACTTTTTAGAGACACTTCATATATTTAGAGTTAGCAGATACATAGAATTTTGTACTACAGAGTCACTGATGAAGTGTGATTTTTTTCCCTTCTTATTGAAAATAAAGTTTTTTTTAAAGAAGTAAAAAAGTCCCCTAGGAAATGGAGTAGGCCTCTAAATATAAATGTCGATAATTCAAAGTAAATCTCATCTTATTTTGGTTTTGGAGAAAATGACAGTATATTGCAACCTGCCCAGCTAAGCATCCAAGTAAAAATTTTTCTAAATATGTACAAATAACTTCTTTTTTTTTTTTTTTTGAGACAGAGTCTCGCTCTGTCGCCCAGGCTGGAGTGCAGTGGCCGGATCTCAGCTCACTACAAGCTCCGCCTCCCGGGTTTACTCTATACTCCTGCCTCAGCCTCCCGAGTAGCTGGGACTACAGGGTCCCGCCACCTTGCCTGGCTAGTGTTTTGTACTTTTAAGTAGAGATGGGGTTTCACTGTGTTAGCCAGGATGGTCTCGATCTCCTGACCTCGTGATCCGCCCGTCTTGGCCTCTCAAAGTGCTGAGATTACAGGCTTGAGCCACCGCGCATGGCGTACAAATAACTTCTAAGCAGATCTTTCATTCCAAGCATAAGACTACTGAGAAAGTAACTAGAATATGGATAAAATTACTTTCATTAAGTATCCTTAGTGTATAATTAGAGATAGAAATTCAAAAAGTAACAGTAAAGAAAAATAAAACAATAAGATAGAAGACATGAGATGAACAAATAGAACAAATAATACTAGAGAAAAAGAAATACTTTGGGACATATAATATTATATTTTAAATTCTTATCAATATTCTTAGGGAGATCAGAGAGCACAAAATATCTTTAGAGCAAAATCACATTGCTACTCACAGGCAAAAGTGTCAGAGAACAAAAAAGATTTCTGGAAATTACAAATATTTTATACAACACTTCCAACTTCTGCTCCAGGAATATACAGAGCTAAAAGGAGTGTAATAGCGCTAGATTAACTTAAAATTCATTTTTTTCCCCAAACCCATGGGAAAACAAAGCAAAGACCTAACCTCCAATCTAAGGAAAGACAGACACCTACAGGGAGAGAAGAAGTGAGTTCACATACTTAGCTAAGGTAGATATACTCATAGACTTGTAAGAACTCAACTAGAATAGTTGGTGAGTTGCTTTAGGCCAAATGTGTTAGACTTTAAGCCAAGTGTGAAGTTGCTTTAAGCCAAGTGTGGAGTCCCCGAAAGTTCACAGAATTTGGGAAAGTCGCTATTATTTGAAAGGTATTTTCTGAACAAATCCATCTAGGCCTTCACAGATAACATCAAAATGTCCAATATCATGTAGATCTGAGAAGAGGAAGCAGCATCTTTGTGGGCAGGGCAAGAAACTCCACCCAGATCCTATAGCTTTAGCTCTCTAATATTTCCCCTATATAATTTGTAAAGGGAGGATCAATAAACACTGTCACCCTTAGGTTTAAAACTCATTATATCTATGGGAATGAAACAGAAAAACAAACAAACAAACGAAAACTTTCTGGGAGATTGTCAGGAATAGGCACTGGATACAGAAAGACAGCTTGGGAAGGGCAAAGAGAACAGATCATGCCTCAGCCTAAGATTTAGGTATGTAAAACTTGCCTAAAACTGAGGCTTATTCAGAGTAACAAGGAATGCTCAATCCCCACTGACCCTTCCACCATTAAACAGCCAAGGATTGAATGGAAAGTAACAGTAGAAAATTGCTGAGAGTAATAGGTAAAGAAAGGCATGCCAAGAGGCTTTCTCTGAGGCATAGCACAAAGGGAGGACTTAAAAAACACCTAGCAGGCACTGCTCTGGAAAACTAACCCCGTCCCTAAACACAAGTTATCCTACCGAAATTTGAAGAGCGTAACTGTGGCAACAGTAACCTCAAATCTAGCTCAGCTCCCCAACCAATAAAAGACAGTATCAGATTGGGTAAAAATCCAAGAACCAAATATATGCTGCCTATAAGAATTCTACTTTAAATATAAGGAGAAACAACAAATAACATAAATGAAAAAGGAAGGAGAAAGATGTATAATACAATCATTAACAAATAAAGATGACACTTTATTTTAAAGTAGCATCTTTAAAGATGACTGCTAAAGTACTTTTCATTTCAAATAACATTCGGGGTAAAGGACATAATATTTCCAAGATAATATAATGAAATGTGAATGTAACTAAATACAGAACTCTCCCTACCACAATAAAAAAGGTAGATGTGAAAAAGAAATAGAAAAAGTCCAATTACATTTAAGGAGTTCAATACTTCTAAGTAATTGATAGGGCAGTTTCAGTGAAAAACAACAACAACAACAACAACAACAGAAAAACAACAACAACAAAAACACAGGCTAAAATAGACCATAATAGCACTAGACCATAACAGTCAACTAGAGCTGACTTTTGCAGAACATTTCACTTAACAAAGGTAGAATAAGCTTTCTTTTTAGGTATATATGAAACTTTCACAAATACTAACTTTATTCTGGGCTATAAAAAAGAGATCATCAAATTTATAATATTATAAATCAAACAAACAATGTGCTTTGAACATAAGAGAATTAAAGTAAAAGGCAATAAAAGAAAGAACTATAGCTTTGTACTATAATTTTAAATCAGGAAGTGTGATGCCTTCAACTTGTTTTTTCTTTTTTAGAATTGCTTTGGCTATTTAGGGTCTTTTGTGTTGCTTACAAATGTTAGTATTGCTTATTTCTATTTCTGTGAAATATGTCATTGAATTTTTAGCGTAGACTGTTGAATCTGTATATTGATTTGGGTATTATGGGTATTTTAACAATATAAATCGTTTTCATGCATGAATATGTAATATCTTTTTTTATTTATTCCATCCTCTGCAATTTCTTTCATAAATGTTTTATGGTTTTCAGTGTACAGGTCTTTTACTTCCTTGACTAAATTCATCCTTAAGTATTTTATTTTATTTTATTTTTTGGATGCTATCATAAATAAGATTGTTTTCTTCATTTCTTTTTTAGCTAGATTTTTATTTCTGCATAAAAATACTGTAGATATTTGTACTATTTTTAATCTTACAACTTTACTGAATTAATTAATTTCAACAGTTCTTTTTGGTGGAGGGTTTTGTGTTTTCTACATATAGGATCATGTAATCAGTAAATAGAGATAATTATACTTCTTTTTTTCCAATGTAAATACTATTTGTGTATGTATGTATTTATGTATTTATGTATGTATATAGGTATGTTTGATTGCTTTTGATCATATTTCCAGTACTATGATGAATAGAAGTGATGAGAGTGGGTATCCTTGCCTTGTATCAGATCTTAGACAATAAGCTTTCAGTTTCTCACTATTAATTATGATGTTACCTGTGGGTTTTTCATAAATGACTTTTATATGTTGAGAAACTTTCCTTCTGTATGTAAACTCTTGAGAGCTTTTATTGAGAAAAGTTATTGAACTTTGCCAAATGTTTTCCTATGTCAGTTGGGATGATTATGTGTTTTTGTCTTTCAGTTAGTTAATGTAATTACTACATTGATTGGTCTGCGTGTGTTGAGCCTGACAACACATGCAAATATGTGTGCAAATCCATGTGTTATTACTCCATCATGATGTATAATCTTTTTGATACACTGTTGAATTCAATTTGTAAGCTATAGTAATCAGAACAGTATGATACTGGCATTAAAACAGATAGATACAATAGTGGAACAGAGTCGAGAGCCCCATAACAAATCCAAACAAATCTGATATGGTGAATTAATTTTTGATAAGCACACCAAGAATAAGTAATCGGGAAATGAAAGTGTATTCAATAAATAGTACTGGTAAAACTGAAGTTCCACACGCAAAAGAATAAAATTGGACCCTTACCTAATATTGTACATAAAAGTCATCTCAAAATGGAAAAATATCTAAATGGAATACCTGAAACCATAAAATTCCTAGAAGAAAACATGGGAAGAAATCTCTTTGACATTGGACTTGGTAGTCATTTCTTGGATATTACACCAAAAGCTTAGGCTATGAAAGCAAAAATAAATGGGACTACATTAAACTAACAATTGTCTGCATAACAAAGAAGATGACTTTCAAATCAGACAGACAGACACTCTTCTGTCTGTCTGTTTTAAGTAACAAAATGAACAGACAACCTAAGGATCTGGAAGAAATATTTGCAAACCATATATCTCATAAGGATTTATCAATCAAAATTATAAAGAACTCATACAACTCAAAAATAAGAATACATACTATTATACATAAAACAAACTATTTTACTAGTTAATTTCTTGGTTTTGATAATTGTCATAACATAATGAAAGACTAATGCTCAGAAGTAAAAACTGGGTAAAAGGTAGGGTGGAACTATGTATTATTTTTGAAACTCTTCTCTAAGTCTAAAATTGTTTTAAAAGTAATTGATTTTTTTTAACTTTTAAAGTTTTGTAAGGTAACATTGATAAAATGTTCTGAATCTAATGCAAAAGTCAATTAGGTAGGAAATATCATAGAACACTGATTGATGTAAAGTTCAATCCAAGTATGTCCAACTATTAAAGTGAAAACATACAAAGTGGAGGGAGAAAATATGAAGAAAATATTAGAAACAAATTATTCAGAAAAAAAAATGTGTCATCAGGTTAAATGTGTTGTGTTGACTAAATACCTCACAGAAAACATGTAAACATTCCCACCCCCTTTTTTCTGCATTTCATTATTTATTTAGATGTTTAGGCTCTCACAGTAGGTTTTAAAAGCTGGTAAACACTGACAAATTATTTCTCCCACAGAACTACAAAACATAGCCACAGACAGTATAAATATATAGTTGAACTGATACTAATGCACATCACCATTTATCAATTACATAATAAAACAAATTATCAGGTATCCAAATATTAAGTTACATAGCTCAAAAGACATATAAAATATTACATATTTGCTCAATTTATTAGCAGAAACCCACTTCTTTTTTTTTTGCAGGAGAAGTCAAGAAGAAAAGTGAAAAACATCACAATTCAAACAAAAGTAAGTTGGTAAACAACTTCTGATGAGTATGGAAAAAAATTATAAGAATTGTAGAAATTTTATGAATAAGAATTGTTTTAGCTACAATAACAAAGAAACTCTACCTTTAAAAAAATTTACTAAGCTAAAGAGCATATTCTACATGTTCTGCACAAGACAGACAGTATTTTGCTAAAAATAATTAATAACCCCCTCCCATTCTGTTCTCCAGCCCTCCCTGTTAAGTTGTATCTCAGAGTGCAAACATTACATTAACTGTAAGGCTGTTTTTTCTGAAGACATTAAATACATACTTCTGTATAATGTAGATTTTCAAAATGGAGGTTTTTACATAACAGCACAAAGTAAGATTTATAGATACATGTTAAGTAATCACTGTAAGACTTGGTAAAAAAATCAGTGATTAAGTAAACTTGATGTGGGTGGTAAACATGAAGTGAGCAAGCAAATAACCATGTAGGCCCTGCTTTCAATGTTTGAAAAGATTGAAGGAATAAACCACATTAAGGCCTAGAGTGTTCATAGTTCCTGGGATTTTAGTTCTGTATGATACTAAAAATATACAATTACTGTGCTGGGTATTTTGGCACCTAACCTTCTTAAATTTCTTGTATGTTGTTAAGATTCTGGCATGGGAATAGATTTAAACAAGACATAGCTCAACAATGTACGATTTCAGGAAAGGTCAACTGGTATAAATGACAAGCACACTTTAAATACTGACAGAAATCTTTTGCCAAGTGTCCAAATAGGTTGATTCTAACCCAAACACAGAGATTGTCAAATCTGTCTAGCATGTGTCCTGGTAAAAATGCCTTTCAGTACTCCTACAGAAGATTCATTAGACATATTCACTGAGCCAACACATTGTCTAATATGTATAACAAATTAGGTCGTCTCAAGTTCCACTTCCAAAGCATTAGCATGAGGCACCCCATTTTTACTGAATGCAACAGTAGTTTCTATGACCTTTGGAGTCTTTGAAGAGCAGCTGTATTTTAGGATGATACTTCTCCAACTACAAAAGTTTCTTGCTGTTAAATGCTTCATGCCGGTTTTGTCTCATAAATTATACTATATCTTCATATTTCATTCCACCTTCAATTAATGCTAAGGAACAAGTACTGGAGCTCTCTGAAGGCCTGCAACACAATGAATAGCAATACAACAACCAGGTTCTTCACGAAACTTAATTTTTACAATATTTAGCCAGTCATCAACCATCTAGCTGGATAGTGGTGCACCATCATCAAAAGGCCAATCGAGAACATGGATACGTTCTTTCTCCACAAGAGTAGTGTAGTAAGTTGCTTCACATGCTCTCACTATTGTGGTAACTCCATAATTCTTAAGTTCCTCTATAAATTTGTTCAAGGTCACATTGGTTGGAGTATGTATAATAAGAAATCTCATGTTCTTGTGTGTGATTTCCACAGGAGCTGGACAGTTCACTCAAATCATGTTAATTTAGTTAAAAAAAGAAAACATTCAATAGGTTTATGAAAGAATTTTAAAAATTGAGTACAGAAATGATGCAAAGAAACTGAAGTCTACTTCAATATACTCCACTTGAAATTTTCAGTGCTTTCAATATGAAGTTGTAAGTAATAATAAATGAAATGAACCACCTTAACAAGAAACAGTAGTTCTTCAATCCAGTAATACTGAGGCAACAGAAAGGAAGGGCACTGAGGTTTACCCTATCTAGGTGATAACTCTTGTAAAATGCTCTGCGGGTCTCAGTTTAACACTTCTGTGTCCAGGATAACCATTCTTATGGGGCGTTCCCTACAGTTCACTTGTCTGCATAGAGGTGGCTGTGTGCCTGGTAGTAATCTCTGCCTGCCCTTCAGAAACTCCATCCTTGTGTGACCGGGAACACCATAGAACTGAGGAATATGTTTACTCATTGAAGATTGTGGCCTAATCATACAGCCGTTCCTCACAGGCCACAGCGGTGGCGGTGGTTGCTGGGCAGTTGGGGGGTGGGGGGGAGGCAGTGGTGGTCTCAGGGCAGTAGGAGCCCCAAATTCCTTCTTTTAAAATCATAAATGATAAGTTTTCGAATCACTATGGACAAAAAGAAGGTTGCATATGAACGTCAGACTTCTTGAGAACAATATTGGATGATATGTAATAAAACAATGCAGAAATATCTCCAGAATCCTGACTGTAATAACTTTGAACCCACAGTCATAAACTAGCAAAGCTAAAACCAAAGGAAATAAAAATACATTTATAGATAGACAAAGTATAGTGTTAGTGACCATATCTGTTATTTGTAGAAAACAGAAAAAACTTGAACATATGCTCTAGCAAAATGAGAAAGGAATTCTAAAAAGATGAATAATGGAAAACAGGAGCTTCCGTTGAAAAAAATAATCCAAGAACAAATGGGCAAGCCCCTTTAGAAAGCAATCAGTAATATGTAAAACATTTTTATAGTACTATGGTAAATAATCTGGATAATGTCATCAGTAGTGTGAGAAAATTTTGTGCTGCTTCTGCCAAGTAGGAAAAGGTCAAAGTAATCAGAATTCTTTTTTTAAAAAAAGAGCTGCACAAAACGTTGTGATCCAAATGAACTAAAATGCAAATGCAACATGAGTTTTAGTGCAATAAAATGTAATATATTTAACTTAAAAATAGATTACTCTTTTTAAAATGTTGCAGTTTCTGTGTGAAAATTAGACCTTCTTCTTTATGCTTATGCTTTCTTCCCTTTGCACTGTTGTGTTCTGTAATAAAAAAAAAAAAAAACTTACACTAACAATATAAATGCCTTTGTTTTTCATTTTAGAATCAAAATATTGCAAAACACAGACATTTTAAATTTTATTGGAGTAGGAACTGTAAATTTGATAAACTTTATCAGTGGATTTTAGTTGTCTCAGTATCTGAAGTTAGAAGTCAAATTGGGGAGAATTTGGGTAGCTAAAAGTAGGGGTATTAGCATTTATTTGTTTGTTTGTTTATTTTTCATCTTATGAAGCCTGAGATCCAGTCTGTCTTTATTTAAAGAAATAAGAAATACAGATTTAAGCATATCACTTAAAATTAGAGGATAAATGTATGAAAAACAAAAAATAATTTAATAAAAGGTTTGAAAAAATAAAAGAAGTCTCACAAAGCAGAATTTCTTATCCTTCACAAGAAGTAAATAGAAATAGTCTAAAGTTGATAAATCAAGCAGAAAAAATAAAACTTTTTTTTTAGAATTTCATTGAAAATTCCCATAATTGAAATACAAAGCATTAAATGTTGTTAAATCAGAAGAGTGATACAGAAACTGGGTAGGAGTAATATGAATTTTGAGTTAATTCTGTGGTGTATTTGTTTGAATTTTTTTCTTTTTTAAAAACATAGATTTAATTCAAATTTTTTTAGGGTGAGTTTTCTTTGGAAAATATATTATTTCTGTTAAATATGTCACTTATTTTAACTCAGAGCTATGATTTTGTTTAAAAATAATATTGACAAAAATGACTGCAGAACATGTGAATAGTGGTATATAAATATAAGAAACTATATATAGGGATATAAAAAAGGCTAGAGGATATGTATACTAAAAATTTGAACATATTCTGGGGCAAACTGTTGTTTTTCATCACAATGATAATTAGACTACTGGATTAAAAATATTTTTGCAATTATTTTGCTATTAACTTGGCTATCATAACAAAAATAAATTAATTTGTAATAATAACAAGCAATGATGTTAATTGTAATTTTTACCAGTATTATAAAATAAATGGAAAAGAACATGTTGGATTTGGTCATTTTAAAATTATTTGCTTAAAATTCAACATCTTTTCCAATTGCACAAATTAAACAATTGAAATTCAATGCAGAGTAAAGAAAACCAACTGAGAAAAAAATAAATCAATTTGATAATGTCACAGTTTTCTTTATTATACTTGTAAGGCTCAATAAGACAAATCTTGGGTTCACTTGACAAAATTGAGTACACATGTGCAAGTATGATTTTTATCCATTAAATATGTAAAAACTTGCTCATGACATAGTGCAATATATTTCATTTTCATTTCTTCTCAGTTCTCTGCATGAGGCCTGATCACAATGAATTAAGGACAAGCCAATCAACACTGAACAGTACAATAGTAAGATACAAACAGATGTTTTATGGAGTTATTTTGTTTCTAAATATTCTTTACTGAGTACTCATAAAAAAGCAGATAGCAAACTGTACCTATTAAGACCTATAAACTATCAGTAAAGTATGTTACAGTGAAATAAATTGCTGTGCTTCTCAAATAATCCCTTGTCACTCCCCAAATGACAAAAAATTATTATACATCTGTGATGTATAACATAATATACACACAATTAGATTCACATTTTTGTTTATACAATTAATGCTTATTCAGAACCTACTAAATAACAGATTCTGTACAAGTTGATGACCATATATTAGTGACTACAGCAACTCTGTAGGTGAAAATACAAACACGTGATAATCAATTTTAATAGATATTATGAAGAAAACAAATCTTGTGCTGAAATGTTTAATAGTAAGAACAGGTGTCTAGATTGCTAGCCAGGTAAGGCTTTCCTAAGGATATGATGCTTACCTCAAATCATGAAAGATGGAATCTATCTAGTCATATAAAAATGAGATGATGCAAATGAGTGGAAAATGAACTGTAGGCAAAGTGTCAACATATGACAAAGCTCTGCGGTGGGAGGTATGTTGGCATCTTTGGTGAAGTAAAAGTAAGTTGAGTCCTAAAAGAAAACAGTTTTGTATATTTAGGCAAAATATATGAACCGTTATATAGAGTATGTGTTTTCTATAGCTTGTATGTATATGTATGTGTATATATGTCTACATAATAAATATTGAGTGTTTCTATTAAGATTTTCTCACATTTGGAATTCAAAGTTTATTTATTCTTACCTTGCATGTGCTACAATTTCTCTTTCTTCTATTAATGATAGAATATATGTTATTATTGTTACCACCATTTATTTTATAGCAATAGAAATAGAAGAAACTTTTAATTTGAATCAAACACATTTTAAATTTGCTCTATCTGTCATTGTTATGACTTACATATGTTTACAGAGCAATTACTTGGTGCCTAATACTTTGCACAGTGCTATTATTTAAAAATATAAGTGTAACCCAGAAGAAACTTTAGGAACTAGAACAAATGGGTGGGTGAAATAACAAAAATGGTACACTGGCTAGTGCTGTAGGTATTAACTATTGTCAAGCGGATGCAGGATTTTAAAAAATACAAAAGCAATGTCTGCTGGGAACTTTTGTATAGTCAAGACAAGTATCTCCTGAGTAAGTCAAGGGAGATTGTTTTCAAGTCCATATCATCGTACCTATTATAATTAGAGGACATGATTTTGTAAAAAAAGTAAATAAATTAAATCTCAAACTAGAAAATGGCAGCATTTATTATCTGGTTGTAGTCATGTTATGATTTGGCCTGGGTCATAAACAATGGTCTCCTTTGCTGCCTTAATTATTTTCTTGTTTATGTGAAAGTTTTCTAGCTCACACAATATGTTTCAGAGAGTGGAAATTTGATTTGATATTTTTACAAAGCAAACTTTGGTGCTAGCTTTGGGGAAAAAAATGACTGAAAGCTTGGAAATAAAGCAAATTTGCATAATGCTATAAAATAGAATCATTCGTATTATGGATATGACTTTTTAAAGTACAGACATCATTAACAACATTTCTTGGAACTATATAATATCACGAAAGTTACATGTGTATTTA
Source organism: Piliocolobus tephrosceles (assembly GCF_002776525.5). NCBI lineage: Eukaryota > Metazoa > Chordata > Mammalia > Primates > Cercopithecidae > Piliocolobus > Piliocolobus tephrosceles. Next base: position 82,927,347 of record NC_045437.1, on the reverse strand, counting down.
AAGCCCAGAAGCAAAAAAAGTAAAATTTTTAAAATAGTTTTTTAAAATATATTCTGGAAAGGATTATTTTTAATAATTAATGTACAAAATCTAACTTTAATTATAGAACACTTTCCATTTTAACTTTTCACAGTAACTTCTTTTTTTTTTTTTTGAGATGGAAGTCTCACTCTGTCGCCCAGGCTGGAGTGCAGTGGCACCATCTCAGCTCACTGCAAGTTCCGCCTCCCAGGTTCATGATATTCTCCTGCCTCAGCCTCCTGAGTAGCTGGGACTATAGGCGCCTGCCACCACACCTGCTAATTTTTTGTATTTTTAGTAGAAACGGGATTTCACCACGTTAGCCAGGATGGTCTCGATATCCTCACCTCGTGATCCACCAACCTCGGTCTCCCAAAATGCTGGGATTACAGGCATGAGCCACTGCACCCGACCAGTAAGTTCTGAGGAAGGCTCTAATGAAACAAATCTGTTTATAAAGAACTAGATTCCTGCTGTCTGGGCAGGGCATCTCTGGGAAAAAAAAAAGGGGGGGCAGCAACCCCAGTCAAGGACTTATAGATAAAACACCCATTTCCTGGGGACAGACCACCTGGGGAAAGGAGCAGCTGAGGGCGGAACTTCAGCAGACTTAAACATCCCTGCCTGACAGCTCTGAAGAGAGCAGAAGATCTCCCAGCACAGCATCCGAGTTCTGATAAGGGACCGGCTGCTTCTTCATGTGGGTCCTTGACCTCCGTGTACCCTGACTGGGAGACAACTCCGTGTAGGGGCCGACAGACACTTCATACAGGAGAGCTCTGGCTGACATCTGGTGGGTACCCCCTCTGGGAGGAAGCTTCCAGAGAAAGGAACAGGCAGCAATCTTTGCTATTGTGAAGACTCTGCTGGTGATACCCAAGCAAACAGGGTCTGGAGTGGACCTCCAGCAAACTCCAGCAGACATGCAGCAGAGGGGCCTGCTAGAAGGAAAATAACAAACAGAAAGGAATAGTATCAACATGAACAAAAAGGACACCCACTCAGGGACGCTATCCGAAGTTCACCAACATCAAAGACCAAAGGTAGACAAATCCACAAAGATGGGGAGAAACCAGCTCAAAAAGGCTGAAAATTCGAAAAACCAGAACACCTCTTCTCCTCCGAAGGATCACAACTCCTCGCCAGCAAGGCAGCAAAACTGGATGGAGAATGAGTTTGACAAATTGACAGAAGTAGGCTTCAGAAGGTGGGTAATAACAAATTCCTCTGAGCTAAAGGAGCATATTCTAACAGAATGCAAGGAAGCTAAAACCTTGAAAAAAGGTTAGATGAATTGCTAACTAGAATAACCAGTTTAGAGAGGAACATAAATGACTTGATGGAGCTGAAAAACACAGCACAAGAACTTTGTGAAGCATACACAAGTATCAATAGCCGAATCAATCAAGTGGAAGAAAGGATATCAGATATTGAAGATCAACTCAATAAAATAAAGTGAGAAGACAAGATTAAAGGAAAAAGAGTGAAAAGAAACAAACAAACCTCCAAGAAACATGGGACTATGTGAAAAGACCAAATCTATGTTTGATTGGTGTACCTGAAAATGACAGAGAGAAAGGAACATTAGGATATTATTCAGGAGAACTTCCCAAACTTAGCAAGGCAGGCCAACATTCAAATTCAGGAAATACAGAGAACACCACAAAGATACTCCTTGAGAAGAGCAACTCCAAGACACATAATTGTCAGGTTCACCAAGGTTGAAATGAAGGAAAAAATGTTAAGAGTAGCCAGAGAGAAAGGTCAGGTTACCCATAAAGGTAGGCCCATCAGATCAACAGCAGATCTCTCAGCAGAAACCCTATCAGCCAGAAGAGAGTGGGGGCCAATATTTGACATTCTTAATAGAAATAATTTTCAACCCAGATTTTCATATCCAACCAAACTAATCTTCATAAGTGAAGGAAAAATAAAATCCTTTACAGACAAGCAAATGCTCAGAGATTTTGTCCCCACCAGGCCTGCCTTAAAAGAGCTCCTGAAGGAAGCACTAAACATGGAAAGGAACAACCTGTACAATACATTACGAAAACATACCAAATTGTAAAGACCAAAGACACTATGAAGAAACAGCATCAACTAATGGGAAAAATAACCAGCTAACATCATAATGACAGGATCAAATTCACACATAACAATATTAACCTTAAATGTAAATGGTGAAGTGTCCCAATTAAAAGACACAGACTGACAAATTGGATAAAGAGTCAAGACTGGTCGGTGTGCTGTATTCAGGAGACCCGTCTCACATGCAAAGACACACATAGGCTCAAAATAAACTGATGGAGGAAGATTTACCAAGCAAAGGGAAAGCAAATAAAAAGCAGGGGTTGCAACCTTGGTTCTCTGATAAAACAAACTTTAAAGCAACACAGATCAGACAAAGAAGTTCATTTACATAATGGTAAAGGGATCAATTCAACAAGAAGAGCTAACTATCATAAATATGTATGCAGCCAATACACCCAGATTCATAACGCAAGTTCTTAGAGACCTCCAAAGATACGTAGACTCCTGCAAAATAATAGTGGGAGACTTTAACACCCCACTGTCAATATTGGACAGATCAACAAGACAGAAAATTAACAAGGATATCCAAGACTTGAACTCAGCTCTAGACCAAGCAGACCTAATAGACATCTACAGAACTCTCCACCCCAAATAAACAGAATATACATTCTTCTCAGCACCACACTGCAATTATGCTAACATTGACCACATAATTGGAAGTGAAACACTCCTCAGCAAATGCAAAATAATGGAAATCATAACAAGCTGTCTCTCAGACCACAGTGCATTCAAATTAGAACTCAGGATTAAGAAACTCACTCAAAACTGCACAACTACATGGAAACTGAACAACCTGCTCCTAAATGACTACAGGGTAAATAATGAAATGAAGGCAGGAATAAAGATGTTCTTTGAAATCAATGAGAAAAAAGACACAACATACTAGAATCTCTGGGACACATGTAAACCAATGTGTAGAGGGAAATTTATAGCACTAAATGCCCACAAAAGAAAGCGGGAAAGATCTAAAATTGACACTCTAACATCACAATTAAAAGAACTAGAGAAGCAAGAGCAACCAAATTCAAAAGCTAGTGGAAGACAAGAAATAACTTAGATCAGAGAAGAACAGAAGAAGATAGAGACATGAAAAATCCTTCAAAAAAATCAAAGAATCCAGGAGCTGCTTTTTGAAAGGATCAACAAAACAGACCGCTAGCTAGACTAATAAAGAAGGAAAGAGAGAAGAATCAAATAGATGCAATAAAAAATAATACAGAGGATATCACCATCAATGCCACAGAAATACAAACTACCTTCAGAGAATGCTAGAAACATTTCTACACAAATAAACTAGAAAATCTAGAAGAAATTGATAAATTCCTGGACACATACACCCTCCCAAGACTAAACCAGGAAGAAGTCGAATCCCTGAATAGACCAATAACAAGTTCTGAAATTAAGGAAGTAATTAATAACCTACCAACCAAAAAATGTCCAAGACCAGACAGATTCACAGCCAAAATCTACCAGAAGTACAAAGAGGATCTGGTAACATTCCTTCTGAAACTATTCCAAACTATAGAGAAAGAGGGAATCCTCCCTAACTCATTTTATGAGGCCAGAAACATCCTCATACCAAAATCTGTCAGAGAAACGCCAACAAAAAAAAAAAAAAAAAAAAAAGAAAAATTAGGCCAATATCCATGGTGAACATCAGTGCAAAAATCCTCAATAAAATACTTGCAAACTGAATCCAGCAGCACATCAAAAATCTTCTCCACCATGATCAAGTCAGTTTCATCTCTGGGATGCAAGGCTGGTCCAACACACACAAATCAATAAATATAATCCATCACATAAATAAAACCAATGACAAAAACCATATGATTATCTCAATATGCAGAAAAAGCCTTTGACAAAATTCAACAGCCCTTCATGCTAAAAACTCTCAATAAACTAGGTATTGATGTAACATATCTCAAAGTAATAAGAGCTATTTATGACAAACCCACAGCCAATATCATACTGAATGGGCAAAAACTGGAAGCATTCCCTTTGAAAACCAGCACAAGACAAGGATGCCCTCTCTCACCACTCCTATTCAACATAGTATTGGAAGTCCTGGCCGGGGCAATTGGGCAAGAAAAAGAAATAAAGGGTATTCAATTAGGAAAAGAGGAAGGCAAATTGTCTCTGTTTGCAGATGACATGAATGTGTATTTAGAAAACCCCATTGTCTCAGCCCAAAACCTCCTTAAGCTGATAAGCAACTTCAGCAAAGTCTCAGGATCCAAAATAAATGTGCAAAAATCACAAGCATTCCTATACACCAGTAACAGACAAACAGAGAGCCAAATCATGAGTGAATTTCCATTCATAAATGATACAAAGAGAATAAAATACCTAGGAATACAACTTACAAGGGATTATCTCAAGCTATCTATATGTGAAGAACCTCTTTCAGCAGAACTATAAACCACTGCTCAATGAAATAAGAGAGGACACAAATAAATGGAAAAATATTCCATGCTCATGGATATGAAGAATCAATACCATGAAAATGGCCATACTGCCCAAAGTAATTTATAGATTCAATGCTATCCCCATCAAGCTAACACCAACTTTCTTCACAGAATTAGAAAAAAAAAAAAAAAAAAAACTACTTTGAATTTCATATGGAACCAAACAAGAGCCCACATAGTCAAGAAAATCCTAAGCAAAAAGAACAAAGCTGGAGGCACCATACTTCAAACTGTACTACAAACTGTACTACAAACTGTACTACAAGGCTACAGGAACCAAAACAGCATGGTACTGGTACCAAAACAGATATATAGACCAACGGAATAGAACAGAAGTCTCAGAAATAACACCAAACATCAACAACCATCTGATCTTTGACAAACCTGACAAACAAGCAATGGGGAAAACATTCCTTATATAATAAATGGTGTTGGGAAAACTGGCTGGTCATATGCAGAAAGCTGAAACTGGATCCCTTCCTTACGCCTTATACAAAAATTAACTCAAGATGGATTAAAGACTTAAATGTAAGACCTAAAACCCACATAAAACACTAAAAGAAAACCTAGGCAATACCATTTAGGACATAGACATGGGCAAAGACTTCATGACCGAAATACCAAAAGCAGTGGCAACAAAAGCCAAAATAGACAAATGAGGCCTAATTAAATTAAAGAGCTTCTGCACAGCAAAAGAGACTATCATCAGAGTGAACAGGCAACCTACAGAAGGGGAGAAAATGTGGCCATCTATCCATCTGACAAAGAGCTAATATCCAGAATCTACAAAGAACTTAAACAAATTTACAAGAAAAAAAAAACCAACAACCCCGTCAAAAAGTGAGTATGAACAGACAATTCTCAAAAGAAGGTATTCATGCAGCCAACATACATAGGAAAAAAGCTCATCATAACTGGTCATTAGAGAAGTGCAAACCAAAACCACAATGAGAAACTATCTCATGCGAGTTAGAATGGTGATCATTAAAAAGTCAGGAAACAACAGATACTGGAGAGGATCTGGAGAAATAGGAACGCTTTTACACTGTTGATGGGAGTGCAAACTAGTTCAACCATTGTGGAAGACAGTGTGGCGATTCCTCAAGCCTCTACAATTAGAAATACCATGTGACCCAGCAATTCCATTACTGGGTATACACCCAAAGGATTAGAAATCATTCTACTATAAAGACACATGCATACGTATGTTTCTTGCGACCCTATTCACAATAGCAAGGACCTGGAACCAACCTAAATGCCCATCAGTGATAGACTGGATAAAGGAAATGTGTTGCATATACACCATGGAATGCTATGCAGCCCTAAAAAAGGATGAATTCATTTCCTTTGCAGGGACATGGATGAAGCTGGAAACCACAATTCTCAGCAAAATGAAACAAGAAGAGAAAACCAAACACTGCATGTTCTCACTCATAAATGGGAGTTGAACAATGAGGACACATGGACCCAGGGAGGGGAATATCACACACTGGGGCCTATAGGGGCAGGGGCTGGGGGAGGGATAGCATTAGAAGATATACCTAATGTAGTCAATGGGTTGATGGGTGCAGCACACCAACATGGCATGTGTATACCTATGTAACAAACCTTCTCATTCTGCCTATGGCCCCCAGAACTTGAAGTACATATGTATATAAAAAGAAATAGCATAGGATTATGCAGAAAAAGAACTAAAAATTTAACCATGTACATCTTCTAGATCACATGTTTGATAAATAACTTTGATATTTTTCGTGTGTTTGTGTTTCAACATGGATATGTTTTTCAACTTTTCCATTACATTGATTTCCAAAAACAGGTATAGATTCTACTAATGGAATCAAACTAGAAAATCAAAGGTGAATAGTGAGATAACCTTTATATGAATCTTCCCTTGATCTCTGTTTTCTTATTATTGTTTTGAAAGCCATCAAGTGGTAAATGTTTTGAAAAATCTGCGTTTGATATTCATGGCAATTTTATATAGAGAGTTCATTTTCTATTACTAAATCTGTAATGTATGCTTTTCAGAAGGTCTAGTATTACTCAACCTAGATAACAGAATTTTGAATGCAATATGAACAGAGAATATAAAGGGCAACATTTTCCTTCTGATCATCTAGGACTGAAAATGGTAGTATACTTTGTATACAAAATCAAAAATATTTATAATTCAAACCTGTTATTACTCTCCATCACCTGAACATATTTCCAGTTTTAAAGCTGGAAAATTATTGGTATGATAGATATTGAGAAGAGAAGTAAACTTAGAAGCTACATTTTGTAATTCATTCATTCTTCAAGTAGTGAAACAGAACCAGAGAAATATAGTGTTTTTCTCATTACTACATAACTGATTCATCAAGGCTACTAGAATGAGATTAAATCCATGGGCGTTTATTATTGTCTTACGCTTTTTCCAGTCTTCAACTTTTGCCCAACACAGACTGATCATTTCTCATGGGTTATCAAGGCTTGCCTTTTGTGTATGTATCAGCAACATAAGTTTTCCCATAAACTAGTTATAAGAAACATTTATAACCTACTGTTGAAGAGTTTAGTGGTAACTATAGCTAATAGCTTTTATAGTCACTTAAATAAAGTGAAAGCCGAAAAAATATTTTCAGGCTTAGATAAAGATTTACAATGCAATGACTGAAAAATCCACACTTGCTCCAGTTATCAATTCTGACTTCTAATGCACTTGTGTATGTCATGAGAAGCCTTGATTTATACTGGCCACACAAAGGAACTTGGTTAATAAGAAGCCAGCTAATTCTCAAGAAAGTATATTTTCTCAAGTGTAATTTACTGTCTCGTATATGCATGGAAAATAGACTGTAACATTATACTTCAACATCTATTGGTTACTACAGAGTGTGCAGATAAAGATTAGAAACTCACTTTATAAAGCACACCGAGACACTGTTGTGCACGGTACAAAAATACTGGGAAATCATAAATGCATTGAAATCATCTGATCTATTGTGATTGAATTTGAGGTGAAGTATTTTTTAGGAGAAAACACGTGTTGGAATGTAAGATTAAAAAAGGCTTCAGAGTATAAAAGGCTTCTGTGCTGAAGTTATCAACATGTAATGTAAGAGGATTTTTAGAGATCAGTAAAATACGAGTACAAGCCACAGATGGAGGTAATGTAAAAGGAAAGGAGGCTTAAAATCTTCTATCAAGTTTAGAAAAACGTTATGACAATAATGTCCACATAAAAGTATGTTTTGATAAGATCAATGGTAGCTCGGAGTTTATGCTTGCTGAATCAGTGTTGAATTGAGTAGAAAGGGTCAGGTGTCAATGGTGCCTACTGAAAACCTGACAACTTTGAGAAAATAGAATAAAAATTAAAGTATAAACAGTAAAGAAGTCATGAGTACTAGAGATATTTTGAAGAAAATTCAATAATACTTTCTGACCAACTCAATAAAGAGAATGAAGAAACTTTAAATTGATACTCTTTCTTTAAAAATCCCAAATGTTTTTACTCATCATAAAGCTGGTTTTTCCTATTATGACCCTATCAACAATATTTTTCTCCTTTTTCCCCAATGAATCAGTTCATTACGGATTTTAAGCCAATATATGTCTAACCACTCCTCTCATTAATCTAACCTGTCTCCATAGCCTACACAGGCAGTTCCCAAATTTGTAATCCATCTATCTATGTAAGGTTGACAATATTCAATCCCTGAACACAACTGGACAAAAACACATAATTTTTCAGCTAAGAACCAATACTTATTTGCAGTTTCAGAGGACATTCAGTCATTCACTACTGCATTCAGATCCTTCCTAGTAGTCTAGGTCAGCAAACTGTTTCATGCAGCCAATTTTGCATGCTCCCTGCACACTCACTGGTAGCAGCTTTGTTTTGTTTCTTCCCATGAACATGCGCACACACAAATGGACACGCTCCAATAAATCAAGGCCATCGTCTTGGAACTTTTCTGTTTTTTTGGCCAAACCAAATTTTCTGCATCCATACTCCTGCTTTCCTCTCTTTTGTTAGGAAAGTTATGTGAAACAAATATATCTATGTGGAAAGCCCTTATGGTTCTCCTTTTTCTGGGTATTTTGCTTCAATCAGTAATCACCATGAGTTCTCCTTATTCTCACATAATTTTTCTCTGTGTCTCCTTAAATATGGATATTATTAATACCATTGCATATAAATGGTTTTTAAAAATATTCCTTACCTTTCCAAGTTTAATATTTATGTATTGTCTTTCCATACTACTCTTGATATTCACCTTGGCTTTCTCCTCTCCTCTCTGTATTGAAATTATCTTACCTAAATTAGCTCACTTATGTTCATGATTTCCTCTCAACAGTTAAGACTTGATAATGCAAATTATATAAATATGCCAAACTTCTCTCCATGTTTTCAGAAAATTATAGTCAGTTTATAACTAAACATCCCAGTTGCCTCCAACTTAACCATCATATGCAGAATTTAAATTACCTGTCTCATACCCTTAGTACAACAGCCAGAATGCTCCTGTATCCTCTGTAGCAGTAACTACCATAGACATCATGTCAGTGACATCACTCTCTACTAAGTTACTTCAGTACAGTGTAACATATTTGAATTTCCTTTCATTATCTCTCATATCCAATTTATGCCCATGTTTTGATGACATCATAACCTAAATGTTTTATATTTCTTCATTCTGAACCTGATTCTTTCATTCATTCTCTCTCTATCTCTAACCCCTCGCTCTGTGTTTCTTACCTGTTGTCCAGAACTTGGAACTTTCCTCCAATTAATGTGTTATAAGTGTTTAGTAAGATTTTTTTCCTTCCAAATCTAAATCTGGTTGCACAGTTCTGCTGTTTACAAACCTTCAGCGCTTCCCCATTTTCTTCAGAATTTTGGTAAAACCCTAAAGCAGAAAGACTTCGAGTTCTTCTCTACCTACTTTCAGCTTTATCTCATGCCTGTCATACGAATGTGAATCTAAAGGTCCTATTTGACAGTTTCCTTTGAAAATGTACAGGTGTCCAAATCAACCCACCTTGGGAAGGACTTGTGATTCATGGAATCATTCTGTCTCTGAGTAAAAACATATATATTATCATGATTTCCTCAAATTACTGACGTATTGGTTAATGTATGACCTACCTACACTGAAAAAGATGATGATTTATTTCTGAATCATGAAGTTTTACTGATTGTTTCCAACTTAGTTATTTTAGCCTGCATGTTGCAATCTATAGCTAATGTTTGTAACTTCTGTATTGTACCATAAATAAAAAAGGACAACTAGAGTACAAGGAGCCCTCCTCTCTTCTAATCTCCACTGTAAAGAGCTTCCCAATTTGTAACAGACTGTGAGACACTCTCACCTTTGTTGGAATGTCTTCTTAGGTTAATCCTCACATTTGCCTTCCAATAAACCTTTATCAAATTATTTCTGCCTCAAAAGCCTTAATTCCAATTGATACTCACAAGCAGTTCTTCAAAAATAGCCCAATGCTTTCTTAAGCCTCTTATTTCTTAAATATCCATCCTATTTTCCAGAGCAATTGATTCCACTATCTCTGTCCTATTCTTACCTTCCCAAACGGCACTCCTTTCTCAAAAACAAATCAACCAACCAGCCAACAAAAAACCAAAAACAGTTTTCCAGGTTTTTAAATTAGGTGTCTCTCTTCTGGTCTCTGATTTTATATTTTAATCATTATTTTCTGTGTTCCATACTTATTTGACCCCAGAAACCATACCTTAGTTATCCCTCATTTCACAAACTTGGTATATTTATGATGTTATTGACACCCAGAATGACTTCATTGAATAAATCAAAGACAAAGTGGCTATTTAGTAAGAATGAGATAACTAGAAAGGTAGCTACACTGGAAAGATAGAGAAAGAGGGAAAAAAGTAGTTCTGAAAGCAAGAAAATAGTAACTGTTTTGGAAAAACTTCAGCATACCCTCAATCACCAACTTTAAAAGGAAAAAAATAGTAAAAAAAGAGATTTTACACAGTTATCAATCCTATTGTATATTTTAATGCAAATTTCCACTTGATTGGAAATGATATGAATATAAGTGATTTTTATAAAGCATAATGTGATTGGTCTTTGTTCACGTGGCAAATTACTAGGCATATTTAAAAGATGGTCATCTAGTGAAACAAAGTTCCAAAATTATTATTTTCCTTTACTTGTTTTACATTAATCTACTAAAATTCTTGTCAATCTATTTGTTGTTTGGCACTGTGTATTTCAAGTAGGTAATATTTTCTTTCTTGTTTCATTTAAAAAGTATTGTATCTGAAATTTTTTCACTAAACTGCCTGATAAGAGATAATTGAAAATAAAGGTATTTAGAGTTAAATAGTTAAATTGATTCACAAAGGGCTCTATTGACTATTGTCTGGAGTTTAACAACTCTGAGTACCAACCTTTCCCAAATGGCAAATAACCAAAATTAGTCTTTATTAATATGTTATCTTATATAGACAAAATTTTCCTGGATTATTAACTTCCTTTAGATACTATACAATACAACAGAGTAGAAAACCATAGGAGATTATATTTGGAAGACATTTCAAATATATTTTCCTTCATTTCTTATATTTTTGAAGATATTTTAAGACCATTTATTTTCTGTAAGCATAAACGTATTATGTACATTAGAACCGTGTAAGGTGCAAAATAATAAAAACCATTTCTATGTCACCCTTTCACTTATTCATTCAATATTTATCTAGTTCCTACTTTATGATGTTAGATATTATTCTAGGCATGCGATATTCATTAATAAGTAAAAAACAACAAGAACAAACAAAACAAAGCAAATAAACAAAACCCCAAATCTTTCATGGAGTTGTACAGTTTAATATTTGCGAAAATGAATTTTCTTACATAATGTTAACAGCATACCTCTGGAAAAGGAGTATTAACTTATATGCAGTTAGCAAGTGAAAGCTTACTGTGTAATTTTATTATTGTAATACTTTAAACAGGTTGTATACAGAACCCAAATTTCATTCTTGATTCTCTATCATTTGTAAGTGCCCTTATTTTTAATATCTAGATGATGTAGAGCAACAAATACATTCTTATTACTTATGACAGTTTTTTTAAATATTTGAAAACAACACTATTATTATCTTCTGTTTATCTGTAACCAATGGTGTATAATCTGATTTTGAATCACTCTTTTTATCAAAGTAATATAGTAACAAAATTACATAGTGAGAATTTCATCAACACTGCTTTAATTTAAATGCAGAATTCAAATGTATTTCTCTGACATTTCTGTCATTCATCTTATTTAGTATGACAATCTGTCAAAAGTATTTTGAACCATGGTTGTTTAATTTAACAAATTAGTCTTTTCCTTCTTTATTCCTATGAAACAGAAGCCCAAGAATAGTTCTGTTCCTTATGGTTTAAAATCTTACTCTAGATAGCAAAAGGCATAGTCCTACAGGCTCCTGCTCACTGCTTTAGCTGATAGACTCCTACTTCTCCTTAAATATCCTGTTAAAATGCCATAATTTTTGTTCTCTTTTTTTGTTTTGTACCTCCTTACTATTTTTGGGGACATCTATAAATACGCACACACATGCACACACACACACACACACGCATATACATATTATACCTTTAGTTTTATTTTTTCTTCAATGCCGTATTTCATATGTAATGTCAAAATAATATTTAAGCCACCTCTTGTCTAATTGTGACAAATTCCAAATTATTAAAAGACTGACTACAGTTTGAATGCTTTCCCAAAACAGTTTTTTTTATATTATTTATTCTTTATCACATATTTACTCTTCTCTTCAAAAACTGTAAATTTTGGAAAGAAATATATTTTATTCCATTGCTATTGGCATGAGAGCCAAAATTAAACCATAAAACTAGTAGGTAGATTTCAAGTTATTGCCAGCTTCAACCCTTGAAATTCCCAGCAAGTAAGCATATGGCATTGATATTATCTAACTCAGAGAGTAATTTGCTGATTAATAAATAGGTTATTTTGCTTCTAGCTGAGAGGAAAATAATATCAAGCTAGAAGTTTGATGATTACAGTAAAGAATATTTTTCATTAAAATTTGTGTCATCCAGATGTGTGTTGTTTTAGCTATCACTCAAAGAAGGAAGTGGGTCCAGTGTAATACTAATTGCTGCATGCATGTTTATGTACATGTCATTGACGTCGCCTCTGGTGCAGCTGTTTGCTTTCAGAGATTGAGTACAACTGTCTTTGCTTTGTGTTCAGTCTATGACTAACTTGGAGATGAGATGAATGAACATACGTATGCAGACAGAAGATGAATTTCATCTTGTTCTCTGCTATAGATGAATTATTTTGTGTGGCAGAGAATTTTTTCACACATGTTCAATAAAGAAAAGTAACATTCCTACATATCTATAAAGAACCTAGCTATATTCTACTTTGCCAAAGACTATAACAATCTATATTCCCACTGTATTAGTGGCACCTTGTATTCAGATCATTATATTTGTGTGAATTGGTTTTCAATTAATATTGTGTCATTAAAATATCTTGAATTCAAATTTCATTTAGATTCCGGTAAATAGCTAGAACAATGTTTGTAAGGGAGGTATTTAGAAGATGAGCGGCATGTTCAAACAGAAGAAAATTGGCAAAATGATATCTAAAAGTAAGAAGACATAGCAAGAAACATAAGGAAAACTGAAGATGCCCAAAATAAATAGGGTGACTCACATTAGTGGCTGGAAAGAAAGTGGCCAAGTATAGTGGGTTGTGTCATAAAGGGGACATGCCATAGAAAGAAGTGAGAAACATACTGTAATATAAATGATTGCTCTTATGGGGTAAAAAAGCATACTGATCAAATAGGAAGAAAAGGTAAGGGACTACAGTGTTCAATATTCAGGTGGTAGGCACAGTAGCAGCCGAAACCTCACTGTTTTACAATATGACCATTTAACAAGCTTGCACATGTATCACCTGAATCTATTTTTAAATGTATGTTTTTTCCTGTAAATCAGAAAGGAATGTTGACTTTATTATTTAGGAAAGGGAGAAAATGATCACTAAGATTTGTTAGTGTACCCAAAATGAAGATACATAAATTGACAGAATATAAAATACATTACATGATTTGGTATTAATATTGTACCCTCCATATAACTGAATTTTTGAAATACGTAGGTACAAATTGAAATTTCAGCTAACTCATTGGTTATTATGTTTCTCTCTAAAATGCCTTTGAACTAAAATGACTAGTACTATAACCTCATTTATGATTTAATAATGAGCAAATTGGTTGTTGTCATCGAAAGAGAATACTAAACAAAAAGTAATTATAGTACAATTATCCTTTCTTCAATTTCTTCTTTTCTAAATCTACAACTTTAAAATCTCCTTGCCCTGAATCCATGCTACTTCTCCCACTCTATGCATACAAAAATTCTGCCTATTGTGAAAAGATTTTCAGATCCCAGGAGGAGTTATTCAGCTCAATGTCAGACATGCAGAGTTAAATCCCCATCAATGAGAAGCCACAAAAAGTAACACTCTCTTTGGGACACTGCATAAATGAGTTTGACTGTATGTTCTAGTACAGCAATCAGTCAGAGTAGTGGAAAATAATTACATACCATTTCCTCCAAAGAATAAGGTTATTAGCACATTGTGGTCCCTTAGAAATTTATTTTTGTTCTCTTACCTATATTATACACTGCTCTGCTATAACCTACAAGATTGAAAATGATATTTAAAGTTACCAAAAATAAATAATAACATTTTGTTTGGTGGTGGTGGCTCAAGTCTGTAATCCCAGCACTTTGGGAGGTAGAGGCAGCTGGATCACACAAGGTCAGGAGTTTGATACCAGGCTGACTAATGTGGCAAAATCCCATCTCTACTAAAAGTATAAAAATTGGCCAGGTGCGGTGTCAGCTACATGGGAGACTGAGGCAGGAGAATCGCTTGAACCTAGGAGGCAAAGATTGCAGTGAGAGAAGATCGTGCTACTGCGTTCCAGCCTGGGCAAGAATCCATCTCAAAAAAAAAAAAAAAAAAAAAAAAGATTTCAATGACAATGCTTTTCCTTTTTATACTTTTATGCAAATTAATAGTGTTAGCAGAGTCAACTAAGTGACAATTTGCCAGATTATTAAACACTAATCAAAAAATGGAAATAACAGATCATTACAATAAATCTGCAAAATTCAATTTTCATCTTCAAATTAAAAACACTCAAGTGCTTATTTTTCTTCTTATTGGTTGCCTTAATTGTAGTGCTCAAGAAAACCTACACTATGACAGTAAAATGAAAATGAATATAGTATTTATCTTTATTTTACTTTATTTTATTATTTTTGATGAAACATGATGTATTAGAATAGTTAATGAAAATGAAGTGCAGGTTTTGTATTTCAGATAAAGGCAGTGTTTTCAGGAGATGTGTGCACTTAAAGGCAAATAAGGTAAAAAGAATGGAAAGTTCAAGAAAAAAACATTTTACTCCAATACCAATGTCGTAAATTCATGATGCTTCCTTATAAATGTGCCTCAGATTTACCCTTTCTTTTCTCTTGCAATCTCACACTGAGGTTAAACAACAACCTCTTTAAAAGACTTCTATGCCTTGACACCTATCTTCTAAATTATTTTTGCTATTAATTCAGATTAATATATCTGAAGTAATACTTTTATATCTATTATGTTCAAAATATCTGTCTGTCGGAGGTACTTCTTTTTCTATCCTTAGTTTAATGCTATGAAATCTCACAAAATGTTGTATTCTTCTGAACCAAACTTACCTTTTATTACTCATCAGGACAAATGAATTATTACAGCTTTATGCATCTCTTTTCCCCACTCACTTACTACTGTGTTTTCTTTCTTTTTTTTTTTTTTTTTCAGGCAATTTTCCCAGTGTAGATAAATTGTGACTCCCTTATTTTCCCATCTTTATTTTCTATTAAGTCTTTATTATCCACTGTGATGCCTGCAGATATCTTATCTCCGAGATACTATTATCTGTGAAAGACAAATTTCAATACTACTCTATGGAATACAGCACCGTGCTGCTTTACCTTTTTGTCCTCCTCCTTCTCTTCTTCACAGTGCTTCCTATCTCCCTCCTTTCTTTTTCTTCTTCCTTTTTCCTTCCTTCTCTTTCTCCCTCCTTCGCTTCATTTCTTCTTTGCTTCCATCATTTTTTTCCTTTCTCTCAAAATGTGGTATACTACAGGAACTCAACCGCATTCTGGTCCAACAGGGGAAATTATCTCTAGGAAAGATTTGTTTATGTACATTATGCTTCTCTGAGAGAAATGTGAATGTATGTTGCTTTAGGTAGAGGTTTGCAAGACTATGGGAATAACACTGGAGTGTATTATCACCAGTGTAGTATCTGTGGCTTATTAAAGATGTCTGTAAACTCTTTGACATCATACCCTTCAAGAGGTGGGGATTATTTTCCTCTATGTTGTTTCAAATGAAAGGATGTCATTATTTTTCATGACTGAATAGCGCTCCTTTTTGTGTATGTACCACATTTTCTTTATGCATTTGTCTGTTAATGGACACTTAGATTGCTTCCAAATCTTGGCTAGTGCTGCAATACATGGGAGTGTGGATGTCTCTTCAATATACTGATTTCCTTTCTTTTGGTCATATACCTAGCAGTTGGTTAGCTGGATCATATGGTAGTTCTATTTTTAGTTTTGTGAGGAACCTCCAAAGTGTTCCCCATGGTGGTTGTACTCATTTACTTTCTTGAATTCAGTCTGGCCCATAATAGCTATGACCAAAGAATGTGATGCAAACAATACTCTGCCCATTTAGACCCTGAAGACTGGCAGTTTCCACCTGGAAGACTCAAAGTCTAAAATCACCAAGAGAGTCTGACTACCCTGCATGAAAGACTTCTTGGAGATACCCTAAGATACATGGAAAGGGAGAAAAGACTAGCTGATACCAGCCTTGCACTTCCCTGCCGGGATGGCAGGCACAGAATGATAGTTTATTCTTTAGACAGTCTTAGACACGAAGCTGAATACCACACGGTGACCCCAGTCAATGCCTCACAAATCAGATAAATTGACAAACTAAGCTGTAAATTCTGCTCACAAAACCAAGTGACAAAATAAAATGTTTGTTTGTTAAAGCAACTAAATTTCGGATAGTTTGTTACATAGTCATAGATAACCAGAAAATTAGATAAGACCAACAGAAAGCCAATTTTGTCAGGGAGATTGACCTTAGAACTATAATGTTACAATGTGATTGTGATATGATTAACAGACTGGCACAGAAGTATAATAGATGTGTTCCTGAGAAAATATGGTAGGATCTTTGAGCAAACTGATGCAAAGAAATCACAGTGGTGGAGGCTGGAGCCTTTGCAATTCAGAATATCATTTTTTAAATTATTTAATTACTATTTTCGTGGTGTTTACGTAATTTAGCTAAAGAAAATTGAACATACTGGCTTGTGCTAAAATAACGCAATATCTTTACATTAAACTTTTACATCTCTTGAATCATATGGAAATAGTACCGGCCTTTTTTCCTAAGCTCTCGGGTTCTTGAAAATTTTAAGGTGATCTCAAGAAAAATACTTATTCTTCCTTGATTATTTAGCTTGTAGGTACTAGAATCAGTTTTAACTTAGAAACTAAATTAGCTAGGGCTTTATTATAACAAGGTGATATTTCCAGTTGTAGGCATATTATACAAGTTTATCTTCTATGTAAAATATATATGGAAATATTTTGTAGTACTAACTATCTATTATTTATGTGTCAGTTTATTTACCTCTCTATCTATCTGCTATATTATTTTAGTCTTTCTCCTTCTGAATACATTCATAAAAGTTATTTCTTAGAGACAGTCTAGATCATCAGTCTTTACTTAAACCTTGGAAGATTATTTCACCAAATGATACAAGCGAGTAAAAACTGGCCCAAGAAGAGTGGGTTGGTTATAATTTCAATTTTTTGTCAAAGTTGTATTTTTTTTCATGGTATGAATTACCATAGGCTTAATCTTAGTGTTTTGAAAATCTAAATCCTCTTTTGCGCTATGTTGAATGACATTCTTATAAAAAATCTCTCTTGGTTTATATTTTTTTTGTTTTTGTTAAAATGATTTTAGGATATATATTATTTACAGGATTAATTTTATTTTCTTCATAAGTTTTTTGGACTTTCCTCTTATAACATGAAGTCAAAATATGTCCAGTTTTAGAGGACAGAATTATTTGAATTTAGATTTTTGTCCTACCTTTAAAGAGAAAAAAAGTTCGTAAACCTTAGCTTGATTGATGATGTCCTGTATAAATTTCTGCCAGTAACCTCTCCCTGTGTCTTTCTTCTCTTCTGTTTGCCCCTGAAATGCTATATGTTTTTTCCACTTATAAATTTTGGTTCATGATATTATTTATCATCGCTTAAAATGATCCATCTCTTATTTTTCACGTTGAAGATGCTTAAAATATATTTGTAAATTGAATGACTTTTCTGATTTCCCTTTATATGAAAGGACAAATTATCCTCCTGACAAAGTGGACACTGAACAAAACACCAACATTAGTTTTGCCTCATGTATCATAACAAAATTCTATCATAAGATTTTACTCTTGAGGAAAAAACTATATAGCTGTTAACTCATCACTTCAACAATATTCATTTGTAATGCTTTTGATTCTCACATCGGAGTTTTGTATTTATGTCTTACATAACTTAATAACCGCTAATCACTACAATATAAGACTTCTCTGACCTTTGTAATCTGAAGAACAAGTATATTGTTCAAATGCTTAACTGTTCATATCATTGTATTTATAATAATGAAAATAATAGATAAAATTGAATGAATATGCAAGTATTGTGTTAAACTTTGGTTTGATTATGTTTTATAATTTTTATATTAGTTACATGAGGTAATGACTATTTTTATCCTCAGTTGACAGATGATGGTTCTGAGGTGTGCAGACATTAAATTTATGCATTACAACTAGAGTAAATGATTTGTCATTCTATCATGAAAATACATTCTAATGAATAACAAGCTATCATCCTTCTGTTTTTTGTTAAAGATGTCTTTAATTGCTCATGGACAAGTTTTCATCTAATACCTCTGATAGAAGAATCTGTAGTAAATTTAGTTGGGAGACTCAAACATATTTAGTTTTAGAAATTCTGTTCTAATCTTTTGGTTATTGCTAACAATTCTATTCCATTGGCCATTATACTGTGACATTATATTTCTGGAGCATCAAATCCTACCAAACTGTCATTAAAATAAAAAAAAGAAAGAAAATACAGGCTACTATACTTTTGTCTGCATTTTTTTCTGAGGAATTTCTAGCTTATTTCCAACATATTGTATATAAACTAAGTAACGATGATAATTAAGAGATATTTTAATAGATTGTGATAACTTAAATTTCAAACCTTAAAAATATTAGTAATAATGTTACAAATTATTTTCTGAATACCCTGTTAGGCACATTATCAAGTGGTTTGCATACATTATTTCATTGAATAGATTGTGGAAATGTATAAATTCGACATCTGTAATTAAAATTATTCTCACATTATAGCTAAGTAAACTGAAGATCAGAAGTCTCGAGTAGAAATTGAAAGTAATACCACCAGAGACAAAGAGAATTGCTATTAAAATACAGCCCCAAGTTTGGATTCTACTCACTAATTATGCTTTGTATTGAGAAATGTATATTTTCTGTTATGTCTTACTAATTACTGCGAATTGTTGATTATTCCCTGTGTGATGTTTTAACTTATTTCTTAAAAGCAACTAATCTATTAAAATAATGTTAAATCCAATTTTATTATTTTTATGAAGTATCTAATATGCTTAATGCTGTACTTTTTAAAAAGTGAGACTTGAAAGACAAAATATCAATTTTTAATTATGTTGGAGAAAAGATTTAAAAAATAGCATTTCAGTTATTCAATAAATATTCATGAGACTTCTGCAATGTGCTAGACACATCTAAGTATTGTGAATGTACCAGCGAAAGCCATACTTTCATGGAGCTGACATGCTAAACTATACAGAAATAAATCAAGTAAATAACAAATTTAAAAAAAATTAATATTTCTAAAGTAGCATGTGCTATAAAGAAAATAAACCTGATATATGACTGAACGTGAATGAGAAAAACAAATGCATATTTTAGACAGGATGATTTAGAGAAGTGCTTTTTGGAATTACGACATTTGATGTAAAATCTGAATTACTGTGAGTCACCCCATGCATATATCTGGGACAGCAAGTGTAATTAACCTAAATTTGAAGAAGGTTTGAACTGTTAAAAGGGCAGAGGGAACAACGTTTCGTGTTTTTGTCATAGAGCAATAAGGGATCTCCCTTATTGCTCAAAAGAGCAATTGAGATTCTTTAATCTCAAAAGAGATGAGATTAACGAGACAAGGGCTAGTTCACACAGAACTCTATAGATCCTGGTAAGGAATTTGAATTTTATTTGAAAAATGGCTCTACGTGACTGAAGGAAGTGTTTTTCCCTAGTGAGTAATATGATTTGTGTTCTAAGAGATTAAATGAGGAAGCAGAGAAGTCAATAGGTGGCTATTTAATAAGAGCTTGGATTAAGGTGGTAGGAGAGAAAGAGAAATGATCAGGTTTAGAATTAGTTTTGAAGTGATGATGATGGGACTTTCTGACGTATCAAATCAGTTTGTAAATGATGTGAAAATTATGATTTTGGTTTGTAAATGCAATATATCAAGTGTTGTATTTTGAGTTGGGAAAAATTGGGAGAAGAACAGTTTATAGTTGGAGATTAGAATCACTGGTTTGATTTGGTTGAATGTGAGATGATTATTAGAAATTTATGTGCATAAAACAAGTAGGCAATTCGATATATAAAAGTAGATCATGAAGAAATCCTTTAACGAAATATATATTTTAAAAACAATAAGCTTGTAGTAATAGTCAAAGAGTTGCATGAGGCTGCTGGAGATAACACAGCCAAAAAAGTGTAAAATTATAAGCTCTCGGGTGATTTACAATTGGAAAGTCAAGCTGAGAAGGAAGAATCAGCAAAAGGATTAAAAAGAAGCAATCAGTGAGGCAGAAGAAATATGAGAAAAGGAAAGAAGAAGTTAGAAGACAAGGAAAAATCAGTGTTTCTAGAAGTGTGTCAAAGTTTTTGAGAGATGGAAGAAGAAAATTGACTTTGGCAAGGAGGAGGCTTGGTCATTTGATAAAAGCATTGTAAATTGGGTAGGTGAAAATAGAAATTTCACTAAAATGAGTTCAGGGAAATTGGAAGGTTAGAAAGTAAATATAGTATAGAAATTTTGGGGAGTTCTATTAAATCAGACAAATCAGACTGTATCTAAATACGGCTGTATCTAAAAGAGAATTTGGATCGTGGAAACGCTTTTTTTTATTATTATACTTTAAGTTCTAGGGTACATGTGCACAACGTGCAGGTTTGTTACATAGGTATACATGTGCCATGTTGGTTTGCTGCACCCATCAACTCGTCATTTACATTAGTTATTTCTCCTAATGCTATACCTTCCTCAGCCCCCCAGCCCACAACAGGCTCCAGTGTGTGATGTTGCCTGCCCTGCAACTATGTCTTCTTGTTGTTCAAATCCCACCTATGAGTGAGAACATGCGGTGTTTGGTTTTCTGTCCTTGTGATAGTTTGCTTAGAATGATGGTTTCCAACTTCATCCATGTCCCTGCAAAGGACGTGAACTCATCCTTTTTTATGGCTGTATAGCATTTCATGGTGTATGTGTGCCACATTTTCTTAATCCAGTCTATCATTGATGGACATTTGGATTGGTTCCAAGTCTTTGCTATTGTGAATAGTGCCATAGTAAACATACGTGTGCATATATCTTTATAGTAGCATGATTTGTAATCCTTTGGGTATATACCCAGTAATGGGATCATTGAGTCAAATGATATTTCTAGTTCTAGATCCTTGAGGAATAACCACACTGTCTTCCACAATGTTTGAACTAAGTTACACTCCCACAAACAGTGTAAAAATATTCCTATTGCTCCACTTCCTCTCCAGCATCTGTTGTTTCCTGAATTTTTTGTCATCACCATTGTAACTGGTGTGAGAAAGTATCTCATGGTGATTTTGATTTGCATTTCTCTGATGACCAGTGATGATGAGCATTTTTTGATATGACTGATGGCTGCATAAATGTCTTATTTTGAGAAGTGTCTGTTCATCTGTTCATATACTTTGTCCAGGTTTTTATGTTTGTCTTTTTTTTCTTATAAATTTGTTTAAGTTCTTTGTTGACTCTGGATATTAGCCCTTTGTCAGATTGGTAAATTTCAAAGATTTTCTCCCATTCTGTAGGTTGCCTGTTCACTCTGATGATAGTTTCATTTGCTGTGCAGAAGCTCTTTAGTTTAATTTGATATCATTTGTCTATTTTGGATTTTGTTGCCATTGCTTTTGGTGCTTTAATCATGAAGTCTTTGCCCATGCCTATGTTCTGAATGGTACTGCCTAGGTTTTCTTCTGGGGTGTTTATGGTGTTAAGTCTTACATTTAAATCCTTAATCCATCTTGAGTTAATTTTTGTATATAGTGTAAGGAAAGGATTCAATTTCAGCTTTCTATTTATGGCTAGCTAGTTTTCCCAGCACCATTTATTAAATAGGGAATACTTTCCCCGTTGCTTGTTTGTGTCAGATTTGTCAAAGATCAGATGGCTGTAGATGTTTGGTGTTATTTCTGAGGCTTCTGTTCTATTCCATTGGTCCATATATCTGTTTTGATACCAATACCATGCTGTTTTTGTTACTGTAACCTTGTAGTATAGTTTGAAGTCAGGTAGTGTGGTGCCTTCACCTTAGAATTGTCTTGGCTTTGTGGGCTCTTTTTTGGTTCTGTATGAAGTTTAAAGTAGGTCTTTTTTGGTTTGTTTTTGTTTTTGTTTTTCCAGTTCTGTGAAGAAAGTCAGTAGAAGCTTGATGGGAATAGCATTGAATCTATAAATTACCTTGGGCAGTATGGCCATTTTCATGATATTGATTCTTCCTATCCATGAGCATGGAATGTTCTTCCATTTATTTGTCTCCTCTTACTTCATTGAGCAGTGGTTTGTAGTTCTCCTTGAAGAGGTCCTTCACATCCCTTGTAAGTTGGATTCCTAGGAATTTATCCTCTTTTAGTAATTGTGAATGGGAGTTTACTCATAATTTGGCTCTCTGTTTGTCTATTGTTGGTGTACAGGAATGCTTGTGATTTTTGCACATTGATTTTATATCCTGAGACTTTGCTGAAGTTGCTTATCAGCTCAAGGATATTTCGGGCTGAGATGATGGGTTTTTCTAAATATACAATTATGTTATCTGCAAACAGATATATTTCGACTTCCTCTTTTCCTAATTGAATATCCTTTATTTCTTTATCTTGCCTGATTGCCCTGGCTAGAACTTCCAACACTATGTTGAATAGGAGTGGTGAGAGAGGGCATCCTTTTCTTGTGCTGGTTTTCAAAGGAAATGCTTCCAGTATTTACTCATTCAGTACGCTATTGGCTGTGGGTTTGTCATAAATAGCTCTTATTATTTTGAGATACATTCCATCAATACCAAGTTTATCAACAGTATATGAAGGACTGTTGAATTTTGTTGAACATATTTCCGCATGTTTTGAGATGATCATGTGGTTTTTGTCGTTGGTTCTGTTTATGTGATGGATTACATTTATTTATTTGTCTATGTTAAACCAGCCTTGCATCCCAGAGATGAAGCCAAGTTGATTGTGGTGGATAAGATTTTTGATGTGCTGCTGGATTCAGTTTACCAGTATTTTATTGAGGATTTTTGCTTCGATGTTGATTAGGGATATTGGCCTAGAATTCTCTTTGTTGTTGTTGTTGTGTCTCTGCCAGGTTTTGCTATCAGAATGATGCTAACCTCATAAAATGAGTTAAGGAGGCTACCCTCTTTTTCTGTTGATTGAAATAGTTTCAGAAGAAATGGTACCAGTTCCTCTCTGTACCTCTGGTAGAATTCAGCTGTTACTTCATCTGGTCCTGGGTCTTTTTTGGTTGGTAAGCTATTAATTATTGCCTCAATGGAAACACTTTTTTCTAAGATAGTAGTGGATTATAGAGCATAAATGTGATCACTCCTTTCTTTACTATAATATAAGCTCTATAAAAGCGAAGACTATATTTGTCTGTTCAGTGTTACTCTGTTAGTAAGCCCAGTTTTCTTGAAACCAATATATTATAAATAAACATTTCTTAGAGTGTTTGGTAAACGAATGATTGAACTCACAAATGTTTCCTTGCTTAGAATACCTTCCTTCTATTTCAACTATTAGTGGGGTTGAGTGTTTTGTATATGTGAGTACATTCTGAGCAAAAAACAAAAACAAACAAACAAAACCTGAGGAAAAACTAAAAATTTTGCTAGTTGCAAAAAACACAAAAATGTTAGCAAAGCCTGACCTAGTCTCAGAATAAAAGAGTGCCATCTCCACAATAATCTACTAGTAGGACAGATCATCTCTGTGTAGTGTGGGAGGGAGCTACATAATGGTGTGAACACCTGAAAATTGGAAGAATTGGGAGCCACTATGATGTTTATTTCATTACTACAGCTAAAAGTTTATCTGTATGCTAAATGCTAAAAAAGATTTTTTTTTTTTTTTGCATTTTATGTACTATCTCTTTTCTCATTGAGCTTGCATGATAGAAATTAGTCACTTAAAATGTATTAGTGTGGAAAAATCATAAGCTATCCATTGATGAGGAAAAAAAACAAAACAAAACAAAAAACAAAAAAACTGTGGTAGCTATCTGATACCCTCAGAGCCAAGATATTTTTACATTTAAATGAATATCAGAAACAAAGTTCTTTTATGCTATCATTTGATATGAAAACATTTACTGTGCTTACCCGAAATTGATTCTACTTGATACTGACTATAAAATCATACAAAAATCAACAAACACAGAAGCAACACCAAGAGACCAAATAGGAGTAATTATTGCCATCCTCCAAGGGCTTTTTTCCTCTTCTCAGAGGTGAAGGAAAGAACTAAGAGAAGTGCAGGAACCAACACAAGAGGCCACATCTTCCAGTGGCCTTACAGACTCACGAAACCAAACCAAACCAAACCAAAACAAAACAAAAATCAATCTTCTCGTGATCCATTTAGAATCCTTACACCGGGTGGATGTTGTTTTCTCCCATAACCTGTCCTGAGAAGTACCACTCCTCCAGCAATAGTTTGTAAATTGCTCCCCTAATCTCATCAGTATGGAATGTCAGCTTACAACACATCTTATTCTTGCCACAGTAGAAGGAATCTTTTAGACATCTCTGCTTGCAGCATATTTCTTTCAAAAGGAAGTGTTATGAAATAATCTTTAGGTCTTATTTTTTAAATCTAAATATTTTTATTATATTTGCTGATTTCAGAACATACAAATTTTAGCCACATTATCTTGATGAGAACTGCATTCCAATTTCTAAACATCAGACTTGCAAACTTTCCATCACAACTCAGTCATTAATTGAGAATATTTTTGCAATATAATTGGTCACACAACTTATATGTAAAATTTAATATGATAAAAACATGAATTTTAAATATTGAAGTAATATTTAGCATAGTGCTTTGTGAAAGAAAAACTATTGAAGTTAAAAGCATTTTGGGAGTGGAATAACATGTACATAAGATAATCAGCTTACTCAAAATCCTTATTCCTATTCATATATATATATATATATATGTATGTATACTTTGTAGAGAGAAATGTTCATGACTTTTCTGACATCTGTTGACACTGAATTAAGGTTTCAAGAATACCAGGGTACAGCTTTTGACATTTTCAGTTATTTTGCAATATATAAATTTTGAGTTATCCATGAAAACATAACTCCATTTATTAATGCTTAAAGTTACAAATCTTATCCTAACCTATCTCTGATATGTCTGTAAGTTTTATTGAAACTAAAATTTTTTTAAATCTAAAAATTATTGTACATAATCAAACTCAAGTCTAGGGAGTTTCTTTTAATAATAGCATTTAAATGAATGTTGCCTCCCTCCAAACATGTTCTCCATTTTATATTTGTGTTCTTGAATTAAGATTATTATAGATTATTCTAATTTTCATGTTTTTAAGTGCATACATTGAAAGAAAAATCTTTCTTATTTTACATGACATAATTATGTGATAGAATGTTCCAGTTTCTTGCATCTGTCTCAGAAGACATACAAAACAATAGAGAGTATCATATTTCCCTTTGACTGATGGATTTATGACTTTCAATTTCCCTGAGAAGCAGCTGAGATATTCCAATGAGCTGATCAGGGAAGCTTGCCATTTCAGTAATTCTCTAGAGACTGTCATGGACAGCAGACTCAAAAACAGGTTTACAATTAATGAAGCAGAAGGCAATTGTAAGGAAGAACCTGAGGAGCTCCTTCAGTGGCTGTCATGGACAGAGAATTCATATTGGATTGATTAGCCTGAGTCTCATTCAGCTAGAAGAAGATTATGTAGTGAGATTGTGAGACGGTATTTGAAATGATCATGCCTGTAAACTCCAGAGGGATACTGCTCGTCTACATGTTCCACTCTTTAAAGTTAGTCTCTAAGGAAAATAGTCATCTTAATTTCATATCTAGTACTTTATACAGTCCTCTATTTCATTAGAAAAGCCTGATGTCAAATCATTCAAAACAATTTCTTCAAAGTCATTACATTCTCTAGGCATCTTTTCTTTCTCTAAGTTGGCCATTCATTCCGAGAAAATACTTAAAAGGGAGAATTAGCAATCTCTTCAAATCACTATCTAAAAGTGTTCTTGGATCAAATTGATATTAATGTAATATTGACATTGAATCTCTTTTATCAAATGTAAAGATGTGTATAGTAAATATGAATTGCAAATCTTCCACAATTAAAGTATCATTGATTCATTCATTAACAAAAATATGCTAAGCATTTCCTGAGCACTGGGGAGACTACACAAAACAAGGTAAATCTACTCATTTATTTTATTATGCTTGGAGTCTAATAAATAATATACCAAAAGTTAACACAAAGGTATTAGTCTCTTTTCACACAGCTATAATGAAATACCCAAGACTAGGTAATTTATAAAGGAAAGAGGTTTGATTAACTCACAGTTCCCCATGGCTGAGGAAGCTTCAGAAAATTTAGAATCATGGTGGAAAGTGAAGGGGAAGCAGGCACCTTCTTCACAAGGCAGCAGGAGGATAAGAGAATGTGTAGGAGGAAATGTCAAACACTCATAAAACCATCAGGTCTTGTGACAATTCATTCACTACCACAAGAACAGCATGGGGGTAACTCACCCCATGATCCTATCACCTCCCTCACTCTACACATAGGGAATTACAATTTGAGATGAAATTTGGCTGGGCACACAGAGCCAAACCATATCTAAAAATGACACACAGTTGAAAAAAAAACAATTGTAGACTCCTGCTTTCCAGTCTGTCATGGAGGAAGCTTGGAAGTCATCACTTTCATTTTGTGGTAAGAAAAAAATCTGAATGAACTGAAAATTAACACCTCTTCTTAGGTCAACCACAGAATTATGATGGTCAGATCAACTGGTACCCCAAAGTTTGAGAGCTAAACAGGAGGAGACAGAGAATCCCAACATTCTGGAGCAGGAACCCAAAAGCAGAAACCACCCTGGGAGTCAGTAACAGGGTAAAGTAAATGAAAACTCATTGACAAATTGTTGGGATGGGAATATAGAAGGAGAGGAGAGAAAGAAAGAGATAATTTGCAATACTAATGTCTGAGGATTTTCCAGCATTAATGATAGACACAAAACAGCAGACAAAAGTAAGATAAAAATTTAAACGTTATGACTAAGCATATTACACTCAAACTGCAGAAAATCTAAGGGAAAATCTTGAAAGAAATGAGAGAGGAAAATATTAAATCAGGGAAAACCACATCTGTAGAGAAGCAATGATTAGAATGACATCAGGTTTCTCTTTAGGAACCACGTAAGCAAGAAGAAGACAGTGGAATGAAATACTTAAAGTTTTAAAAGAAAAAATATTAATCTAGATATCTCTATACAGAGAAATTGTCTTTCAAAAATGTGGAGAAAATAAAGACTTGCTCAAACAAACAAAAATTGAGAGAATCCATTGCCAGTAGACTTGTCTAGCCAGACATTTTAAAAGAAGTTATTCAGAAAGTGAGAAGATGAGATAGATGAAAAACTCAGATATGCCTAATGAAAAGAAGAGTGATAAAGAGGAAATAAATAAAAGTAAAATAAAATATTTTATTTTTCCTATTTTTAATTTATATAGGAAAATGTTCAAAATAATAATAGCAACAATGTATTCAGTGATTACAACTTATGGATAAATGAAATAAATCATAGCAATGTTATAGGAATTGGAAAAGGGGAATTGAAAATACTCTGTTATTAGGTATTGACCTTACCCATGGCATATTATAGTGTTATTTAAAGGTTAACTTGGATTAGTTGTAAATATATATATACATATGTATATATATGTATAACAAGCGTAAGATCAACACCTAAAAATATTATGAAGAATTATAATTGACATCTTGAGAAGAAAATTTAAAATCATATAAAATACTCAATTAAATCTAAAGAAATCAACAAGAGAGTAGGATATTAAATAAAACAACAACATGGGAGGGAGACTGAGACACAAGAATTGTTTGAACCCAGGAGACAGAGGTTGCAGTGAACCAATATTGTACCACTGCACTCTGGCCTGTGTGACAAAATGAGACTGTATCAAAAAAAGAAAAAAAGACATAACAACAGCAAATTAAGACAACGAAGAGATGAAAATAATAAATACAGTAGATATTAACCTAAATATATGAATAACCCCTTTAGCATCAATAGTGTAAATATACCTATGGAAGATGGAGAAAAAGTAGTTAAAACACCAAGACTCAACTATATGTTTTCCAAAAGAAGCCTATTTTAATATTAAGATATGGATATATTAAAATCAATGGAATAGAGATAGACATATCATGCTAACACTACATGAAATGAAAAAGCTGAAATAGCTATATTAATTTTAGATAAAATAGACTTCAGAGCATGGAAATTATCAAAAATAAAGTGGACCCTTACATAATCATAATGAAGTCAATTCTATAAGAAGACAAAACAATCTTTAATGAGTATGTGCTTAATGATAGTGTAAAAATATTTTGGCAAAAATATATTAAAATACAAGAAGAAATGAACAAATGCACCAGTAAAGTTGGAGACCCCAAAACCCCCCTATCAATAATTGACAGGTACCACAGGGAGAAAAATCAGTAAATAAATAGTTGAACTGAACAAAATCACCAATCAACGGGATATTCAGTAGAATTAAATAAAACACTTCATCCAATGACAGCAAAATACACATTGTTGTTAAGCTTACATCAAACATTCATCAAGATAGATCATATTCTGGGGAACAAAATTAACAAATGTAAAATAATGTATATCATATAAAGTAAGCTCATAGGTCACAAAAACTATGTATATTTGAAAAAAGAAAAAAAGACATAACAACAACAAATTAAGACAACGAAGAGATGAAAATAATAAATACAGTAGATATTAGCCTAAATATATGAATAACCCCTTTAGCATCAATAGTGTAAATATACCTATGGAAGATGGAGACAAAGTAGTTAAAACACCAAGACTGATCTCAAGTAACTGATCTCAAGAATGAGTCTCACCTCATTCTTATTCCTTCCACCTGTTGTTCTCCAGTAACACTGATCT
>NC_045437.1:82818556-82897566 GCF_002776525.5 Piliocolobus tephrosceles | reverse complement strand
CCTCATTCTTATTCCTTCCACCTGTTGTTCTCCAGTAACACTGATCTTTGTACTGGAGATCAGTGTTACTGGAGAACAACAGGTGGAAGGAATAAGAATGAGGTGAGACTATAGAACATAACAGAGCTAGATCAGTAGGGTCTTGAGGGCCATATTAAAACATCAAGTACAAGCAAAAGTCATTGAAGAACTCTTACGGGGTACTGACAAATTCTATTTTACATTTAAGAATAGCACTGTGTTTAGAGATTTGAGAAAGACACAGAGGAAAGCAGATAATCAGTTAGTTACTTGTATTTTAGAGATGGAATTGAGTGAGAGTTGAAAGTAGGAAACATCAAAGATTTCTGCTTGGTACTAGAATTTTTCTTAAAGCTGTTTTATTGGGTTGGTATATCATAGGGTAAGCTAATACTTATTCAGTATGTCATATAGTAAAGACATTTCTTAGTTGTTATACTATTATTTCAACAATGATATCTATTTTTATTTTTATTTATGCATTAGGAAGATACATATTAGAAGTTAAGCAATTTGCCTAATATCACTCGCAAAGTGTCAGTTTGGCCTTTAACATGCATCACTGTCTTAGTTCCTTTCGTGTCCCTATAACAGAATAAGCAAGACTATACAGGAAAGAGGTTTAATTTCTGGTGGCTGGAAAGTTCAAGGTTGGGCATCTGCATCTGTTGAAGGCTTCAGGGTGCAACAACTCAAAACAGAAAGCAGAAGGGGAGCTGTCCTATGCAAAGATGTCATGTGGCAAGAAAAGTAGAGGTGGGGAGGTGCCAAGCTTTTTTTTTCCCCCCTCAACAATCAGCTCTTGCAGGAACTAAAAGAATAAGAACTCACTCGCCCTTTAGGGAGGCCATTAATCTATTGATGAGGGATCTGTCCCCATGACCCAAACATCTCCCATCATACCCTATCTGCCAATGTTGTCCACATTAGAGATCAAATTTCAAAATGAAGTTTGGAGAGGACAAACATCCAAACCATAGCAATCACACTGCCCCACCAGCTTTTGAAGCTTGGTGGGGTCCAGCTAGAAAGTCACATGAGTCCTTCCCACTTTCAGCAATAGAACACTCCATAGTCTCCTCAGCATCAGCATCAGGAAATTCCTCCTAAGGACCTTGCTTACCTTCAAAGCACTTTCAACTAATTTATCTATCTCTGACTAATCTAATAAAATCTCCTGAAGAAGTGAGGACATTGACTAAAAAAGAAATGCTAATGTCAACTCAGTAACTTGTACTTTGGGACTTCAATCAGAAACTACCCCCAAAGCAAAAAATAATTTCTTTACAAAAAGAATTAAAAAAAGGAATTGTTTTACAAAACAAAATTAAAAATAAAACAGTAATAAAAGGAAAGGGGATGTTGCTCATCTAATTGATGTTAGAGAAATGGGAAAATCTACAAAAATAAATTAGTTAAAATTACAATAATTTTCTTTATTCTAATAGTACTTGTTATTTTAATAATATAATTATATGATAAAATACATTTTATTTTGTCTTTACTTTCCTGAAGTACAGCCAAATTGGTTGCGACAATATTAATAGTTCTGGAGCAAATTCACACTGGCAGACAAAATAATTATACGATATTTTATATTTTCTAACATATTTCCATATAGAAATTACCTAATGTCTGAATGTAAAATCATACAATCATATTTGGCTCTGAAAAGAAAATGGTTGTTACTATTTGAAAGTAGTAAAATCTTATCTTTTGATTGTATATCCCTTTCTTCTTTTCTTTTCCTCTCCGAAAAGTTATATGACAGAGCATCATCACTGTCAGTTAAAATTAATTGGACTTTCAGAATGTCATTTTACTTTTTGAGATAAGTGGAGACACTCAATTTCTGGATTACTGCTGTGAATTTTCTTGTAATTATCATTCATGTCTGATTTTAATTAGAACATTCCGGCATTACAAAGTCTGATCTTGAGGAGACAGCGTAGAGTGGTGAGAAAAGTTTGATGTTTGAAATCAGATAAAACTTAGTTTGAATTCTAGCTGTAACTTTTTTGGTTGAATTCTTAGTTTGACAAAACTACTTCGTCTCTCAGTCTCAATGTTCTTACCATCAATCTGTCTTTTGCTGCCAGGATTAAAATCATTTTACATTCAAATTACTTAGAACAATTCCTGGCACATAATAAGTTCCATGTTTTGAGTCAATGTTATTCCAGGAGGAATTAATCTTTAAAGAAAAAGAAAAAAAATATTTAAAATGCCTAATTTTTCATTTATGTCTAATGTCCAATTCCCATTATTTCAATAAATTTCTGTTTTAAAATAAATGATGAATACAAAGTCATGTGGTTTTTCAGAATTTATTCACAAAGCCAGTTTGGTAATAAGAATTTTCCAGGTCTCATTTATCCTCTCTTTGTGTCTGTATGTGAATCTCATTTATGATCTTCTTCTAGCTTTTATATTGCTATCTCCTGTCAATCTTTAACTCTTATGTACTATTTTACTATAATTCAGACATATCAGAGCTAGGTTATTTTAAGTAAGTTAAGACAGCATTCAAGATATCACATGATTTGGTTTACAACTCATTTACTAAATTAGAAACTTCACTTTGCTTTCCAACTATTTCAACTAAATGTAACCAATTAACAAGGTTTCCTCACAAAAATGTAAATAATAGGGAAGTAGCCTAGATCCAATTTGCCGATTATATTAAATCCAATGATCACACATACACAAAATACATATAGCTAAGTGTGGCAGGCTACTATAGAAAATTTAGCAGGGTTTTAATGACAGTGCAGTAAAAATCAGGAGCACAAAAAGAGTTTAAATTACACTTTATGTTTACAAACAGGAATTTTAATCTTGTATAAGGAACAATTTTAAGAACTTCTACAAGTGTTCACCATTGGAATTGTTTTCAAAAGAAAACAATGCTTCTTGTTGTCACAGAGGCATTTAGTTTAATGAAAAGTCTAGCCCAGTGTTTATTGGGCAGGAAGTCTGAGCTGTATTGTCTGGGGTCACATACTGACTCCACCACTTCCTTACTACAGGGAAACTTGGACTGATTCTTAATATGTCTGCAAGTATCTTATTTAATTAATTAATTATTTATTTATTTATTTATTTACTTTAATCTTTTTTTCTTGTTTTATTTTATCTAAATGTCCCAAATGGCAGCTATTTCATGACTATTTTATTAATTTTATTTTATTATTATTATACTTTAAATTCTAGGGTACATGTGCATAACGTGCAGGTTTGTTACATATGTATACTTGTGCCATGTTGGTGTGCTGCACCCATCAACTCGTCAGCACCCATCAATTCGTCATTTATATCAGATATAACTCCCAATGCAATCCCTCCCCCCTCCCCCTCCCCATGATAGGCCCCGGTGTGTGATGTTCCCCTTCCCGACTCCAAGTGATCTCATTGTTCAGTTCCCACCTATGAGTGAGAACATGCGGTGTTTGGTTTTCTGTTCTTGCGATAGTTTGCTGAGAATGATGGTTTCCAGCTGCATCTATGTCCCTACAAAGGACACAAACTCATCCTTTTTATGGCTGCATAGTATTCCATGGTGTATATGTGCCACATTTTCTTAATCCAGTCTGTCACTGATGGACATTTGGGTTGACTCCAAATCTTTGCTATTGTGAATAGTGCCGCCATAAACATACGTGTGCATGTGTCTTTATAGCAGCATGATTTATAATGCTTTGGGTATATACCCAGTAATGGGATGGCTGGGTCATATGGTACTTGTAGTTCTAGATCCTTGAGGAGTCGCCATACTGTTTTCCATAATGGTTGAACTAGTTTAGAGTCCCACCAACAGTGTAAAAGTGTTCCTATTTCTCCACATCCTCTCCAGCACCTGTTGTTTCCTGACTTTTTAATGATTGCCATTCTAACTGGTGTGAGATGGTATCTCATTGTGGTTTTGATTTGCATTTCTCTGATGGCCAGTGATGATGAGCATTTTTTCATGTGTCTGTTGGCTGTATGAATGTCTTCTTTTGAGAAATGTCTGTTCATATCCTTTGCCCACTTTTTGATGGGGTTGTTTGTTTTTTGCTTGTAAATTTGTTTGAGTTCTTTTTAGGTTCTGGATATTAGCCCTTTGTCTGATGAGTAGATTGCAAAAATTTTCTCCCATTCTGTGAGTTGCCTGTTCACTCTGATGGTAGTTTCTTTTGCTGTGCAGAAGCTTTTTAGTTTAATTAGATCCAATTTGTCAATTTTGGCTTTTGTTGCCGTTGCTTTTGGTGTTTTAGACATGAAGTCCTTGCCCACGCTTATGTCCTGAATGGTATTACCTAGGTTTTCTTCTAGAGTTTTTAGGGTATTAGGTCTAACATTTAAGTCTCTAATCCATCTTGAATTAATTTTCGTATAAGGATTAAGGAAAGGATCCAGTTTCAGCTTTCTACTTATGGCTAGCCAATTTTCCCAGCACCATTTCTTTTTTTTTTTTTTTTTTTTTTTTTTTGAGATGGAGTCTCGCTGTGTCGCCCAGGCTGGAGTGCAGTGGCCGGATCTCAGCTCACTGCAACCTCCGCCTCCCAGGTTTATGCCATTCTCCTGCCTCAGCCTCCTGAGTAGCTGGGACTACAGGTGCCTGCCACCTAGCCCGGCTAGTTTTTTGTATTTTTTTAGTAGAGACGGGGTTTCACTGTGTTAGCCAGGATGGTCTCGATCTCCTGACCTCATGATCCGCCCATCTCGGCCTCCCAGCACCATTTCTTAAATAGGGAATCCTTTCCCCATTTCTAGTTTTTGTCAGGTTTGTCAAAGAACAGATGTCTGTAGATGTGTGGTATTATTTCTGAGGGCTCTGTTCTGTTCCATTGGTCTATATCTCTGTTTTGGTACCAGTACCTTGCTGTTTTGGTTACTGTAACCTCGTAGTATAGTTTGAGGTCAGGTAGCGTGATGCCTCCAGCTTTATTCTTTTGACTTAGGATTGTCTTGGCAATGTAGGCTCTTTTTTGGTTCCATATGAACTTTAAATCAGTTTTTTTCAATTCTGTGAAGAAACTCATTGGTAGCTTGATGGGGATGGCATTGAATCTATAAATTACCTTGGGCAGTATGGCCATTTTCACGATATTGATTCTTCCTGTCCATGAGCATGGTATGTTCTTCCATTTGTTTGTGTCCTCTTTTATTTCATTGAGCAATGGTTTATAGTTCTCCTTGAAGAAGTCCTTTACATCCCTTGTAAGTTGGATTCCTAGGTATTTTATTCTCTTTGAAGCAATTGCGAATGGAAGTTCATTCCTAATTTAACTCTGTTTGACTGTTACTGGTGTATAAGAATGCTTGTGATTTTTGCACATTAATTTTGTAGCCTGAGACTTTGCTGAAGTTTCTTATCAGCTTAAAGAGATTTTGGGCTGAGACAATGGGGTTTTCTAAATATACAATCATGTCATCTGCAAACAGGGACAATTTGACTTCTTCTTTCCTAACTGAATACTCTTTATTTCTTTCTCTTGCCTGATTGCCCTAGCCAGAACTTGCAACACTATGTTGAATAGGAGTGGTGAGAGAGGGCATCCCTATCTTGTGCCAGTTTTCAAAGGGAATTTTTCCAGTTTTTGCCCATTCAGTATGATATTGTCTGTGGGTTTGTCATAAATAGCTCTTATTATTTTGAGGAACGTTCCATCAATACCGAACTTATTGAGCATTTTTAGCATGAAGGGCGGTTAAATTTTGTCAAAGGCCTTTTCTGCATCTATTGAGATAATCATGTGGTTTTTGTCTTTAGTTCTGTTTATATGCTGGATTACGTTTATTGATTTGTGTATGATGAACCAGACTTGCATCCCAGGGAAGAAAACCATTTGGTCATGGTGGATAAGCTTTTTGATGTGCTGCTGGATCCGGTTTACCAGTATTTTATTGAGGATTTTTGCATCAATGTTCATCAGGGATACTGGCCTAAAATTCTCTTTTTTTGTTGTGTCTCTGCCAGGCTTTGGTATCAGGATGATGTTGGCCTCATAAAATGAGTTAGGGAGGATTCCCTCTTTTTCAATTGATTGGAATAGTTTCAGAAGGAATGGTACCAGCTCCTCCTTGTACCTCTGGTAGAATTCAGCCGTGAATCGGTCTGGTCCTGGACTTTTTTTGGTTGGTAGGCTATTAATTATTGCCTCAATTTCAGAGCCTGCTATTGGTCTATTCAGGGATTCAGCTTCTTCCTGGTTTAGTCTTGAGAGAGTGTAAGTGTCCAGGAAATTATCCATTTCTTCTAGGTTTTCTAGTTTATTTGCATAGAGATGCTTTTAGTATTCTCTGATGGTAGTTTGTATTTCTGTGGGGTCGGTGGTGATATCCCCTTTATCATTTTTTATTGTGTTTATTTGATTCTTCTCACTTTTCTTCTTTATTAGTCTTGCTAGCAGTCTATCAATTTTGTTGATCTTTTCAAAAAACCAACTCCTGGATTCACTGATTTTTTTGGAGGGTTTTTTGTGTCTCTATCTCCTTCAGTTCTGCTCTGATCTTTGTTGTTTCTTGCCTTCTGCTAGCTTTTGAATGTGTTTGCTCTTGCTTCTCTAGTTCTTTTTATTGTGATGTTAGAGTGTCCATTTTAGATCTTTCCAGCTTTTTTTGTGGGCATTTAGTGCTATAAATTTCCCTCTACACACTGCTTTAAATGTGTCCCAGAGATTCTGGTATGTTGTATCTTTGCTCTAATTGGTTTCAAAGAACATCTTTATTTCTGCCTTCATTTCATTATGTACCCAGTAGTCATTCAGGGGCAGCTTATTCAGTTTCCATGTAGTTGAGTGGTTTCGATAGAGTTTCTTATTCCTGAGTTCTAGTTTGATTGCACTGTGGTCTGAGAGACAGTTTGTTATAATTTCTGTTCTTGTGCATTTTCTGAGGAGTGCTTTACTTCCAATTATGTGGTCAATTTTGGAATAAGTGTGATGTGGTGCTGAGAAGAATGTATATTCTGTTGATTTGGGGTGGAGAATTCTGTAGATGTCTATTAGGTCTGCTTGCTGCAGAGATGAGTTCAATTCCTGGATATCCTTGTTAATTTCTGTCTCGTTGATCTGTCTAATGTTGACAGTGGGGTGTTGCAGTCTCCCATTATTATTATATGGGAGTCTAAGTCTCTTTGTAAGTCTCTAAGGACTTGCTTTATGAATCTGGGTGCTCCTGTATTGGGTGCATATATATTTAGGATGGTTAGCTCTTCCTGTTGAATTGATCCCTTTCCCATTAAGTAATGGCCTCCTTTGTCTCTTTTGATCTTTGATGGTTTAAAGTATGTTTTATCAGAGACTAGGATTGCAACCCCTGCTTTTTTTTGTTCTCCATTTGCTTGGTAGATCTTCCTCCATCCCTTTATTTTGAGCCTATGTATGTCTCTGCATGTGAGATGGGTCTCCTGAAGACAGGAGACTGATGGGTCTTGACTCTTTATCCAGTTTGCCCGTCTGTGTCTTTTAATTGGACCATTTAGTCCATTTACATTTAAGGTTAATATTGTTATGTGTGAAGTTGATCCTGCCATTATGATATTAACTGGTTATTTTGCTCGTTAGATGATGCAGTTTCTTCCTAGGCTCGATGGTCTTTACATTTTGGCATGTTTTTGCAATGGCTGGTACTGGTTGTTCCTTTCCATGTTTAGGGCTTCCTTCAGGGTCTCTTGTAAGGCAGGCCTAGTGGTGACAAAATCTCTATGCATTTGCTTATCTGTAAAGGATTTTATTTCTCCTTCACTTATGAAACTTAGTTTGGCTGGTTATGAAATTCTGGGTTTAAAATTCTTTTCTTTAAGAATGTTGAATATTGGCCCCCACTCTCTTCTGGCTTGTAGAGTTTCTGCTGAGAGATCTGCTATTAGTCTGATGGGCTTCCCTTTGTGGGTAACCCGACCTTTCTCTCTGGCTGCCCTTAAGATTTTTTCCTTCATTTCAACTTTGGTGAATCTGGCAATTATGTGCCTTGGAGTTGCTCTTCTCAAGGAGTATCTTTGTGGCGTTCTCTGTATTTCCTGAATTTGAATGTTGGCCTGCCCTACTAGGTTGGGGAAGTTCTCCTGGATGATATCCTGAAGAGTGTTTTCCAACTTGGTTCCATTTTCCCCGTCACTTTCAGGCATTCCAATGAGATATAGATTTGGTCTTTTTACATAATCCCATACTTCTTGCAGGCTTTGTTCATTTCTTTTTTTTCTTTTTTCTTTAGGTTTCTCTTCTCGCTTTATTTCATTCATTTGATCCTCAATCGCTGATACTCTTTCTTCCAGTTGATTGAGTTGGTTACTGAAGCTTGTTCATTTGTCACGTATTTCTTGTCTCATGGTTTTCATCTCTGTCATTTCGTTTATGGCCTTCTCTTCATTAATTATTCTGGTTATCAATTCTTCCACTCTTTTTTCAAGATTTTTAGTTTCTTTGCACTGGGTACGTAATTCCTCCTTTAGCTCTGAGAAGTTTGATGGACTGAAGCCTTCTTCTCTCATCTCGTCAAAGTCATTCTCCGTCTAGCTTTGATCCATTGCCTGCGATGAGCTGCGTTCCTTTGGAGGGTGAGATGCGCTCTTATTTTTTGAATTTCCAGCTTTTCTGCCCTGCTTTTTCCCCATCTTTGTGGTTTTATCTGCCTCTGGTCTTTGATGATGGTGACGTACTGATGGGGTTTTAGTGTGGGTGTCCTTCCTGTTTGTTAGTTTTCCTTCTAACAGTCAGGACCCTCAGCTGTAGGTCTGTTGGTGATTGCTTGATGTCCACTCCAGACCCTGTGTGCCTGGGTGTCAGCAGCAGAGGCTGCAGAAGATAGAATATTGCTGAACAGTGAGTGTACCTGTCTGATTCTTGCTTTAGAAGCTTCCTCTCAGGGGTGTACTCCACCGTGTGAGGTGTGGGGTGTTGGTCTGCCCCTAGTGGAGGATGTCTTCCAGTTAGGCTACTCAGGGATCAGGGACCCACTTGAGCAGACAGTCTGTCTGTTCTCAGATCTCAACCTCCATGTTGTGAGATCCACTGCTCTCTTCAAAGCTATCAGACAGAGTCGTTTGCATCTGCAGAGGTTTCTGCTGCTTTTTTTTGGTTGCTCTTGTTGATGTTGTTGTTTAGCTGTGCCCCGTCCCCAGAAGTGGAGTCTACAGAGACAGGCAGGCCTCTTTGAGCTGCTGTGAGCTCCACCCAGTTCGAGCTTCCCAGCAGCTTTGTTTACCTACTTAAGCCTCAGCAATGGCGGGCACCCCTGCCACAGCCTGGCTGCTGTCTTGCCGTTAGATTGCAGACTGCTGTGCTAGCAATGAGGGAGGCTCCGTGGGCGTGGGACCCTCCCAGCCAGGTGTGGGATATAATCTCCTGGTGTGCCCGTTTGCTAAGACCCTTGGTAAAGCACAGTATTGGGGTAGAAGTTACCCGATTTTCCAGGTGTTGTGTGTCTCAGTTCCCCTGGCTATGAAAAGGGATTCCCTTCACCCTTGCACTGTTTGGTGAGGGGATGCCTTGCCCTGCTTCAGCTCTGGCTGGTCAGGCTGCAGCAGCTGACCAGCACCGATTGTCCAGCACTCCCTAGTGAGATGAACCCAGTACCTCAGTTGAAAATGCAGAAATCACCTGTCTTCTGTGTCACTCGCGCTGGGAGCTGGAGACTGGAGCTCTTCTTATTCGGCCATCTTGCTCCCTATTGGAGTCTCTGTCTGTTGCCAGACTGGAGTGCAGTGGCACAATCTCGGCTCATGGGAAGCTCAGCCTTCCGAGTTCAAGCCATTCTCCTGCCTCAGCCTCCCAAGTAGCTGGGACTACAGGCGCCCGCCCCCATGCCTGGCTAATTTTTTGTATTTTTAGTGGAGACAGGGTTTCACCATTCACAGGATGGTCTCGGTCTCCTGACCTTGTGATCTGCCCACCTTGGCCTCCCAAAGTGCTAGGATTACGGGGTGAGCCACCATGCCCAGGCATATGTCTGCAATTATCAATGTTGGATAAAAAGTTACCTATCTTAAAGAGTACTTATAAGGACTAAGTAAGCATAAAAA
Source organism: Piliocolobus tephrosceles (assembly GCF_002776525.5). NCBI lineage: Eukaryota > Metazoa > Chordata > Mammalia > Primates > Cercopithecidae > Piliocolobus > Piliocolobus tephrosceles. Next base: position 82,887,539 of record NC_045437.1, on the reverse strand, counting down.
TCAAATCATAATACATCTTCTAGCATGCGTAAGTTTTCAGCATATATTGTCTGCTCTTCAGGACAAATATACCCTCTTACATAATATCAATTATTAAGCACACTAATTTTTAAATTACATTTATATTATTCTTAATAAATAGAGATAAGAATAAATTGTTTTAAATTTCTGAATTAAAACAGCTTAATACTTATTTATATTTTACGTTTTCTGAGATCAAATTTAGTTTTTGCCTTTAAAACCATTCTCTGAATTTGTATATTTATGTTATTATGTTTATCTGGTTCAGCTTCTGATGAATAATAATTTTTAACAAAATTTGTAGTTGAGAGGAAAGAAGTATTATATAAATTAGAAAATTAATTATTCCCTAATCAAAAAAATGGATTTTCAGATTTATTCAGTTGTATATTTCAATTATATCTGTCCTCAAAATAAAGTACAAAGAACTTGAAAATCCTTACACAAGAAAGTAAAGGAGATATTTATCACATTGTCTTATCAAAGAGATTTTTAACACTTTTTTTTTCCTAATTGTTCGTTACAGATATTATTATTTCAAAATAGCAATGTTTGCAAATTTTTAGAACATGACAGGGAATGTTCATAGTATAAAGCTGTGTTTCTGAAAATAATCCTCAGAGGATAACACTGCAGGTAAAGTGAGTCACAGACATAAATAGTGAGGTACGTCAGTCTTACTATGCAATCATCAAGTAACATATGTCACACTTGCCAAACACTAGATGACATTCATTTGCATTATTAAACATGAAACACAGCTTTTCTTGCTTTTAACTTTTGTTTCTCTTTCCTCTTTACTGTTTCTTTATTTCCATTTTGTATTCTTATTCTATTCTTTGAAATTTAGGCTGGTGCTTCCTTTATCATAGTAAGTCAATTCACTGGAAAGTAGAAAAAGAAAACTTTAACATGGTGACTTCTAAATAAGATATTATATTATAAAAATGACCATATTGTTTATCCCTCGAGTAGCCAAGGATTTCACCTTGACTATTCCTTCAAGGGTGACAGAACTCCAAGGCGAAACTATGCATTTTGTCAGACAGAAAGTCCCATCTACTTAAATATGATACAGTATGTGGAATTTGCAGTTGATACTACCAGAATTTACAGTTAATACTACCGTATTTTCCAATATACCATTTTCTAGTATATTGGAAAATTGAATCTGCAAATTATTTTTACTAGAAACAAAGCCAGCTTTGTATAGAGTAATTATTTAGTTTGAAAATAAAATCATCAAAATGTAAAAGCTAATAAATGTTAAGATGTTATTTGTTACATAATTTTACATAAATCTGAAAATACATGAAGCAGTTAGGTTGCTTTTAGTGAGTTGTAATTAAATACTAAATGAAGTATAGATTTCTTTATAATTCAATATAAATACCAATTTATCTTTTAATTACTACAAGTTATCTCAGTTACCAGGCAAATGCAGCTTCCCTTGATAAATAACTATCAGCTTCAGTAAATATGTGATTCTTTAATTCACTTGTAACAAATAAAATAATTTTTTTCCATTTGAATTGATTAAAAATGGTGAGAGCAAACCATGCCTTTGAAAATTCCATCTTGTATGTAGTGTAGCAGGTCCTTGTAAATAGTTATCATTATCTGGAAAAAATTTGCTGTATTAAAAATGTGCCCATTCAGTATGATATTGGCTGTGGGTTTGTCATAAATAGCTCTTATTATTTTGAGATACATTCCATCAATATCAAATTTATTGAGAGTTTTTAGTATGAAGGGCTGTTGAATTTTGTCGAAGGCCTTTTCTGCATCTATTGAGATAATCATGTGGTTTTTGTCTTTGGTTCTGTTTATATGCTGGATTACGTTCATTGATTTGCGTATGTTGAACCAGCCTTGCATCCCAGCAATGAAACCCACTTGATCATGGTGGATAAGCTTTTTGATGTGCTGCTGGATCCGGTTTACCAGTATTTTATTGAGGATTTTTGCATCAATGTTCATCAGGAATACTGGCCTAAAATTCTCTTTTTTTGTTGTGTCTCTGCCAGGCTTTGGTATCAGGATGATGTTGGCCTCGTAAAATGAATTAGGGAGGATTCCCTCTTTTTCTATTGATTGGAATAGTTTCAGAAGGAATGGTACCAACTCCTCCTTGTACCTCTGGTGGAATTCGGCTGTGAATTGGTCTGGTCCTGGAATTTTTTTGGTTGGTAGGCTATTAATTATTGCCTCAATTTCAGAGCCTGCTATTGGTCTATTCAGGGACTCAACTTCTTCCTGGTTTAGTCTTGGTAGAGTGTAAGTGTCCAGGAAATTATCCATTTCTTCTAGGTTTTCTGGTTTATTTTCACAGACGTGTTTATAGTATTCTCTGATGGTAGTTTGTATTTCTGTGGGGCCAGTGGTGATATCCTCTTTATCATTTTATTTATTGCATCAATATCATACTGAATGGGCAAAAACTGGAAGCATTCCCTTTGAAAATTGGCACAAGACAGGGATGTCTTCTCTCACCACTCCTATTCAACATAGTGTTTCAAGTTCTGGCTAGGGCAATCAGGCAAGAGAAAGAAATAAAGGGTATTCAGTTAGGAAAGAAGAAGTCAAATTGTCCCTGTTTGCAGATGACATGATTTTATATTTAGAAAACCCCATTGTCTCAGCCCAAAATCTCCTTAAGCTGATAGGAAACTTCAGCAAAGTCTCAAGATACAAAATTAATATTCAAAAATCACAAGCATTCTTATACACCAATAACAGACAAACAGAGAGCCAAATCATGAATGAACTCCCATTCACAATTGCTTCAAAGAGAATCAAATACCTAGGAATCCAACTTACAAGAGATGTAAAGGACCTATTCAAGGAGAACTACAAACCACTGCTCAGTGAAATAAAAAAGGACACAAACAAATGGAAGAACATTCCATGCTCATGGATAGAAAGAATCAATATTATGAAAATGGCCATACTGTCCAAGGTAATTTATGGATTCATTACCATCCCCATTAAGCTACCAATGGCGTTCTTCACAGAATTGGAAAAAAACTGCTTTAAAGTTCATAGAAACCAAAAAAGACCCCACATTGCCAAGACAATCCTAAGTCAAAAGAATAAAGCTGGAGGCATCACGCTACCTGACCTCAAACTATACTATGAGGCTACAGTAACCAAAACAGCATGGTACTGGTACCAAAACAGAGATATAGACCAACAGAACAGAACAGAGCCCTCAGAAATAATACCATACATCTGCAACCATCTGATCTTTGACAAACTTGACAAAAACTAGAAATGGGGAAAGGATTCGCTATTTAAGAAATGGTACTGGGAAAATTGGCTAGCCATAAATAGAAAGCTGAAACTGGATCCTTTCCTTACTCCTTATACGAAAATTAATTCAAGATGGATTAGAGACTTAAATGTTAGACCTAAAACTATAAAAACCCTAGAAAAATACGTAGGTAATACCATTCAGGACATAGGCACGGGCAAGGGCTTCATGGCTAAAACACCAAAAGCAACGGCAACAAAAGTCAAAATTGACAAATGGGATCTAATTAAACTAAAAAGCTTCTGTACATAAAAGAAACTACCATCAGAGTGAACAGGCAACCTATAGAATGGGAGAAAATTTTTACAATCTACTCATCTGAGAAAGGGCTAATATTCAGAACCTATAAAGAACTCAATCAAATTTATCAAAAAAACAAACAACCCCATCAAAAAGTGGGCAAAGGATATGAACAGACGCTTCTAAAAAGAAGACATTCATACAGCCAACAGACACATGCAAAAATGCTCATCATCACTGGCCATCAGAGAAATGCAAATCAAAACCACAATGAAATACCATCTCACACCAGTTAGAATAGCAATCATTAAAAAATCAGGAAACGACAGGTACTGGAGAAGATGTGGAGAAATAGGAGCACTTTTACACTGTTGGTGGGACTCTAAACTAGTTCAACCATTGTGGAAAACAGTGTGGCAATTCCTCAAGGATCTAGAACTAGAAATACCATTTGACCCAGCCATCCCATTCCTGGGATATACCCAAAGGATTATAAGTCATGCTGCTATAAAGACACATGCACACGTATGTTTATTGTGGCACTATTCACAGTAGCAAAGACTTGGAATCAACCCAAATGTCCATCAGTGACAGACTGGATTAAGAAAATGTGGCACATATACACCATGGTATACTATGCAGCCATAAAAAAGGATGAGTTCATGTCCTATGTAGGGACATGGATTCAGCTGGAAAACATCATTCTCAGCAAACTATCACAAGAACAGGAAACCAAATACTGCATGTTCTCACTCATAGGTGGGAATTGAACAATGAGATCACTCGGACACAGGAAGGGGATCATTACACACCAGGTCCTTTTGTGGGGAGGGTGGAAGGGGGAGGGATGGCATTAGAATGTATACCTAATGTAAATGACTAGTTAATGGGTGCAGCACACCAACATGGCACATGTATACATATGTAACAAACCTGCATGTTGTGTGCATGTGCCCTAGAACTTAAAGTATAATTTTAAAAAAAGGTGCATGAATTTAATTGTTAAAGTTGAGGACAGCTTTCATCTAAGTCAAAGATTCTATCCCTTGAACACATCAATAAATATGCCAAAATTCATCAGTGTTATACCTGACTTCAGGAAGAACACGTTGATATAGATCTAATTTATTGCTTTACTAAGAGTGTCAGCTTCACTATAGACTGTTTGCTTTAACAGGAATGAATTTTTTGTTTTGTTTCTTCCACTTCAGAAGAAGTGTGTTAACTTTAAAGTTAGCAGAAGATGATTCGAGACGGTACTCCAAATAACTCCTAATTATATAACTTCACTTGGTATTATTTTATTATTTTAGGTTTTTTCACATAAAAGTAATACTTGATAAAAGCGACTTCTAATAATTGGTATATAAACATGCATTTAATTGCATTTTATGATAATTGAGGAGAAAAGCAGTGATGCATTAATTGAGGATTTAAGATCTATTTTCTTCTCATGGAGATTAGACTGTATCAGTTCTCCTAGGAAGGTGATCCTGAAAGCTGAGAGCTGAGAAATAAAAAGATGTTTGCTTAGCTGTAATATTATTTAGGCCTTCTGAAACAGCATTTTTAATCATTTAATTTCCCCAAAATCACAGAGTATGAATCAGACTCTATATTTATTTGCAAAGTAACATAGAAAATTGAGTTAATTATAAGTAAATTTAGAAAGAAAACAAAAGGTCTTTTCTATTCCAACTATCTAAATATTTGTTTTTAAAATGTGTGTGGGATGCATATGTGTGTGTGCGTGTGTACGCGTGTGTGTGTGTGTGTATGTGTTGGTCTTAAACATCTTTATTTGTTACTTAAATTTGCAAAAGAAATGTCCTAACTCATATGTAACCTAAATAATACAGTCAAATTATTATATTCAGTGTACAAATATTGTGTTGACTAAATGTGTGTATTATTACATTTATACATGTGAATAAAATAAATCAGAGTTTTTCATTCTACTCCCTTATAGATCATGAATACCTAGAACATTTATTCACATTATATTTGTAAATGTATTTTTAGACTTCATAAAACACATTTGACCTTTTAAAATCTTTTTTAATTTTCTTTACTTCCCTCTATAGAAAGACTTAACGAGAAGACTTTTCTCTTTGAATCTTATTTTGTTTGAGATAGGCGTAGTGTTATCATTTCTAATTTGATTTATGCAAATTTTCAAGCTGTGTATCTTGAAAATTTACATATTTATACTCTACTAATATATTTTCCAATGATAACCACATCGATATTTTAGATATTTTAAGGAATAAATGTAATTGAGTGTATTATTTATAGTGCTTATGCTCAATAGTACTCTATTTTGACAACAATTAATTTCCTTGAATCTAAGATCCATTTAATAAAAGAGATTACTAGAGAAGTACAGATACTTCTAATAATATTATGCTCAAAGCATTAAACTAATGAAAAACAACCACTCAGATAGCAGCTTGACTTCTGAATAAAATACATTAATCAAATTTGTGTTTCTAGAGTGAGACAGAAACTCGAATCGCATATAGTACTTGGAGCTCTCTGATTCTAAATCTTTCTTCAGTATGAGATTCTTCTCACTGAGAAATAATGTCTTCTTCATGAATATTTAAATCATCTTCAATGCATATGTCTTTATTTAAATTCTATAGAATTATAAATATCATATATTTGTTGTTTTATAAGCAATATATATAAAGTTGTTTTATACATAGGGAATAGTCTATAACAATTTCCTTAGCAAAAATTTAAATTCTACCTAATAAACTTTATAATAAGTATCTAAAATTGATTAAATAATTTCAAATATTACCTGGTATTGAAAAAGAAAAATTTGACTCACAGTTCAAAGCCACATTAATTTTGTTGTGGGCAGGAAGGGGAGAGAGAAGCAGATTTGTATTTGTATTGCAGGTTATAGTGATTAAGTAGTTAATCCTGTGACTGTTATATTTAGTTCAGTTCTCTAATGCAACATTAAGTAAGCACTTACTTTGTAGAAGCAATATGCTAAATGTTAACAAAACATGATAATCAAATATAGCCACTGCATTTATTGTTTTGCCATAAAATCAAACACCTAAATAATAAATAATTCATATTTAATTATTTAATATATCTATAGTTTATAGAAAGTACAATAGAAACATAAAAAGAGATATGCATTTGTTTTGCATTGATAGAGCTAGAAAGATTTCAAGGAAAGTTACAAAGTGAAAGTTTTAATTTTGGATCATAAGGAATAAACTTTTTTTCTTTTTTTTTTTTTTTTTTTTTGAGGCAGAGTCACCCTCTGTCGCCCAGGCTGGAGTGCAGTGGTGCGATCTCTGCTCACTGCAAGCTCCGCCTCCCGGGTTCACGCCATTCTCCTGCCTCGGCCTCCCCAGTAGCTGGGACTACAGGTGCCCACCACCATGCCCGGCTAATTTTTTGTATTTTTAGTAGAGATGGGGTTTCACCGTGTTAGCCAGGATGGTCTGGATCTGCTGACCTTGTGATCTGCCCGCCTCAGCCTCCCAAAGTGCTGGGATTACAGGCGTGAACCACCGCTCCCAGCCAGAATAAAGATAATTTTTACGCTGTTGAAAACAACAGTGTCGCCAATGATGGTGGTAGGCTGGAGGAGATAATTCCACATGAAAAAAGTGGCCATGAGATGAAGTGTTGTTGTGATGTAAAAAGTTTATGAATATGGGAATGGCAGGGTGCAGTGTTTTCCGAAGAAAAATTTCTTGACATAGGAAAGGATATAAGGGAGTAGAAGGGCATGAAAATCGTCAGATAATCTAAGGGCCTATTACAAGACCTTCTATCTCCATAAATTCCACACCCTAAACATTTTTAGAAAGTAACCGTAGTTCTATATCTAGCAATATAGCTGAGAAAATTATCTAGAATTATTCTCTTTTTTTCAAAATATTGTACTAATCTAAAACTAATCTAAATGTTATTATGTGCATCCTAACAGGTAACGTTGTTAACTAAGAACACTTTTTATGAGAAAGAGTGATTTCTTCACTGATTATGCCTGGACAAAAAATATCTATATAAATTATTAGTATTTTAAAATAATATAATCTGATAATGTATTTGATTACTAATGAATTTTCTACTCAAAATGTTAGAGCAGATTTAAAAAGTCTACCTGCAGATCTTGCAGTTTTATATTATAGTGCTTTAAGGAATTATGGAGTGGAAGATGTATTTTAGAAAAATGTATAAATTATTAGAATCCAAATTTATTGAGTATAATTAAATCCAGCTGATACCCAAAGACATTTTATCTTAATGAACTTAGGTAATAATATCTTCTATCTAAAAGAAAAGGTTGAACTAATTTTCACGAAAATGAGTATGAAAATAATTAAGAGCCAATTTTTTAACGTTCATCTTTTGTTGTTGTTTTCTAATGGAATTATAGAAAACCATAACCATTGTGACTCTTGGATATATTGTATACCAAGTTATGTATTACGGCATACATTAGGAAGAATTTCACAAACTATTTTATGACAATTGATTTGAAAGGAAGGCTGTATGACCCATTTTCAATGGAAGAAAAGGACCCAGGGATTTTTTTATTCACCCTTTTTCCATCCACAGCAAAATTATATGTAACATAATATAACGATACATTTGTGGATATGCTATGCAATGTAAAAAAGCAAAGTGTTAGCCCGTAAGAATAGCTGGTGAATGCCAGAAGTGAAGTCAATGACTGATTTATCTTGTTCTACTGGAAAGACAATTACTTTAAGAAAAATATCTTTAAAATACCTGTGATCTCATTTAAAAGAATAACATTAGGCACTATTCCTGGAACTATGGTAGTCATATAAATTATTCCTATTCTTCACAGTTTACAATCAATATCAATTGATAATGCATGCCATGGTAAAAGGTAATCTTTCTCTTTCTCTCTTTCTATATGTATTTATATGAATACATATAAGAATGTATATGAATATATATACACACATACCAGCATATCAGCACATCAGCTAAGATTATACATATGCATAATTGAGTTGTGTTTTGTTTTTCTAAGAGGTGTTTATCTTTCTTATCTTTAAAAATTTTTAAAGTATTTTCTCTTAGGCAATTTTTTTTCTTCTTTTTTCTTCTTTAAGTAATGTCATAGATGAATAACCCACTTACCAAATTCTGTCTACCATTTTATTGTAATTTATAATATTAGAGTCAAATCAATAGGAACTAGATTTATGCATTTTGTTGGCAAATTTTATTTCATTTTTCTTCTCTTTCTATGTTGAGAACAAAATTGAAGACCATAAGTCTTTAAAAATTCTTATTACTTTATTTCATTTTCTGGTTTGCTACTATGCTTTTTTTTTTTTTTTTTTTTTTTGTGTGTGTGTGCTTTGTACTTACTCTTACATGTTGCTCCTATATTGGCAATTGTTAAAGGTTTTTTTTTTTTCTTTCACCTTTACTTTTCTTCAAGTAATTTTGCACTAAGGAACTTGCCACCCTTTCTTCAAACTGTTCTAAGAATCTATACATTCCAAAATGATTAGTACCCCATAGATCCCTCTAGAGTCATCTGAGGTTACATGAAACAGTTTATAAAATATACATTATCATAAATGGAAACAACAAAAGTAATATCTCAAACTGTTTAATCTTAGAGGAAAAAAAACTAACCCACAGAGGAAAATAGTTAGTTTAGTTTGGTGTTTATAAACCGTGGCCAGAAGTTCATAAAGACAATAAGGCATAGGCATCAAGAAAGAGCATTAACAGTCAGCTGTGTTATCAGCAGAAATAGTGAAAATGTGGAGTTGTACACAGCACAGTCAGCAATTCCCACACAAGACCACAGGTAGGCGAGTTTGGGAAATACAGTGTAGGGGTGGCCATAGTCTCAGAGGAAATGATTGTACATTTGTCCCCTGAGGTTCCAAACCCACTACCAGAGAGACCTTTGATTACTATAGAGATCTGGACCCACTCTTGCCTGGGAGACAAATGAGGATAAGGGACAGCACATGTGAACCTCAGGGACTGGTGGAGTGGGCTGGCAGTGGTGGCACTTGGGACACACTTAGGGTGATGACTACTACCTACCAGAAGAGAAATAATTTAATAGAATTATTTTTGGTGAGGAAAAGAGCAAGACAACAAAAAACATTGCTGCAGGTCCACCCATATTGTTCTACTGTTTTTCCCCTTAATAAGTATTCATTGAAATAATTCCAATATTGCATCTTGTATTACAAGTCCAGGTATGGAACCACTGCTATTTATTTTTACACCAAATACTTTGTCTTCTTTCTCTAAAGATGACCTTCTTTTTATCCTTCAATTCATTATGAGCCAATTGGGTATTTTTTGTCTTTGTTCCTTCTATTTCTAGCAATTAAAAACAGAATTCATCACATAATCTAGAACCAAATCTTATTTCTTCCATTTCTAGTATTTAAAGAGAAAATTTGTCACAGAATCTATATCAGAGCTAAATTGCATGACTCCATTTGTAAACATATCATTAAGGTAGGAATTACAGGGCTAAAGGTATGTTTTAGTAAAATATCTAAATTCTGGATGATACCTGGATAGTCTAAAATATTGTACCCTTTAGGTAAGGCCCTCTTGATCATTCCTCCAAGCCCACTCAATGACTTTGACCTGTAAAGTGTCAAGAACTTACTGTTGCATGATGGAGCGAAGGTGGGATGAGAGAGTGAAATCTTTAGCAAAGTTATCTCCTTACGAGCTTCAATATTTTAGAGAAAGAGAAGACTATCAAAAGAAACCTACCCTTGTGACCACAGGCTTTGTATTTAATTTTTACCACAATCTCCTACTTCTTCTGAGATACAGAGGCATCTTAAGAGGAGCTGAATGTATTATCAGGAATTGGCTTGAACTGGATCTGGCATATTTGTGGTTTTCTCTATTCTGCAAAAGGTGTGGACTCGTGGTGCTCACTCAGAGTACCCATCGACCATGTCTTCTCTTCTATTCTGATTGTCAACTCCCCCAACACTTAAGTGGAAATATCTCCACCAATAAACAAACTCCCTAGAATTTATAGGAAAAAAAGATACTTGCTGATTTTAAAGATATATCATATGGTATTTAAAGTGCTTTCTTATAATTTATGTTCACAATGGCTGTTATTCTTCACAAAATTACCTATAGTGTATAATGACTTATAATGAAATTATAATTACTGATTGAACAATAAAAATATAGGTTGGCATCTGATGTATATAATACATTGCTACATTGGGACGATATATTTTGTTTTGATCTTTTTAAAAGTCAAGTACAGGAAAAATATAACTACCTTGTGATGTGTACTCAGTCTTCTATATTATAAACTTTATTAAGTACCTATTACATGTGAGACACAGCAATGAATGTTGGAAATGCAAACTTAATTAATACAGGAGTTTATCTTCTATTGACAGACAAAAAGTAATAATATGGTTTGATATATGTTATTGAAAATTATCTAGAAGTTAACACAGAAGGGCAAAGGCCAGAGCAAATATTGAATAGAAAGAGTCACCAAGGGCGTAATGTAAGGGTTGGGCCCTAGAAACTTGGGATGTCATAAACTAGAGGAATGAGAAAGGGCACATCAGGTAGTATGAACACAATAACCATATTAAGACACAAAAGAACATGGCAGGCCTGTGTACCAATGACTCAGTTGCTATACGAGGAGCATGTTATTTTAAAAAATCAAAACTGAAAAATGAAAATGCAGTACTGCCTTAAAACTAATTCCAATTCTGATCTTTAAAGACACAGTGTGGCCACATTAAACAAACAAACACATATAGGCAGGAGTCAGTCCCATGACAAGTGGAAAATTCTACAGAAATGACAGCGGAGGTGAAGGGAAAGGTTAAAATTTAGGAAATGTTTATAATAAAGAAATAATGGGACTTCATGTGTGAAGGGTACTGATGAAAACAAGGGGTAGTTGGCTCCAAGCTGGATTGCTTTGTCTGGGTAAGTGGTAATGTCTAATTGAGTTAGGAAATATAGGATGAAAAACAAGTGCATACATTTTGAGAAGACTAAATGATCATCAGAATTTCTTGAAAATAACTACAAAGGTTTTTTTTCTAGTTAAAATCAGACAAAATACAAAAATTAAGGAGTAGAAAATTCAAAAAAAAATGTAAAAGGTAGTATTGCATGTGCTGTGATTGAGATCTTAGGAAGAGATGCATCTTGATTTGGTAGCCACCAGAAACCAGATGCAGAATCAAAAGCACCGGGGCAACAGTCTTTCTGGGAAGTGATCCCAGGAAGTACTGGTGAGATGCCAGGGATATTGAGGCGAGGAGGGCGGAAAGGCCAATAAATTGTATGCTGTTAAACTCACTGCTATAAACAAGGGGGTCTTGATCAGCAGAGAACTGCCTTGAAAAATTGTGCACCCTTCAAAGGGAAGGCTGAGCATTTCTTTACAGACAATCATCTTCCCATTGGATGAGGGTTGACTCTCAGTGAGTTAATCTCTACTCCATTACTTCTTGACTGAGCTTCAACCCTGAGGCAGAAAAGCAGGGAGACACTTGACAGAAGATTGAGGTAGGAGTCAGAGTACATGAAATTAAACATCAGCTCCTAATAAACCTAAAATTTTCAAGGTGACCATGATAAATATTTGAAAATATCTCAAAATTGATTAGTAGGGGTATTTCAACTACTATGGATGTCAATAACTTTTTGTACATTAATTTATTTGTAAACCGAATGAGGCGTTTTTGCTTATTATCATCAGTTAGTTTTCCAAAGTATTCTACTGTCAATTCATTTTTTTTCTTTTTTGTAGAGCCTCTGATATAGAATTGTCAATTTATCCTATTAATATGTATATATTTCATGTTTTCCTTATAAAATTCTCACATTTTTTATTCATTCTGGGAAACTTCTTTGACAATATCTGCCTGATTTTTGCAACTACCATATTCACTCTGTAACTTGATTCACCTATTTACTTAATTTTTAATTATTACAGTTTTTAAAATTCAGTATGTATAAATACAAATTAGTTCCTCTTTACAACTGTGAAGTCTTGTTCTCTATACCAATCATCCTTTCCTATTTATTTGAAAATACGTATGATGATTAATTTCATGTTCTAATGATTTTATTAATTCTTTTAGGTTTTTTCCTTTGTTTTTGTTATTCTGATTTGTGATGTCTATCTTTATGATGTTCACATTTCTTGCTATTTCATTTTCTTTTGTGTGGGAGAATCAGCTACTCGTTTAAGAATTTTTACTTGGGTTGGCAGATGAAATCCCCTGTCCTCTTTTCGTCTTCATTAGTTGGTATCTATGTGCGTATTGCGGAAAAGCAAAATATCCTCGAAAAGTCTAGTGTGGTATTCTGAGCTGAAAAAAAAGTTGGGTTTCACATAATCTGGCAATTCTCTCCCTCAAGGAATCTCTCTGTATGACCTTTCAGAGCAATGCTATTTATGTAAAGCTTACTCTCTAAGGTTGCAATGATTCACCTCACAGAGTGAAATAAAAAGTGGGGGTGAGATGGGACCTGATTATTTGCACTCATCCCTTGTTTTCTGTTTCCCATCCCAGCCTGACTTTTGCTATGTCTTAGATTATCTTGTTTTCTCTAACTGCAGATACATTGATTCCAAGCCAGGGCTCCTGGATTGTTTTGATTTTGTTTTTGCTTTGTGGTGCCCTTGGGGCTGGAAATGATCTTCCTGGGAAAATGTAAGAGAAGGAAAAGGTACAAGTTACATTTAAAATGTTCCATACCCTGTCTCTGGCATCTGCCTTATTTCTACTTATGGCTGCCATTCCACCGCTCCAGACATCAGACCTAACCACTACATATCACTTTAGTAAGATATTTCTCGCAGGAATGAAGGGAAGTTTAGGGATACATCAACTTTCTTCTTCTTTCTGTTGAATCTCAAGCTATTACATCTACTTAAAACGTACTGAATTATGATAGATGAGAGTAGTTATGACTTTTATCCAGTCATCATTAAATTATAGAAAAAGATCCCAATGCTGTTTTTCAAATACATGGTCCATGACAGTTGATTCTTGTTCTCTGTCATCAGTAATTTATTTTAGGTTCCTAAAAAAAGTCGAAATCAATTGAACATAGATTCTTTTTTCTTTTTTTTTTTTTTATTTGAGACAAGGTCTCACTCTGTTGCTCAGGCTGAGTGCAGTGGTGCAATCTTGGCTCGTGATTGCAGCCTCGACTTCCTGGGCTTAAATGAATCTCCCATCTCAGCCTCCCAAGTAGATGGAACTACAGGTGTGTGTCACCATGCCCAGCTAATTTTTGTAGAAATGAGGTTTCCTCAAGCTGGTCTCAAACTCCTGGTCTCAAGTGATCTGCCAGCTTCAGCCTCCCAAAGTACTGGGATTACAGGGATGAGTCACCGTGCCCGGTCAAACGTTGATTCCTAAAAGGTCTAGAAAGGTCATCTGTTCAGTAGAAGATCATTTTCCTTTACCTGAAGAGTTCATTTACTTTGATGGCCTATCCTCAGAAACTTGTTGTTGATTACAAAATTTCTGTGAAAGTACATAATTCATTGGATGAAACTTATACTACATCCTTTATTTTTCAAGAGTGTGAATGTTCGATCAAATAATCTCATAGAAAATATTTATTATTATGTTTTAAATATGCTCTGATATCAGATATTTTTCTGTATTACTTCTTTATTGGCAATAGAATTAACAAAGATAAAAGCAGCCTACATTTATTTTCTATTTGCTCAGGAGGTAAATAGACTTTTTAATCATCACAAGTGCTTGCTGTCTTTCAAAGGCTTGGGCTCTTCAGGGTTAAGGCAGAATGAAATTACAATGGAAGAGTGACTACTTTAATTTTTATTTTTCTATTATGTTAAATATATGACAAAAACCCTGGGAAACTGTATGGATACAAAGGAAAAGGTAGAGATAAAAAAAGTCAAAGTGAGAAAACTATTTTTTTTCTTTGCTTACCTCTCATCTCTAGTCAATTATGTGGATAAATAGGAAGAATTAGTAAAATTCCCTCTCCAGAGGAAGGCAGCTGAATCTTAAAATTTTAATCAAGTCAGAAGCCTTCCCTTGAGTAATGAAGGGAGCCATGCAGAAGATTATGCAGCCTCTTTAATTGGCATAATAACCCACTTACTTCTACTCCTCCCATTTGATGTGGATCTGTGGATCAGTAAAGGAACCAAATGCTATATTTCCTGCATTATAATGGAGCCGCTACAATTGAGGGAGTGTTTCCTTCCTCAAAATGAGCTTCCTATACTATCCCTGAAAATGATTTCCTATTTTTTTTAAGGGTGACTTGTATTTAATGTAAGAGGCTTAAAAGACTTATAATTGGATCATTCCCAATGGTAGAAAATTTGCTGGAAACTAGACCATGAGAATATTTTCTTCATGTCAACTCTAGGACCTGGAACACTTCTCTCCTCCTGCTATTTTGAGATACTTTAAGTCCATCTAATTCTTCTAGACTTATAAAAGTTTCCGAATATACCAAATTTCATATTAGCAAGGAGATGTTAATAATCTATGTGTTTGTGCCCGTTGATGATACTTACTTCCCTCTTTACTGCTACGTCATAATGACAAAGCTGAACCTGCTCTTTGCTTAGATACCTAGAGTTGGGGAGGAAGGACCCTCCAGAGACTTTTGATTTGTCTCTGTTTGGTAGATCTAACTTCTCCATACCCTCACTGGCCCAAGGCTCATGAGCAGAAGGGGCTTGATCTGTGCAGTGTATTACTATTGCAGAAGAGAGGGTGCAAGTCTCTGAAGTGTGATGAAGGGATCATAAGTGCAGTTACATATATTTAGTTCAAGGAAAAAAAAAAACACTTTGAAATACTTATGTAATTGTTTTTAAATGTCAAGATTTGTATTAATGCTTGGAAAAAAATCACCTTTTTGTTTAAAGTTAACTCTGTGTCAAAACAACTGTATCATTTAATGTGTTCTGCAGATTGCTTATCCTGAGGCTCCTTGAGTTCCAGAAAGTTAATTTTATTATTATAGATCTTTTACCAATTCACTGTGACTCAGAGTGACTCCCCAGTTGCATAGCTGAAGTCTTTTATTTGCCTTTATTTTCATGTGTAAGTATGTTTTGTGCTAATGGTGCCCCATGATACACAAAATAAATTATATCATACTTTGAATATAAATAAACACCCTTATCTTAAATCTAATAGATAGATTTAGCTATGCAACTATATATCCTTCCTACTGTGGCCCTGGTAAATAGACCAAGACTTGCAGCTATATATCATTCCTACTTTGGCCCTTTAACTTATTTGATTATATCAGTATAGTTATTTAAAATGTTTACATAAAGCTCATATTTTTTAAAACAAAGATATCCAATATAGTTTTTTTTCAAAAATTTTCACAAATAAATATGTTTTTCGCAGCAGGTTGTTTTAAAATGTTTTATCTCTTAAGTCAATAGTAGTATTAATGGCATCATTTTGCATGCATAATGTTGAAACTTAACTTTTCTAGTTATGAAACTGTTACTTAGTGAATTGAAACACACAAGTATAAGGAGAATAAATTTGTGATCCAGGGCACCTGGAACATTTGGGAACTCTTGAAGCATGCTAGTCAGCCTATTATAAACTTGCGAGGAAAAACATACTTAAGATTGTCGTATACATTTCAGTCCTGTTTGCCACAACACCTTTTCCTACCAAGCAATTTAAAATGAAATTATGTTTATTTTTCTTAAATTCAAATGCATTCAATTGAATAATTTTGTAGCACTTTGGTTAGTAGAATTATACAAACGTGTTCACTGAATGGAAAGTAAAAGTAATTAAACAATGAAATAGGATAGCAAAGAAAGTAGTGTTCAATCATCTTTTCTCAAGATCTTTGTAACAAAGAGCCCCAGAGTCTAGGATGTTTTAAATATGCTTGAAACATGTGTAAATTTTTAACAAACAATTGCTGGTTAACATAAAGACATGCTTTAGGTATTTGTCTTAATGCTCTCCCTCCCTTACCCCCAATCCCCTGACAGGCTGAAGTGTGTGATGTTCCCCTCCCTGTGTCCCTGTGTTCTCATTGTTCAGCTCTCACTTATGAGTGAGAACACGTGGTGTTTGGTTTTCTGTTCCTGTGTTAGTTTGTTAAGGATTATGGCTTCCAGTTTCATCCATGTCCCTGCAAGGCACATGGTCTCTTTCTTTTTTTCCAGCTGCATAATATTCCATGGTGTATATGTGCCACATTTTCTTGATTCAGTCTATTTCTCATGGGCATTTCCAAGTCTTTGCTATTGTAAATAGTTCTCCAATAAATATATGTGTGCATGTGTCTTTATAGAAAAATAATTTATAATCCATAGAGTATATACCTAGTAATGGGATTGCTGGGTCAAATGGTATTTCTGGCTCTAGATCCTTGAGCAATCGCCACACTGCCTTCTACAATGTTTGAACTAATTTGCACTCTGACCAAGAGTGTAAATGCATTCTTATTTATTTACAGACTTGCCTTCATCTATTGTTTCCAGACTTTTTAATAATCACCATTCTGACTGGCATGAGATAGTATCTCATTGGGGTTTTGATTTATATTTCTCTAATGATCAGGGATGATGAGCTTTTTTTCATGTTTATTGTCCACATAAATGTCTTCTTTTGAGATATGTCTGTTCATATCCTTTTCCCACTTTTTGATGAGATTGTTTGTTTTTTTCTTTTAAATTTATTTAAGTTCCTTGTAGATTCTTGATATTGGACCTGTGTCAGATGATTAGATTGCAAAAATGTTCTCCTATTCGGTACGTTGCCTGTTCACTGTGATGATAGTTTCTTTTGCTGTGCAGAAGTGCTTTCATTTAATTAGATCCCATTTATCAATTCTGACTTTTGTTGCCATTGCTTTTGGTGTTCAGTCATGAAGTCTTTGCCCATGCTTATGTCCTGAATGGTATTGCTTAGGTTTTCTTCTAGGGTTTTTATGGTTTTGGATTTTACATTTAAGCCTTTAATCCATCTTGAATTAATTTTTGTATAAGGTGTAAGGAAGGGGTCCTGTTTCAGTTTTCTGCATATGGCTAACCATTTTTCCCAACACCATTTATTAAATAGGGAATCATTTCCCCATTGCTTGTTTTTGTCAAGTTTGTCAAAGATCAGATAGTTACATATGTGTGCTGTCATTTCTGAGACCTCTGTTCTGTTCCATTGGTCTATATATCTGTTTTGGTACCAGACCCATGGTTACTATAGCTTTGTAGTATAGTTTGAAGTCAGGTAGTGTGAAGCCTCCAGCTTTGTCTTTTTGGCTTAGGATTTTCTTGGCTCTATGGACTTTTTGGTTCCATATGAAATTTAAAGTAGTTTTTCCTAATTCTGCATGAAAAGTCAATGGTAGCTTGATGGGGATAGCATTAAATCTATAAATTACTTTGGGTGCTATGGTCATTTTCACAATATTGATTCTTCCCTCCCATGAGCATGAACGTGGGATGTTTTTTCATTTGTTTGTGTCCTCTATTATTTCCTTGAGCGGTAGTTTGTAGTTCTCCTTGAAGATGTCTTTCACGCCCCTTGTAAGTTGTATTTCTAGGTATTTTATTCTCTTTATAGAAATTGTGAATGGGAGCTCATTCATGATTTGGCTCTCTGTCTGTTATTGGTGTATGGAAATATTTGTGATTTTTGCACATTGAATTTGTATCCTGAGACTTTGCTGAAGTTGCTTATCAGCTAAAGGAGTTTTGGGGCTGACACAATGGGGTTTTCTAAATGTAGAATCAAGTCATCTGCAAACAGACAATTTGACTTCCTCTCTTCCTATTTGAATATCTTTCATTTCTTTCTCATGCCCGATTGCCCTGGCCAGAGCTGACTTGTTTATTACCATACATTCTACCTTCATGACTCTATGAGTATTAACAAATATTTGTAGCTGATGAGATTGGCAGAAAACATCATAAACTGCAGGCACTTAAAAATTATTTATACTCTGCAAAGATCTTAAAAAATGATAGCACAACCTGACATAGCATTACAAGGTAAGACAATTACCAATGAATATTTCTCATGAATACAGATGCAAAATCTCTAACAAACAAGTGAATACTATATCAACATATAAAAAAGTATAATTTTTTATGAAAGTATTTTTTGTCCCAAGCATTATAAGTTGCTTTAACATTTGAAAACCATTGAGTATAATTTCCAGTATTAGAAGAGAAAATAAATTATCATCCCAGTAGATCATTATCTATTTATGATAAAAACTCTAAGCAAACAGAGTGGAAAGAAATGCCCTCAACTTGTTTAAGGGCATCCACCACTGCTC
Source organism: Piliocolobus tephrosceles (assembly GCF_002776525.5). Taxonomy (NCBI): domain Eukaryota; kingdom Metazoa; phylum Chordata; class Mammalia; order Primates; family Cercopithecidae; genus Piliocolobus; species Piliocolobus tephrosceles. The sequence continues at coordinate 82,868,629 of NC_045437.1, read as the reverse complement.
AGAAACAAACACACACACACACAAATCATTCAAGTAAGATCATACTTAATGATGAACAATTGAATGTACACCTCTAATATAAGGACCAGGGCAAAAATGTCTGCCATCAACTCCTTTGTATAATTATATTGGAGGAAAGTAAGGAGTGTTAAGATTTAAAAGTAAGAAGTAAAACCATCTTTACAGAGAATATTATGATGTACATAAAAAATATAAATGCATTTAATGTAACTATTAGGACTAAAAATAGTATTTAGCAAGGTCACAAGAAACAAGGTTAATATACAAAAAATAATTTTATTTCTAGATCATCATATATGAAACTAACATTTGAGAGAAAATGTTAAATATGTTCTAATTCATTAAAAATAAAATACATCAAAATATGGTGTAACATTATTTTATTTTAATTATACTTCAAGTTCTAGGATACATATGCAGAACATATACGTTTATTACATAGGTATAGACATGCCTTGGTTGTTTGCTGCACCCATCAACCCATCATCTATATTAGATATTTCTCCTAATGCTATCCTTGCCCTACCCACATGTCCCCTGACAGCCCCCAGTGTGTGATGTTCACCTCTCTGTGTCCATATGTTCTCTTTGTTCAGCTCCCACTTATAAGTGAGAACATGCAGTGTTTGGTTTTCTATTCCTGGATTAGTTTGCTGAGAATGATGGTTTCCAGATTCATCTATTTCCCCGCAAAGGAGATGAACCTATTCTTTTTTATGGCTGCCTAGTGTTCCATGGTGTATATGTGCCACATTTTCTTTATCCAGTGTATCACTGATGTGCATTTGGATTAGCTCCAAGTCTTTGCTATTGTGAATAGTGCTGCAATAATACATGTGTGCATGTGTCTTTATAGTAGAATGATTTCTAATCCTTTGTGTATATACCCAGTAATGAGATTCCTGGGGCAAATGGTATTTCTAGTTCGAGATCCTTGAGGAATCACCACATTGTCTTCCACAATGGTTGAAGTAATTTACACTCCCACCAACAGTGTAAAAGGGTTCCTATTTCTCCACATCCTCTCCAGCATCGGTTGTTTCCTGATTTTTTACTGAATGGGGAAAAGCTGGAAGCATTTCCTTTGAAAACCAGCAAAAGATAAGGATCCCCTCTCTCACCACTTCTATTCAACATAGTATTGAAAGTTCTGGCCAGGGCAATAAGGTAAGAGAAAGAAATAAAACATATTCAAATAGAAAGAGAGGAAGTAAAATTGCCTCTGTTTGCAGATCACATGATTTTATATTTAGGAAACCCTAACATCTTAGCCCAAAAACTCCTTAAGCTGATAAGAAACTTCAGCAAAGTCTCAGGGTGCAAAATAAATGTGCATAAATCACAAGCATTCCTATACACCAATAATAGAAAAACAGAGAGCCAAATCATGAGTGAACTTCCATTTTCAATTGCTGCAAAGAGAATTATGTAACTAGGAATACAACTCACAAGGGGCATGAAGGACCTTTTCAAGGAGAACTACAAACCACTGCTCAACGGAGGTCGGTGTCTGTAATCCCAGCTACTCGTGAGGCTGAGGCAGGAGAATTGCTTCAACCTTTCAACCTGGAAACCTGGGAGGCGGAGCTTGCAGTGAGCTGACATGGTGCCACTGCACTCCAGCCTGGGGAACAGAGAGAGATTCCTTTCCATCTCAAAAAAAAAAAAAAAAAAAAAAAGAGGAGGGGGGGATACAAACAAATGGAAAACCATACTATACTCATGGATGGGAATAATCAATATTGTGAAAATAATCATACTGCCTAAAGTAATTTACAGATTCAATGCTATCCCCATCAAGCTACCATTGACTTTCTTCACAGAATTAGAAAAAACTACTTTAAATTTCATATGGAACCAAACAAGAGTCCACATAACCAAGACAATCCTAAGCAAAAAGGACAAAGCTGGAGGTTTCACACTACCTGACTTCAAACTATACTACAAGGCTACAGTAAACAAAACAGCGTGGCACTGGTACCAAAACAGATATAGAGACCAATGGAACAGAACAGAGGTCTCAGAAATAACAGCACACATCTACAACTATCTGATCTTTGACAAACCTGACAAAAACAAACAATGGGGAAAGGATTCCCCATTTAATAAATGGTGTTGGGAAAAATGGCTAGCTATATGCAGAAAACTGAAACAAGACCCCTTCCTTACACCTTATACAAAAATTAATTCAAGATGGATTAAAGACTAAATGTTAAGACCTAAAACCATAAAGACCCTAGAAGAAAACCTAGGCAATGCCATTCAGTACAAAGACTTCATGACTAAAACACCAATAGCAATGGCAACAAAAGCCCAAATTCACAAATGGGATAGAATTAAACTAAAGAGATTCTGCACAGCAAAAGAAGCTATCATCAGAGTGAACAGGCAACATACAGAATGTGAGAACATTTTTGCAATCTATCCATCTGACAAAGGGCTAATATCCAGAATCTATAAGGAACTTAAACAAATGTAAAAGAAAAAAAAACCCATCAAAAAGTGTGTGAAGGATATGAAAAAACATTTCTTAAAAAAGGACATTCATGAGACCAACAAACATATTAAAAAAAAAAAAAAAACTGGTCATTAGAGAAATGCAAATCAAAATCACAATGAGATACCATCTCATACCAGTTGGAATGGTGCTCATTGAAAAGTCATATTTCCTTTCTCTAAAGAAATAAGAGACTTAAAGTTGTGTCAAATATAAAAGCAATCATTCTCGGATGATAACTAAAACACTATTCTAATAACACTTTATTTTAGGCCAGGCATGTTGGCTCAGACCTGTAATTCCAAGACTTAGGGAAACCAACGTGGGTAGATCGCTTGAGCTCATGATTTTGAGACTACCCTGGGCAACATGGTGAAACACCATCTCTACAAAAAATTTAGCATGCATGTAGTCTCAGGTACTTGGGAGGTTAAGGAGGATCACTTGAACCTCAGAGGTCGAGACTGCAGTGAGCTGAGGTCACACCACTGCACTCCAGCCTGGGCCTTAGAGCCAGCCCCTGTCTCAATAAAATAAAAAATAAAAAATAACACCTTAAAGTTATAAATTACTTGTAGAGTAGTTTACTCATTGTAGTAAACAAAACACCTAATTTTTTATTAACTTAAAATTGTCTCAATTACTATAATTTACTATAATTAGCCAGTTTTGAAATACAGGATAATGCACATCTATGCTTCTGTAAATAAGATAAAATTCTTATGAGAATCAGAAACGTCACTCTTAGTGATACTGTAGCATTGTTTATGTAGTTATGATAAACAGATTACCCCAATAATTAAATCTATCTTTTCCAATATGAGTAATTTCTTCTAAGTAAAGAATGTGGCCACTCTAATTTAATGATAGCTATTTAATAAGGAAAACTACTTTTTTGTTTTCTTTTTGTTTTCTTTTTTTTGAGGCAGTGTCTTGCCCTGTCACCCAGGTTGGATTGCAGAGGCGTGATCTTGGCTCACTGCCAACTCCTCCTCCCGAGTTCCAACTATTCTCCTGCCTCAGCCTCTTGAGTAGCTGAGATTACAGGTGTATGCCACCATGCCTGGCTAATTTTTTTTACTTTTAGTAGAGATAGGGTGTCACCATGTTGGCCAAGTTGGTCTCAAACTCCTGACCTCGTGATCCATCCACCTCAGCCTCCCAAAGTGCTGGGATTACAGGAGTGAGCCACCGTGACCAGCCAAAATGACTTTTGTCTTATATTTACACTCATTATAGTCAACTTTTCTAGAAACTAGATATTTAATTTTTTTCTTGTGTCCCTTCTGTCTTAATATTCTAAGAATAAAAAATTGAATAAAATAACTGGAGATTTTTTTTAACAAATTTAATTCTTAGGAAACAATTATTTTAAATGGTTTTCTTTTTTTCTTCTGTTTCTCTGTTTATTTATTCCTTCTTATCTTCTCCACTGCTATAATTAAATGTATTCTTTCTTGTGTCTTTTTGTCTGTTCTTATGTATGTCTCTCTACATGGCAATATTCTAAAAAAATTTAATACAGATTATATGAATACAAAGAAAATAAGAACAAATACTATTTTGTGTAAATTGATAGCAGTTTAAAAATCAAACAAAAATAAACTTGTACTCATCAGATGGGGTTAACTTCAATCAGTGGTCTGCAAGGTTTTGATATGTATTTTACTGTACTAAAAATGATAGGTACAAAAAAGCCAATATTACTTAAACCCTAACTTCTGACAGGCAAACAGAAATTTAGACCATGGAAAATCGACAGGAGCATGCAAGGGAGGTGGAGGGTGGGGCGGGTCAGGCGAAGAGAGAGAGAGAGCGCGAGAGAGATTTAGTACAGTATGTTACAAGATCTGAGACATTGTATTAGCTTTGAACAGCCTTGAGTTAACACCTTTTATCTGTCCTCTTGAATTATTTTGTAAAATATAAACAAATGCCTTGGTTTTATTTGTCATTTATTAAATTCATTATTATTTTATTTATTATGAAAAGAAAGCTAATTTTAGTTGTTAATATGGTTGAATTAAAATATATAATCTTGCCAGTTCTTTTCTATTTGTTCCATCGGTTCTTTTTTCCATTTTTATCTTTTTTCTCTTCTTTTGACTGGATTCAGTATGGTTTATGAGTGCTTTTATCAGTCTAGTTTGCTTATAACTTATAACCACTTTTAATTCATTTCGGAGACTGTCCTAAGGCTTATGTTTCAGTAGTTTCTGTTGCTATAGCAAAATGCTTGGGATTGAGTAACTTAAAAAGAAGGAAATGTATTTTCTCACAGTTCTGGTGGTTGGGAAGTTAAAGATCAAGACACCACAGGTTTAGTGCCTTGGTCTCTGCTTCCAGGATGGCATCTTGAACAGTGTGTCTTCACAAGGCAGAAGGGATAGAAGAGCAAAAAAGAAAGGTATGCTGTATCCTCCAGGACTTTAAAAAATATTTTGATTTTATTTTAGTTTAGATTCAGGGGGTACATGTGCATCTTTGTTACATGGGTATTTTACATACTGGTGGGAACTAGGCTTCTAGGGTACCCATTACCCAAATAGTGAACATTGTACCTGATATGTAACTTTTCAATCCTTGCTCGTCTCTCATGCTCCCCACTTTTGGAGTCCCCATTGTCCATCATTTCTATCATTATGTCCATGTGTGCCCATCATTTAGCTCCCATTTATAAGTGAGAATATACAGTACTTGGTTTCCTGTTTCTGAGTTAGTTCACTTAGGAGAATGACCTCCAGCTCTTCGTATGTTGCTGCAAAGAACATGATTTCATTCTTTTTAATGTCTGCATAGTTTTCCTTGGTGTATATATACCATATTTTCTTTATCCAGTCAATCACTAACAGGAACTTAGGTTTGTATTGCAAATAGTGCTTTGATGAATGTATGAGTACAGATGTGTTTTTTATATAATGATGTATTTTCCTTGGGGTAGATACCTAGTAGTGAGATTGTTGGGTCAAATGATAATTCTGTTTTTAGTTATTTGGGAAATATTCATACTGTTTTTCATAGAGTTTAAACTAACTTACATTCTCACCAATCGTGCATAAACATTCCCTTTACCCCACTTCAGTGCCAACATCTTATGATTTTTTTTTTTAACTCTACTAATAATCCTGACTGATGTAAGGTGATATCTCATTGTGGTTTTTACATTTGCGTTTGTCTAATGATTAGTGATGCTGAGCATTTTGACATGTGTTTTTTGGCCACTTGTGTTTCTTCTTTTGATAAATTGTCTGTTCATATCCTTTGCCCAGCTTTTAACGGGATTGTGATGTAGTTGTTTATTCATTGATGAGTTGTTTTAGTTTCTTGTGTGTTCTGAATATTAGTCTTTTGTCAGAAGCATAATTTGAAAATATTTTCTCTCATTCTCCAGGTTGTCTGTTACTCTGCGGATTATTTCTCCAGCTGCCCAGAAGCTTTTTAGTTTTATTAAGGCCCATTTGTCTATTTTTGTTTTGTTGCATTTGCTTTGGGTGTCTTCATTAGAAATTCTTTGCCTAGGCCAATGTCTAGGAAAGTTTTTTCCTATATTATCTTCTAGGTTTTTATACTTTCGGCTCTTACATCTTTTATAAGTTAATTAATTCTACTCATGAGGACTCTCCCCTCATGACTGAATTACTTTCTAAAATCCCCATTTCGTAATACTGCTGCACTGGAAATTTAAATTTCAGCCTGAATTTTGTAGGAGAAACGAAAATTAAAGATGTTTACTAGATACATCCTTAATTAATTAATATCCAAATAACTTATATATTTCATTTTTCATTTACTGCAACTATCTTATAAGAGTATATTCGAAATCCTCCCTCCATCTATTCTGCTGCTGTCATACAGTTAACTTTTACACATGATTGCAAAACAAGGACTTCCCATTTACCCCACATCTAGCATCCTCTTGGGTTTCTCTAAGGTTGTTGAATCTGCAACTTGCTTTTATTATTCGTGAAATTCATGTGGCCATTTTCCCTTTGTACAATTCTTTTCCTGTCTCCTTCCCCTTCTGAAACCCTAATCGTACATATGGTACATCATATGATATTGTTCTACAGCTCTTAGATGTTCTATTATGTGTGCTTTCCTCTCACTTTTTTTACATCTTGTATTTCAGATTAGCTAATTTTATTTGACTGATATTTAAGTCCTATATTCAGGCAACATTCTCTTTCGAAGTGTGGTAGCCACCCTCTAAGATGACCTCTGTGATTCTTACATCCTGGCAGTCAAACTTTTACTCAATCTCTTCTTATCCTAAATAAAACTTACCTGTGTAATCAGTAGGATATACCAAGCATAATACAGTGTGACTGGGGAGGCTAGTCTATGAAATATATTGTGGATTCACATTATACTCTCTTGGAACACTAGTTCTAAGTGTAGAAGCAGCCATGCTAATGCTAAAAATTTCTACAGAGAGGTTCCTGGAGCAAGAAATTGAGACCTCTGACAGAGACCAGCACTACATTGCCAAACATATGAGTGAGCCACTTTGGAAGTAAAATTTTGAGGCCTAGCAAATTTTCATTTGACTGTAGCTCTGACTAATATCTTTACTACATGCTTATGAGAGACCCTGACTCCGAGCCATCCAATGAAGTCACTCCTGATTTATAACCCACAGAAACTGTGGGTTTATTTAGGGGATAACACATTATCCCAAAAGAGCATGCTATCCCCAAAATAAAGCCACAGTTTCTGTGGGTTATGAGTTCAGGAGAAATTAGTTGCATGTGTTAGGCTAATATTGATAGCTAATACTAAGTAAATTATTACTTATTACAGATTGTTTCTCTGTTATTATATAAGATATATCCTGGAGACATAATATGATGGTGGAGCTTTATGTGACCTCATGGCCAAAAGGTGAGTTAGAGGAGAGGAAATTTCCATATCTTGAAAAATTTAGATTTGTGTGGCCTTTGCTATAGAGTAGCAAATTTAGTATGCTTTCTGACCACTTGTTGGGGAAGAAGGTAATAAACATATGGCCTATAATCTGTTTTCTGATTACCAGGGGGACAGCTTTACGAGGAAAAATAAAATTTAAAAGAGAAAACAGATGACTTGGTCTAATTTTATTTCTTTGTGTGAATATACTGATAGCTGATTTCCTAGTAAATAGATTTATGATATCTTCTAGGGGGAACGTACTTATTTAAATTATCCACTAAAAAGAATGGCCTTGGTTTTAGGGTTCTTCATAATAAAAACCAAAGTATCCATGAATTTATGAGACATATCTCTCTGGGAACTCCCTTCTAAACCACACAGAAATTTAAGTAAAGAATGGAGCATTTCATAATCTAAATGCTCTTGATTGTGTGAGATGAGCATAGCACCTCATTAGACATTGCACATTTAATCCAGGTACAGAACTTTTCCAATATGAGAAGGACATACCTCTGAAAGCCATGCAGAATGCTATAGAATCCCATCTGTTTTCTCTGTGATTCTCAGTTGTAGCCTTGAAATTATTAGTAGAACTTAATACTGGATAAGAGCTCTGATTTGGCAAGTCTGATACGACAATCTGGCATTTTGGAACACTCTCCATCTTAACTACTACATTGTTAACAACATATTCTTTGGAAACCTAGATTATAGGGACATGGTGTATCTAAATGACCATCATGAAGTCCTATGGACCCTAAAACACAAATATTGAAACATATTATTTGTTAAATGAGGTGGAATATAAGAGTCAGGAAACAAATGTTTTAGATTTTATGTTGCTTCTTATTCCAGGAGCAGTCATAATATTCTTCATCGTTATCATTAAAATACTTGAAAATACTAAAATATTATTTTCAATTTTAGTTCTCTGTTTTTATGACCCCCAAAGTTAATGATTAGCAGATAAAATTTATGCATTAAAAAATTCATTTTTTCTGTGAAAGATCGATAGAGAAAAAATAAGAGAGCTTTCCTAAAGAAATCATAAATCCCAATCTACAGCCTATACTCTAAAAGTGCATTACTTGTTTGGTGTTCTGATATGTTCTGAAAGATTTTACATTTGAAACATGCAGCAGTATATCATCTAAACTGAAATATAGTAAAATTCCAAGATGAGCTTTAGTTTTCCATCAAAAGTTTTCTAGTCTGTGAATTTTCTCCTTTCACAACTATAACCTTCAGCTGCAAAATAGATTTCAGTGATTCTGACACTTATACAAAGAAATTCGTATGTAATGTACACATTCTGGCTACAATCCCACATGAAAAAGTATTTCCTCAGAAATTGATATCTTTATTTTTCTGTCAGCACCTATAAGATGCAGTTTATTTAGGTTGATTTTTTTTCAGAAAGTAAATATTAATGTTTATTTTAAGATTGTTTTAAACCAGTTCTCTAAATTTTTATAAAATTATATTACAAAAATATTTCAACTACAAATCCTATTCAAAAGAAATGCTTAGTTGTAATAAATAAGAGCCTCCTATTGATTTTTTGTATTTATTAAACATGTATAATGCTCATAATATAAAAGACAAAATACAAAATGATTTTTAAATACCCCTAGTGATAATTTTTCTTGTAAAGATGTTCATCAATCTTTCTAGCTAAGCTAGAGGTCTAGGCTGACTTTTGGGAAAATGGATGATGCTTATAATCATCTCAAAACTGTGTGACCTGGATTGATAATTCCTGAAAGAAAAAAAAAAGTAGTTTGCTTTGATCACTCTCTTTATTCAGGCCTTCAACTATCTATCGGTTTCTATTCTTTCATCCATATATACATCAACTTATCCAAATGCTTGTTTCAGTTATTTGTACATTACATAGTATGCAAGAGATGATATACATACATATGATGCCTTCATTTGTATAGCATTTTCTGGGAAAAAATAATGTGAGTTTCAGAGAAAAAATGTAAATGTAAGAAATTTTATTGCTATGCATCCTCATCAACAACTGCTATTGTCCTTTTAAGATTATCATAACTTCCATCTAAGTACTAACGAGGCCTGATCCTGCTTAAATTCTGAGATCAGATGACATCGGACACATTCAGGGTGATATGGCCATAGAGGTACATTCATACAGTGGAATCTTATTAAGTAATAATAAGAAATGAGCTATCAAGCCATGAAAATACATGGGGAAAGAAACTTTACGTGCAAATTGTAAAGTGAAAAACGTCACTCTGAAAAAGCTGAAGACTATGGGATTCTAAATATATAACATTTTTTACACTGCAAAACTATCAAGAAATAAAAAGATCAGTGGCTGCAGTTTCAGCTTTCTACTTATGGCTAGCCAATTTTCCCAGCACCATTTATTAAATAGGGAATCCTTTCCCCAATTCTTGTTTCTCTCAGGTTTGTCAAAGATCAGATGGCTGTAGATGTGTGGTATTATTTCTGAGAGCTCTGTTCTGTTCCATTGGTCTATATCTCTGTCTTGGTACCAGTACCATGCTCTTTTGGTTACTGTAGCCTTGTAGTATAGTTTGAAGTCAGGTAGCGTGACGCCTCCAGCTTTGTCCTTTTGACTTAGGATTGTCTTGGCAATGCGGGCTCTTTTTTGGTTCCATATGAACTTTAAAGCAGTTTTTTCCAATTCTCTGAAGAAACTCATTGGTAGTTTGATGGGGATGGCATTGAATCTATAAATAACCTTGGGCAGTATGGCCATTTTCACGATATTGATTCTTCCTATCCATGAGCATGGTATGTTCTTCCATTTGTTTGTGTCCTCTTTGATTTCACTGAGCAGTGGTTTGTAGTTCTCCTTGAAGAGGTCCTTTACATCCCTTGTAAGTTGGATTCCTAGGTATTTTATTCTCTTTGAAGCAATTGTGAATGGAAGTTCATTCCTGATTTGGCTCTCTGCTTGTCTGTTACTGGTGTATAAGAATGCTTGTGATTTTTGCACATTAATTTTGTATCCTGAGACTTTGCTGAAGTTGCTTATCAGCTTAAGAAGGTTTTGGGCTGAGACAATGGGGTTTTCTAAGTATACAATCATGTCATCTGCAAACAGGGACAATTTGACTTCTTCTTTTCCTAACTGAATACACTTGATTTCTTTCTCTTGCCTGATTGCCCTAGCCAGAACTTCCAAACTATGTTGAATAGGAGTGGTGAGAGAGGGCATCCCTGTCTTGTGCCAGTTTTCAAAGGGAATTTTTCCAGTTTTTGCCCATTCAGTATGATATTAGCTGTGGGTTTGTCATAAATAGGTCTTATTATTTTGAGGTACGTTCCATCAATACTGAATTTATTGAGTGTTTTTAGCATGAAGGGCTGTTGAATTTTGTCAAAAGCGTTTTCTGCATCTATTGAGAAAATCATGTGGTTCTTGTCTTTGGTTCTGTTGATATGCTGGATTACGTTTATTGATTTGCGAATGTTGAACCAGCCTTGCATCCCAGGGATGAAGCCCACTTGATCATGGTGGATAAGCTTTTTGATGTGCTGCTGAATCCGGTTTGCCAGTATTTTATTGAGGATTTTAATTCAAGATGGATTAGAGACTTAAATGTTAGACCTATTACCATAAAAACCCTAGAAGAAAATCTAGGTAGTACCATTCAGGACATAGGCATGCGCAAGGACTTCATGTCTAAAACACCAAAAGCAATGGCAGCAAAAGCCAAAATTGACAAATGGGATCTAATTAAACTAAAAAGCTTCTGCACAGCAAAAGAAACTACCATCAGAGTGAACAGGCAACCTACAGAATGGGAGAAACTTTTTGCAATCTACTCATCTGACAAAGGGCTAATTTCCAGAATCTACAAAGAACTCAAACAAATATACAAGAAGAAAACAAACAACCCCATCCAAAAGTGAGGAAAGGATATGAACAGACATTTCTCAAAAGAAGACATTCATACAGCCAACAGACACATGAAAAAATGCTCATCATCACTGGCCATCAGAGAAATGCAAATCAAAACCACAATGAGATACCATCTCACACCAGTTAGAATGGCAATCATTAAAAAATCAGGAAACAACAGGTGTTGGAGAGGATGTGGAGAAATAGGAACACTTTTACACTGTTGGTGGGATTGTAAACTAGTTCAACCATTATGGAAAACAGTATGGCAATTCCTCAAGGATCTAGAACTAGATGTACCATATGACCCAGACATCCCACTACTGGGTATATACGCAAAGGATTATAAATCATGCTGCTATAAAGACACATGTACACGTATGTTTATGGCGGCACTATTCACAATAGCAAAGACATGGAATCAACCCAAATGTCCATCAGTGACAGACTGGATTAAGAAAATGTGGCACATATACACCATGGAATACTATGCAGCCATAAAAAAGGATGAGTTTGCATCCTTTGTAGGGACATGGACGCAGCTGGAAACCATCATTCTTAGCAAACTATCACAAGAAGAGAAAACCAAACACCGCATGTTCTCACTCATAGGTGGGAACTGAACAATGAGATCACTTGGACTCGGGAAGGGGAACATCACACACGGGGGCCTATCATGGGGGGGGGAGGGGGGAGGGATTGCATTGGGGAGTTATACCTGATATAAATGATGAATTGATGGGTGCTGACGAGTTGATGGGTGCAGCACACCAACATGGCACAGATATACATATGTCACAAACCTGCATGTTATGCCCATGTACCCTAGAACTTAAAGTATAAAAAAAAAAAAAAAAAAAGATCAGTGGCTGCCAGAAATTGGCAAGAGCAGGAAGAGAAAAGAGGTAAGTGAAGCACTGAGGGTTTTTTTGGTAAGAGATGTGAAACTATTCTGTATGGTATTGTAATGGTGGATATATGATGAATTTTGCCAAATCTATACAACTGTACAATAAAAAGAGTGAACCTAAACTAGGAACATTAATAATAGTTTATAGTTAATAATAATGTATTAATATTATTTCCTCAGTGGTAAATGTTCCATACCAATAAAAGATGTTAATAACAGGAAAATGTAAGGAGCGGATGTAGAGACAGAATATATGGGAAAGCTTTGCTCTTTCTGTTGAATTTTTCTGTACACCAAAATCATTCTACAAATTCTATTAATTAAAAAAACCTGCAAACAAATAGAAAGAAACTACAATATAATCGGAGATTTCAGTATCACTCTTTTAATATGGGATAGTATACTTAAAATGAAAACCATGAAGGATAAAGTCTTGATCAACCTTTTAAATCAATTTAATCTAATCTTCACTTATAGAATAATCAACTGAAGAAAATAAAAAGGAAAATTATTTTCAAGAGTATGCAGGACACTTACCAAAATAATCCATATTCAGAGCAATTAAACAAATCGCAATGAATTTAAAATGATCCAAGCTACATAAATTATTGTCTCTTACCATAATGATATCAAATTAGAAACAAAAAACCAGAGCGCTCTCTAGAAAATCCCCAAAATATTTGGAATTAAATAGGATTCTAATCATTGATTGATGATAGAAGAAATCAAGAGAAATATTAGGAAGTATTTTACCCAGAAAAATGCAACATAACATTTGTAGGATGCCATTTGACAGCAATATAGGTAAGAAAAAGTTTTTGCACTGTAAATCTATATTAGAAAAAGAAATTTCTCACTTCAATTACCACGGATTCTACTCAAACTAGAAAAATCAAACAGAAATTATAGCCATAGTAAGCAGCATAAAAAATGTAAATGAAAACAATTGAAATAAACAGTTAAAACATTAAAAATTAGTGAAACCACACCAGATTCTTTTAAGATGAAGTTTGAAATAAACTTGCCATATTAATCAGGAAAAAAGAGACATAAATTGTCAATATTAGAAATGACAAAAATTACATGAATTTTAACAAGATCTTCAGGTAATTTTGATGCCTGACAGCTGCAGAATAATGGAGTTCGACTAGCTTTCCCTTTTTTTCCTTTTTACCCCTCTGTCCCCTACATTGACATTTCGTATCTAAAAGCAAGTTTGTCTATACACCTCTCACATATATTTCCCACCTGAATTCTATATATTACCTCACTACATAGAAGAAAAATAATAATCTTTATAAAGCAAGTAAATTAAAGCAATTTAAATATATGTATAATTTTGTAATAAAATAAAATCTACATTATTACCTACAGCTGAAATCATTTGCCCAATTTTGTGTGGTTTGGCATGTCTAAGTCATTAAGAGAGATTTTAAATGAAGATAAATAATCAAGATCCTGAGAAATTATGTACTTTAATCCTCTGGGTTTCTTCCATTCTAATAACTATATGTAAACAATTATTTATACAGTGTGCTTGGTGTTCAAAGTGTATATAAATTACAGTGTCTTGTTTCTTAGTGAAAGTTGTAAAGCCCACTAAATAAAAGCGTAAGCTTAATTTCCTTAACAACATCTTTGATATAACATTATCTGTTTAGTTTGAATTTATTCCAATTTGCATGTGATATTATTCATTTTATTTTATTTTATTTTTATTTTTTATTTTTCACATCCTTATGATAAAATTTATTTAGTAAAATGAAAAATGCTTACAAAAAATAAAAGTAACATGCTCAGCATGCTACCTGGTATTTAGTAAGTATTCAGTAATTATTAACTTACAAAATAGAAATGCAAGTAGATAAAATTATGTCTGGGCTAATCAGCACCTAATTAAATGAAAATTTCATGAAAGCAGTAACCAGGACTGTTTTGTTCATAACTGTATATTCAATACCTAGCCCAGTGCTTGGCAGCAAGTAAGCATATATTAAATATTGTTGTAGGAAGGTAGGCAGGTAAGAAGAAGGAATGCAAGAAGAAAGGGAAGAAGGGAGAAAGGGAATTTCTAAGAAACAGAAAGTGTTTCTAAGAAACAGAAAGTCTGAAGAAATATCCTCTCTCACACCAAGGAAAAGGAATGGCTTCTGTTTAAGACTGTCTGATAAAAGATTGAAATGTATTGAAGACTTTTGAGATTATAAAGAACTGAATAGGGATTGGAGAACGACTTGTATGCATGTATGATGTACTTTAATATGACATATATGTATAGAGTCTATTCCAGTGTGTGAGTACCTCCAAAATATGCCTCCACCGCTATCATCCTAGGCCAAGCTGTAGACATCCCTCATCTGGACCGCTGCCGTTGGTTCTGTGTGTAACCAGAATGTGCTAAACTCCTCCCAGCCTCAGGGCCTTTCAGCTTGCTGCATTCTCTATCTAGACTGATCCTGCTCTAAGCTCTGCACCTGCAGGTTCTTTCCCAACATTCAGGCTTCAGTTTAAAAGTCACTAGCACAGATTGGCTTTTTCTTACTATCGTATCTAAGTATATTCTCCTCTTAATTTTTGAGAGTTAGTATTTATGTTCTTTCTTCCATTTATCAAAATCTGTACTTTTTCTTTTGTCTGTTTCCTAGAATGAATTAATCAATTTATTTCTGGTCTGCCTGTCTCAAAGTTATACTGAACAAGGAAATAATTTATCGAAGAAAAATACTATACTATTCTTTTTTTTTTTTTTCAAATGAAAAATGTCTTTATTACTTAAGGTTCGAGCAATTATCATAAGCTTTTCTACAAGCTACTTTTTTTTTTTTTTATACTTTAATTTCTAGGGCACATGTGCATAACGTGCAGGTTTGTTACATATGTATACTTGTGCCATGTTGGTGTGCTGCACCCATCAACTCGTCAGCACCCATCAATTCATCATTTATATCAGGTATAACTCCCCAATGCAATTCCTCCCCCCTCCCCCCTCCCCATGATAGGCCCCAGTGTGTGATGTTCCCCTTCCCGAGTCCAAGTGATCTCATTGTTCAGTTCCCACCTATGAGTGAGAACATGCAGTGTTTGGTTTTCTCTTCTTGTGATAGTTTGCTAAGAATGATGGTTTCCAGCTGCGTCCATGTCCCTACAAAGGACGCAAACTCATCCTTTTTTATGGCTGCATAGTATTCCATGGTGTATATGTGCCACATTTTCTTAATCCAGTCTGTCACAGATGGATATTTGGGTTGATTCCAAGTCTTTGCTATTGTGAATAGTGCCACAATGAACATATGTGTGCATGTGTCTTTATAGCAGCATGATTTATAATCCTTTGGGTATATATCCAGTAATGGGATGACTGGGTCAAATGGTATTTCTAGTTCTAGATCCTTGAGGAATTGCCACACTGTTTTCCACAATGGTTGAACTAGTTTACAGTCCCACCAACAAACTCATTACATTTTACATAAAATTTATTGTATATCTTGCATCTTGCAAAGTTCTGGTCTAAACACACAAACACAAAGAAAGTTAGTTGAATAAGTGACTGATTCTACCTTTCAATTATTTTTTTTAACCCACACAAAAGTTTCTTATGATACTCCACATGGAAATTATTTCAGATATTTATGTAAGCACATATTTTTTCTTCCCAAACATTAGGAAAACTTTACATATACTCTGGGAGAAATGAGGAGCTACTGAGATGTTTTCCACAAAATGACATAATTTAGTGTTCCATTTTAGAAATGTCACATTGGCTGGCTATTAAGAATAGTCTCCAAGGGCCACAGCTGGGAAACCAGATAGGAGGTTATTGCAATGGTCCTGTCAAGAAATTAGAGGTGTGTGGGAAATGGTGATAATTGTAAGAAGGGAGAAAGGGTCAAATTCTGGATAGTCCTCTAAGGTGTACTTTCATGTGAGTTAATATGAGATATGAAAAAAAGGGGGACTTTTGAATTATTTGCCTAAGAATTTATTTGCCTAATTATTAGGCACATTTATTTGCCTAATAAATGTTAGATAGAGTAGCCATTAAGAGAGAAGGAATGGGCCGGGCGCGGTGGCTCAAGCCTGTAATCCCAGCACTTTGGGAGGCCGAGACGGGCGGATCACGAGGTCAGGGGATCGAGACCATCCTGGCTAACACGGTGAAACCCCGTCTCTAATAAAAAATACAAAAAACTAGCCGGGCGACGTGGCAGGCGCCTGTAGTCCCAGCTACTCGGGAGGCTGAGGCAGGAGAATGGCCTAAACCCAGGAGGCGGAGCTTGCAGTGAGCTGAGATCTGGCCACTGCACTCCAGCCTGGGCAGCAGAGCGAGACTCCGTCTCAAAAAAAAAAAAAAAAAAAAAGAGAGAAGGAATGCAGGGAAAAACATTTGAAGGACTGAATAATCAGGAATTCAGTTTAGGGCATATATATTTGGTAACACTGATTAGACATTAAAATGGGGAAAACTACTATTCTTTATAACCAGAGTTTAAATCTATTTCCTTAAGAATTCTGCTGAGAGCTTCATTTCTTCAGGTTGTTAACAAAATAGAAATCTAAAGCTTTAGGTCATTAAATAGGTGAATAATTATTCTACAGTTTTGAAAAGACTGAAAATTCATTGATCACCTACATAGAGTTCTGTTGAAGAGTATTAAGTGACTACAGGTACCCAGGTCCACTTCATATTTATAAAACTTGACCTAATTAGCAACTTATAAGAATACTAAGAAAATGGCATTCATGCACGTTTCTAAGAAATAAATATAAAAATGTTCTTATTAAAAAAATACATGTGTGTGTACATGGGTATGTTCGTATGTGTACATGCAGATGTCCCATATTAAATAACATTTTCATCTACCAAACTAATATTAAAACGTTCATAGTGTCAAGTTCTCAAGGGATAAGAAAAAAAGTATATCACTCATTGGAAATGAGTATGTCAGTATATCATATTTTTTTAAAAAAATACATTTGAATCACTAACAACATAAAATGTTTCTGACTACATATATAATAAGATGCTTATTAACTTATTATTTATTATGTTGAGAAATTGAAGTTAACAACATTAAACTCAAGAAAATGTTTAAATTATTATCTACATTATGGATAACATGCACAATAATGATCATTTTCTTCAAAGTTTTTTCGTGGCATAGTAAAATTTTTAGAATATAATTAAATGTAAAATATAAATACAGAATAATCTCAATTTTTGAAAAAGTAGCTTATTTGGGCTACTTTTACAATTCATATATAAATGTACAGGGCTTCATTTTATAACATGTACGTAAATGGATTTCTGTGTGTGTGTGTGTGTGTTTGTGTGTGTGTTTGTGAAGATTGGGAGGTAATAACACCAAAATCTATCATTAATTATGATTAATATGGTGGGTGATAGGAAGATAATCTATAATTTCCTTTTTTACAATTTTCTATGATTTACAAAGAGCATATGTGAATTTAATAATCAGAAAAGGTAAGTGGACCTAGTATTTTAAATGTCTGAATAGAAGGCTCGAAATATTTTATACAAAACTGGTCTTCTGAAGGTGTTAAAGTCATTTGGATTCCTAAAGAAGACTAATAGAAATAGAAAAATTTGGATTTGCTTCAGCCATTTCTAGATTAGTTCTTGCTAATAAATTCAAGCGGTTTTAAGGCATGGAAGTGTGTTATCTATACTTCTCCAACATTATAGCCATCTTTCAGTCTTTAGCAGATAATTGGAGCCAAAATCTGTTCCAAATGGTGACACAATGTGTATTTAAATATGTTTTGGTTTAAAAAAAGGAAAAAAGAAAATCTGCATATTTAATTCTAGATTCCTTGATGGCATGGTTTGCAATTCTTTCCAACTTGAAAAAGACAGTGATACCAGGAAAGTATGAGGGCAATTTTTTACTTTCCAGATTACACATGAATACATATTTTAGAATATTAAATATAAATACAAACTCTAGAATACTAACATAAATATGAATACAAAATAATATGTGCATTACCTACTCTTCATAATGCAACAAATTATACATTATACATTAAAAATTGTACATTGATCATTACACATTAAAATATTCTTCAAATTCACAGTAAAGTAGCTTTTCATCATAAAAAGTACCTCTGTAAGAAAGAAAATATTCTGTTTTCATGCTTGAGATATACCAAGTTGTATGTGTTACATACTATGTGACTTAATGTAAATAAATTTTGCAAAGAGAACAAGATTTTACAAATTATACTATCAACTATATATATACATTTATCATAAAATTTATTTTTTCAGATATTCATACATGACTCTTCTGTGGTAGACCATCATGTCCTTTAAATGAAACTTTAATATAATTAAAATGTTTAAACACTTAATTTGTATGCAAAATAACTAAAGTTATTCTTGAGTAAACCAAAAATGATGACTATATGACCCTATTATCTTGAGATGAAGACGACTATCATCCTGTTAACTGTACAGAAACAATTGAATGGGAAGACATCAATCTAGAATAGTTATGGTAACATTTCAATTTAATACAGTCTAAGAGTCTGATATATTTTCTTTTCTTTTTTTAATGTTTTTTTCTTACAGGATATGACCACTCGGTTCTTTTATTTTTAAAATTTTCTCTTTTGGTTATCACATTTTCCCCCCAGATACCTCTCATTTTGAATGTTTCCACCAGAATTTATGTTCGTTTTCAACTATTATTAATTGGTCATTTCATTATTATGATGTTTATCCTAGCTGACATATCTTTTCTTCATTAATTTGCTCTTTACTGTTGATTATACCTGAAGCTTTCACAAATTATTTTGCCTACTATCTTAATTCCAATAGGCGGTGTCTATTTGAAGCCAAAGAGAGAATAGTTTTAAAGATGAATTTCCTGTATATATAATTACATAATCAAGAACAGTAATGATATGATTCCAGCAGGTCTAATAGCTTTGGTAGAAGGTAAAGATAATGTTGTAAGACTTTAAATATATTCTCTGTTTTGTGTTAAAGTAACATAAAATAATAAATGTGTAGTCATTACATGTAAAGAAATGTTCTTTACAAGTGTTAAATGATAGAAAACCAAATTAACATAAATAGTTTTGCAGAGAAACTATATTTTAAAGAGTATTCTTCCTTTACTTTTGCCAATATTCAGAGGCCTATACTAACTTTAGGACAACATTAAAATGAAGATGATAGAAACAAATCTATAAACTAATTTGGTAAATTATTAATGATAAGAGTAAACTTTACCTACATAATGACCAATTAGTTGATTAAATTAGTCTCAACAACAATCCATCTTTTTAGGAAAAAAAATAAAATTGTGTAAAATAGATATCCTCAGAGTGAACTACATATCTAATTTAGTCAAAGTATTGATTCAGGTATTCAGGTTGCCTGTTTGATATATTCTAAATGGAGGCTGTGTTTTTTAAAAGATTTAAAGAAGTTTGTTTGCCTGTTTTACTTCGGAAAGTTTGTAAAGTCTATGCATTTTTATAAATCTTAATCTTTTACCTTCTCATTGATGACAGTATCCTTTCCTTCTTCATATGACCTTTATAGCATTATTTTCAAATTGTAAAAACGAATACTTGAGAATTTCAAATATAAAATGGTTTTAGCGCATATATTCATCCTTAACCTAAATATACTTCACAATATTCTCTTAGGACACTTAAATATTCCTCATCTGTAACTTATCACACAAAATAAAACAATTACTCTCTTTATTTGTGAACAGTCCTTGGGTTTTGATTACAAAGCAATAGATTTTAGGATGGCTACTGTTTTACTTGAAAAAGAGATACATTTGTAAGTAGTTTAATTTTAAAGCATAAAACATCCATCTTCTCGTTCTATTAAAAAAACACAGTTTAATAAAGAAAATACAAAACTATTTTTTTATCGAGTAATATATTATTACTGGCTGAGTTTAATATTTTCTCAGTTTATGCACTTTAAGTGGTAAGTAGCAAAGGTAGGTTCTCTTTATAATATTTAGTTAAAACATACGAAGAGAATCTATACTCTTTAATCACTACCTTGTCAATGCTGTGTGGGTTTGAATGTTGAGAGATGGAATCATGTATTTTCTGAATGTAGAATACTTGCAAGGAGTGAAGGAAAGGATCCAGAATAACTAAAACAATTTTCAAAAAAGAAGTACAAAGTATACTTCAACTACCTGGTTGAGAAACTTAAAAATTATTAAGGTTGTATAATATGACCATAAAAAGCAAATAAATAAATTGAAAAAAATAGCAAATCCAGAAATAAAACCACACATATAGAGTCAATAATTTTCTACAAACATTCACTAAAATTCAATTTGGAACAACAACAACAACAACAAAACCTAGACATTCATATGGAAAAAATGAGTGATGACCTCATACACCTCATACAATATGAAGAAAAGACAAAACCAGTGATGTGATTAAAATTATCCAAAAGAAAGGGGTATTATGAAAAATAAATAAAACGGAATTTAAACTCTTCTATTTATTTGAGAAAACATATGGAAAAGAATGGGACAATTTGATAAGGTTAAAATGTGAAATTTTGAGACAATGTTCTTATGTATATTTCAAGTTTAGTAGAACCTCTTGTGGGTCTGATATTTTAATTTCAGAGAATCAAAAATAATTTTATTTTATTTAATTTTCAATTTTTGCATTGCTATATAATTGTACATATTTTGAGGGTATATGTAGTATTTTGACGCATGTATATAATGTGCAATGATCATCTCAAATATTTATCATTTCTTTGTATTGGGAACATTGCAATTAGTTTTTTTAGCAATTTTGAAAAATATTATAAATTACTGTTAATTATAATTTATGCTTTCAATCTAACTATATTTTTAAACCTCTTAACCAACTTCTCTTTAACCACTTCCTGTTTAGAATTGTGAAAATTTTTCCACATGAGTAACATTCTAAAGCATAATTTATAGCCAACACATTTTTAGAGTGTATGCCTATTCATTGGAAAGTGTAGACAATATTGTACCTTAATAATTCATTGAATTGTGACATTTCATTGAATTTTGAAAGCAATAACCTTATAAGAGATAGTAATTTTATTTTATTTTTGATTTTCATACTTTATTTTGCTGGCCATCTTGTTCTAAGTTCATAATGATTTTTTTAAGAATATCATTTAAAACAATAACTCTTCTTTAAACATGTCACGTCACGTTCCATGGATGAGTAACCACTTAGACTTGTGATATATACACACATACTATATATATAGATATATATATTTACATACATACACAAATATTATATATAAAGACTATATATATATTTGCATACTCTATATATACCCATAAATATACTATGTATACACACATATTTATATATACATATTTATACATATATAATATATTCAGGTAAACACAAACTATATATACTATTTGTTACTAAAAACAGAGTTTGCTAGTATATATATTATTGGTTCCTATATTAAATTATATTGGCTTTTTTGTATAATAGAGTGAAAAAATTGTCACTCATTTCCTTTTAGTGCCATGGGTGGTGACCCAAAAGGGAACTGCTGAGAAGGGTAGACATAGATGATGTAGTCAGATTGGGGCATAATAGGAAGTAAAAACTAAACAGATGTTGTAGTCAGATTGGGGTATAATAGGAAGTAAAAACTAAACAGAAGGAAAAACTAAACTAAAGAGCTTCTGCACTGCAAAGGAAACTATCATCAGAGTGAACACGCAACCTACAGAATGGGAGAAAAAAGTTCGCAATTTATTTATCTGACATAGGGTTAATATTCAGAATCTACAAGGTACTTAAACACATTTACAAGAAGAAAACAACTCCATCAAAAAGTGAGTGAGGGATATGAACAGGCACTTCTCAAAGAAGATATTTATGCGGCCAACAAACATGAAAACATGCTCACCATCGTAGGTCGTTAGAGAAAGGCAGATCAACACCACAATGAGATACCATCTCACTCCAGTTAGAATGACGATCATTAAAAAGTCAGGAAACAGATGCTGGAGAGGATGTGGAGAAATAGGAATGCTTTTACACTTGGTGGGAGTGCAAATTAGTTCAACTATTGTGGAAAACAGTGTGGCAGTTCCTCAAGGATCTAGAATCAGAAATACCATGTGACCCAGCAATTCCATTGCTGGGTGTATATGCAAAGGATTAGAAATCATTCTACTATAAAGACACATGCATACATATGTTTATTACAGCACTATTCACAATAGCAAAGACTTGGAACCAACCCAAATGCCCATCAATGATAGACTGGATAAAGAGAATGTGGCTCATATACAGCATGGAATACTATGCAACCATAAAAAAGGATGAATTCAGGTCCTTTGCAGGGACATGGATGAAGCTGGAAACCATTATTTTCAGCAAACTATCCTAAGAACAGAAAACCAAGTACCGCATGTTCTCACTCATAAGTGGGAGCTGAACAATGAGAACACATGGACACAGGGAGGGAAACATCACATACCAAGGCATGTTGGCAGATGAGGGGCTAGGAAAGGGGTAGCATTAAGAGAAATACCTAATGTAGATGATGGGATGATGGGTGCAGCAAACCACCATGGAGAGTGTATAAATACCTATGTAACAAAACTGCACGTTCTGCACATGTACCCCAGAACTTAAAGTAATATAAATAAATAAATAAATAAGAAAAAAAGCCCCCTCCAAAAAATATTAGTAAGCTGAGTTCAGCAGCAAATATTACCAAAATTATAAAACACTTACTAAGGGGAATTAAAGTGTGGGATGATATAATGGAACACTCAACATTACTAAGATGTCAGCTATTTCCAAATTAATCTCACCATTAAAAAGCAATACCAGTTAAAATCCAATCAATCATTTCCTTGAAATTATCAAGTGTATACTAAAATGTATACAAAAATTCAAAGGGTACAGAATAACTAAAACATTTTTCAAAAACGTAGAGAATTAGCATACTTTCACTACATGACTGCAAAGCTCAAAAATTATTAAGGCTGTATGATATAATCATAAAAAGCAAATAAATAAATGGAGCAAAACAGCAAATCCAGAAATAAAACCACTCATATGGAGTCAATAATTTTTACACACATTCAGTAAAATTCAATGAGAAACAAAAAAGTCTGGACATCCATACGGGGAAAAGTGACCAATGGCCTCACACAATATGAAAATAATAATTTATGAAGAATAAACCTAAATATCTTTACTGCTTGCTAGCATGCCAAGATACTTTAGGCAGGACACAAAAAGATAAAACAAAAGAAAAAAATATAAAAATTGTACTTTGTCATCATGAAAAACTTGGCCCATAAAGACACTCAGCTAAGAACACGCAAAAGCAAGTCTTAACGTTTTTTGAGTTGTTGAAGAGCTTTAGAGCAGCATGTCTGTATCCAGACAACCCAGGTATTGGGGTTAAAAGCTTCATTTAAAAAGTCTGTACTCTAGCTTGATTCAAAAAGAACAGAGACACCCTCTTTAGGGACCACAGAAGGTTAGAAAATGTGCATTAATTCAGTAGTGTGGCTTTATAGTATAAACCTTATGCCGAAAGTTTGCATTTTATCAGAACATTGCGACCTTCATTTCACCTCAAACAATTATTAGTAAAATGGAAGAAATATCAATAGCTGAACTTAAATTTCCCACTACCATAATGAAAACAAAATTACATATTTCTTGAACATTGGTACTGGCAATATGATATTCATGCCTTCTGCAAAATATGTAGTTGACCACACACATATTTTAAAGAAATTATTCCTGGTTTTTGCCAGGAGCAAAAGATGCAAAACTTTCACAAACATTCACATAGACTTTCTATGGAGTTCATTTTAACTCTATGTCAACGGCATAGAAAATATTGAGTCAGAGCAATGACTTAATCCACAAAGTAGTCTGTGGATATCATGGATATTTCTCTGAGCAGAACCATCACAAATGTATTGTGATTTTATTTTATTTTAAAAGAAAGCAATAATTTCTAACCCTTGTTTTAAGTAGAAACAAAATGTAAATAGCCCTATTAACAAAATATGGATTTTGATGTTCTGAACCATATAAATGGCTGATAGTAATAGCTTTCCAAAGAACATATATATATTTTTTTTTCTTCGGGTAAATTCATCAGGCAAGTGAAAAAAGAACATACAGTTTTCTGAAATGGGAGAAAAGATAATAGGTGAACTTTGGAGAAGTCGAAAAAATAGTTACTGATTTTTAGTTACTTCTAGACTGTCCTTGTACACTGTTAAATAAATAATTAAAATATTGACCCAATAAATACTGGCAAGAAGAACAAATTATCCATAAAATAATTTACCTTCCTTTGTAAACAATCAGCAGTTAACTCAGAAAAGATTATCTCTATGCATAATACTGCAGAACAGTTCTCTAGGCGGCTGTGGACCCACCTAAGTTTTCCCCCATTTCTTGTTCATGGTTCTCAAATAACTCTAGAATGGGCTGAGAATGCATTATTCTGAGATAGGGTAGAACTGCCTAAAACAACTCATACCTTGTTCCTGTTCCTTCAGGGAAACGTGGCATGTTGCATTAGGGAGGAACTGCCCAGGACAGCCCGAGTTTCGTTCCTGTCTCTCCTGGTAGCAGGATATTTATCAAAGCTTTGCCCACTAATTCTCATGACCCCCAGGTGGCTCCAGGCCTCTGGGGGGCCCTTATCTATAGTGCAAGTGGGGCCTGTGCAATCAAGGCTCCATCTACCTAGGACAGCTTTTGGATCTACGGAGAATCAACCCACAACGGATCCTAGACTCCCTTTATTGTTGCCTATCTGTAAGCAATAAATCCACTTCTTTTTTTTTTTTTTTTTTTTTTGAGGCGGAGTCTCGCTCTGCCGCCCAGGCTGGAGTGCAGTGGCGCGGTCTCAGCTCACTGCAAGCTCCGCCTCCCGGGTTTACGCCATTCTCCTGCCTCAGCCTCCCGGGTAGCTGGGACTACAGGCGCCCGCCACCTCACCCGGCTAGTTTTTTGTATTTTTTAGTAGAGACGGGGTTTCACTGTGTTAGCCAGGATGGTCTCGATCTTCTGACCTCGTCATCCGCCCGTCTCGGCCTCCCAAAGTGCTGGGATTACAGGCTTGAGCCACCACGCCCGGCCAAATCCACTTCTTTAACCTGTTATATATGAGTATGTTCGGTATCACTGGACTCAGACAGATTGGTAACCAGAGCACAGTAAGCCTGCTTCACAAATCTGTGGTTTGTGAAATAAAACAAATAGGTATCACAAGTAAATTTTGTTTTTTCCTACACTCTCTACTTCTACGTAGTGACATGTAAAATGATTTATATGTAAAGTTTTGTGTAAATATTTATAAAGTAAGCTAGTAAGTACAAGCTTTACATTAGTATTGGACCTGACAGATTGGATCAAATTATAATTACTGAAAGAGATGAATAAGGCAAATAAATTAGAAAAATACACAAATTACTCTCCTTAAAAGTTTTCCTATATAAGTAACCTTTAATTGGCTTCTGTATCTTTTAATATCAGTATTAATATATATTTCTACCAGAGTAACTTAAAATATTTGGATTATTGCTTTTTGTCTATACAATAATATCTAGGGAACTAGAAACGTTATCAAGATTTTTATGTCGCCTATCATGTGACTTCCAAATCTTTTTTCCTTCACCTTTCTCTCAAACTGCGCATACATTTCAGAAAAAAATTAAAATATTCAACTCTGCTTCTAGTTAGGATGCATATGTGAAAAACCATCTATCCTACCATTACAATGAGAGAATAACATGTAATTCATGCAATCAGAACTTTAATACAACCTATAAGGGAGCTAAAGACAAAGAAATCTAAAAGATAGAGTGCTTTGAGCATTTCTTAGGTGAGTAGAACCTAGCCTGTTTTTATTCGTGGTGACAGAGGTGGATGAAGAAGCTAATCTCCCATAGAAGAAACAAAAGAACAAGTAGAGAAGGACACTCTGTTAGATCTAGTATCCTAAACAAAAGCTAGATCTCAAAATTCACCAAATCACTCCCATGAGATTTTACTAATTGTGCTTTGGTGCTGAGCAGGGAAGGTGAAAGGGCTCTTGTCTTCTTAGGATGGCTAGAACTAGTACAAGTGTCCTCATCCCACCCTGCGATGCAGGAATTCAGTATAGAGCTGAAACTTTAAAAAGTTGCATTTCAGCTCTGGCTCAATTCTATTCTTAGTTTTATTAGAGAGAACAAACCCTCACTCTAGCCATCTGGGGGAAAAAAAGAGCAAAACCTCTCATGAGAAAAGATACTATTCTCAACTGTTACTTTATGCAAAGTGCCTGGCATCCTACATAGATGTGTGTGTGTGTGTGTGCGCGCGCACACGCGAGTGTGCATGCGTGCGCACATATGCATGCATGTGTGTAATTGTGAATTAACAGGAAAGTGTGAACTATAGTCAAATAAAAAAACTGACAATAAAAGATGACACAAAAATTGTCCAGGTTACCCAGAGAATGGCAGAACTTACAAGAAAAAATTAAGATAATGAATAAAATAATATGTACAGAACTTCAGCGTAAAAACAAAAGCTTTGATAAATGAACCAAATAAAAATTCTAGAGCTAAAATTATGCAATATTTGATCTTAAAAATATTAGATGGGCATAACAACAGATAAAAAAGAAGAAAAGATAAGAGATTTATTGGTAGGTTAATATAAATCAGCTAAATTGAAGAACAGACATTTTTAGAAAAAGAATTGAGACTCTAAATCATATGAAAAGATGTTCAAGACAGCTAACATACATGGAAATGGATTTCTAGAAGAAGAGAAAAAAAAAAACATTTAAAGCTAGAATGTCTGAATATTTTCTGAAATTGGTGAATGATATTTACCCCCAGATCCAAGACCAGCAACACCCAAGAAAAAGCATAACATTTCAGTAAAAACTGCTGAAATGCAAAGATAATCAGAAAAACTTTCAAAGCAGCTAAAAACAAAAAATATAACAATCAGACACATAATAATAAGAATAATGGTCAAATTTTCATTAGAAACAATGAAAGCTAGGAGTTGATATAAGCATCATTAAAATATGGAAAAAAGGCATAAGAAAAATATTATAGGCTAGATTCCCACTCCAGAGAAAAACTCTTAAAGTAAATAAAGACATAGGCAGACAAAACCTGTATATTTGTACAAGAATTGTTGAAGTTCTTTAGGTTAAAGTAAAACGAAACCAAATTAAAGTATGAATTACACTTTTATAAAAAAAGAAAAAGATCCTTAAAGAGAGTAAAAGTGTGGACCAAATTAATAACAATGTATTGTGTGGTTAATTATTTAAAAGTACAATATATGAGAAAATAGCACAAACAGTGGGAGAAAAGTTGAAGGAAAGCACAGTGTGATAAAGTTATGATTTTCATTTTGAAAGAGTATAATTTAAGTAAATTTAGATTTTGATAACGAAATATTGCATATTTTAACCTCTGTAGTAATCAGACACACACACACAAATGCAAATATCCACAAAAAGAACAATTTATAAAATAGAACACTACTTAGGAATAAAAAAATGAGCAAACTCCTGATGCAGTCAGCAATGTGGAGGAATCTTAAAAACACAATGTTGCTCAAAGGAAGCCAGGGATAGAAACACACTGTAGGATTATATGTATGTGAAGTTCAAGATTTATCTATGATGAAATAAGTCAAAAAATGTTGGTAGGGAAAATTAGAAATGGGCACAGAAAACTGTCTGCAGTTATGGAAATGTTTTATATATTTACCACCTATTTTACATTGGTATATAAATATAAATTACATCAAGCTATATTCTTAAATAAGGCCTCACTATTGTGTGAACATTCATTATATTTTTGCATATTTTATGCTTTATCTTTTTTCAGTGTTCTTTCTACCTGATCCCCACTTTCCTGCCATATTTATCTTTTAACCTCATAACCAAGGTCCAGATATGTATTGTATATTGTTTTCTGTCATCTTTCCCATGAAGATTCATCTATAACAATTGGCCTATAACTTCTTAAATTATCGATTTCACAATAAAATATGCCTATACAAATATCAGATGGTATTGTAGATAACTACTTCTAAAGTTTTGTTTTGTGTTCACAGTTAAAACACTTACATGTACTTTGCAAACAGAAACCACAATCCTATATCATGCATCGAACATTCCCTGAAGCCATACTTATTTTATGTACAATATCCTCTTATACATTGGAATCTTCTCTGTTATATTCCATTACATTTTAATTTTAATAATAACATAATCCTGGTGGCAGTGAGTTTTATGACTCACAATATGCCAAGAAATGCAATAAAAAACCTAACTCTAGATTCTACACTAGACAGGTTTCTTACTCCTTTCAGTTTCCCTCCCAAAATGTGTCTCAAGGGCAAAGCAAGATGGCCGAATAAAAGCCTGCACCATTGTTTCCTCCCAAACCCCCACAGGAACATCACATTTTAACAACGACCTGCACACAGGAAAGCACCATTATAAGAACTAAAAACCAGATGACCAACCACAGTACCTTGTTTTAACTTTATATAACTGAAAGAGGCATTGAAGATGGTGGAGAAACAGTCTTGAACTGCCAATGCCACCTCTCCCACACCCCCTGGCAGCAGCTGTGCAACATGAAGAGAGAATCTGTGCACTAGGGGGATGGAGAGTACAGTGACTGGAGGACATTACATTGAACTCAGTGCTGCCTTGCTGTAGCGGAGAGTAAAGCCTTCTTGGGCTCAGTCAGTGCCCATACACAGAGGGAACATTTAGACCAGATCTAGTCCAACAGGATTGCCCATCCCATGCTTCGGAGCTTCAGTATCTCAGCAAGCCTAGCCACCGTGAGTCAAATGCTCTGGGGTCCGAGGTAAACTTGAAAGACAGTCTAAGACACAAAAACTACAATTCCTAGGCAACTCCTATTGCTGGGCTGGGCTCAGAGCCAGAGAACTAGGGTGGCACATGACCTAAGGTGACACCAGTCAGGACATCTAATGGAGTGCTTCAGTCACTCCTCTCCAAACCCAGGCAGTGCAGCTCACAGCAATTAAAGTGTCTCTTCCCTTCTGCTTAAGAAGAGGAGAGTGAAGACTAAAGAGGATTTTGTCTTGCATCTTGGATACCAGATCAGACACAGTAGAGTAGGGAACTGGGCAATGTCGTGGGGGCTGCCATGCCAGGACCTAGTTATCACACAACATTTCTAGACACACCCTGGGCCAAAAGAGAACCTATTGCCTTGAAGGGAAGGAGTCATCATCTACTGACTAAATAGCCCTTGGGCCCTCAATAATCACCACTGATACCCAAGTAGTATGCCGTGGACCTTGGGCTCTGAGACGTGCTGCCTACAGGCGTGACCCAGCACGTTCCTAGCCATGGCAGCTATGACAATAGACTCTTGTCTGAGAAAAGCAGAAGAAAAAGTAAAAGGGACTTTGTTTTGCATCTTAGGTACCAGCATGGCCACTAGGGGGTAGAGCACTAAGTAGGCTCTTTGGGTCCCCAAGTCCGGGCCCAGACTCTTGGACAGCATTTCTAGATCTGCCTTAGGCCAGAGGGGAGCTTCAGGGCACGTCTTAGCCTTGGCAGAATTCACCACAAGCTGACTGAAGAGCCTATGGACTTTAAATGAACACCAACAATGGCCTGGCAGAACCCCCTCCTCTCCCGGCCCTTGGCTGGTGATGGTGGTGACAACAAAGGTTCCTCTGCCTGTGGAAAAGGGAGGGAAGGGCAGGAATGACTTTATATTTTGGTTTGAGTGCCAACTTAACTGCAGTAGAAAACAATATCAGGCAAGTTTATAAGGCTTTTGACTATAAAACCTGGCTCTCAGGTACATCACTGGACCTTCTTGCAGCCTGGGGGAACTTGCCATGGAGAAAAGGTTACAAACTTGGCTGGCTTTGCCACCTGCTGACTATAAAGCCCTAGGCCCTTGAGTGAACATAGATGATAGCCAGGGAGTGGTTACAGCAGGCCTTGGGAAGAACCAGGGCTCTGCTGGCTTCAGGTCTGCAACAGTGCAGTCACAGTGCTGGTGGTCACAAGGGTACTTGCATTACCAGACCTCCAACTCCAGGAAACTCAGCACAGACAGAAAGACTTTGTTTGTCTGGGAGAAAGACAGGGATAGTAACAAGAATCTCTTCTTGATCATCCAGAGAATTCTTCTGGATCTTATTCAAGACCACAGAAGCAGTAAGTACCTCTACAAGTCTGCAAAAATGACAGTAATCTTGGTCTTGGTGCCCAAATCTCTTCAAGTGCCTGGAAAGTCTTATCAAGAAGGACAGGCGCAAACAAGTCCAGATGGTGAAGACTAAGATAAGCACCCAATTTTTCAATGTTCAGACACAGAAGAACATCTACAAGTATCAAGATCATCCAGGCAATCATGACTTCACCAAATGAAATAAAGAAGGCACCAGGGACCAATCATAGAGAAACAGAGAAATATGGCTTTCAAGACAGAAAATTCAAAATAGCTGTTTTGAGGTAACTCAAAGAAGTTCAAGATAACAGAGAGAATGAAATCGAAATTCTATCATACAAACTTAGCAAAGACATTGGAACAATTTTAAAGACTCAATCAGATCCTAGAGTCAGAAAAATGCAATTGACACGCTGAAGAATGTATCAGAGTCAATAGCAGAAATGATCAAGCAGGAAAAAGAATAAATGAGCTTGAAGACCGGCTATATGAAAATAAGTAGAGGAGATAACAGAAAGAAGAATACAAAATAATGAAGCACCCCTATCACATCTGGAAAATAGCCTCAAAAGGGCAAATCTAAGAGTTACTGGCATTAAAGAGCTACTTATCTACTACTATTTATCTACTAAAATAACTAAAGAGTTATTTATCTACTATTTATCTACTAGAAGAGTTATTTATCTTCTAAAAGTAGAGGAAGATATGAGTAGAAAGTTTATTCAGAGAAAAAATATCAGAGAATGTCCCAAACCTAGATAAATGTATCAACATTCAAGTACAAGGTTATAGAACACCGAACAGATTTATTCCAAAGAAGACTACCTTAAGGCATCTAATAATCAAACTCCAAAGGTGAAGAATAAAGAAAGAATCCTAAAACAGCAAGAGAAAAGAAACAAATAATATAAAATGCATCTCCAATACATCATTCTCTTTATGGCTGCATAGTATCCCACATTTTCTTTATCAAGTCTATTATTGGTGGGCATTTAGGTTGATTCCATGTCTTTTCTATTGTGAATAATGCTACATGTATGAATAGACATTTCCTCAAAGAAGATACGCAATTGGAAAACAGGCATATGAAAAAGTGCTCAACATCATTAATCATAAGGGGAGACAAATCAAAACTACAATGAGGTATCATCTTACCCAGTTAAAATGACGTATATCCAGAAGTCAGGCAATAACAAACCCTGGAGAGGATGTGGAGAAAAGGGGACCCTTGTGCACTGTTGGTGGGAATGTTAGTTAGTACAACCATAGTGGAGAACAGTTTGGAGATTCCTCAAAAAACTAAAAATAGACCTATCAGATAATTTAGCAATTCCACTGCTGGGTATATACCCAAAAGAAAGGAAATTAGTATATCAAAGAGATGTTCACTCCCATGTTTGCTTCAGCACTGTTCACAATATCCAAGATTTGGAAGTAACCTAAGTGTCCATCAACAGATAGACAGATAAAGAAAATGTGGCACTTATAAACAATTGAGTACTATTCTTCCATAAAAATTAATGAGATCCTGTCATTTGCAACAACATGGATGGAACAAAGGTTATTATGTTATATAAAATAAGCCAGGCAGAGAAAGACAAATATCTCATGTTTTCACTTATTTGTGGAATGTAAAAATTAAAACAATAGAATACATGGAGATAGAGAGTAAAAGAATGGTTATTAAAGGCTTGAAAGTGTAGTGGGGGCTAGGGAGTAAGTGGGGACAGTTAATAGGTACCCCCCAAAATAGAAAGAATCAATAATACATAGTATTTGATAGCACAACAGGGTGACTATAGTCAAAATAATTTACATATACATTATAAAATTACTAAGAGTATAATTGGATTGTTTGCAACACAAAGGATAAATGCTTAATGGGGTGCACACTTCACTTTCATGATGTGATTATTACACATTGTTATATACAGCTATTATGTACCCACAAAACTTGTAAAAAATTAAAAAGTATCTCATTCATTTGAGTAAAATAATTAATCAATAAATGAATAAAAGAAAAGACACATCATGTCTAAATTGTAAATATAAGTAGATTTATAATCAAAAATAAAATTATATTAATTCATATCACTATTTATGCATTCTAATTAAACAACCCTAAACCATTTTACTGATCTGATAAAATGTTATTTATTCAGAGCACAAATAATAAAGCCAAATAGTGTGTATATATGAGACAAGTTCATGAATAGTCAGGAGTTAATTTATTATACTTTTAATTTATTTATTTTCTATTGTGGTAAGAACACAACATCGGAGCTACTCTCTTAACAGATTATTTAGCATACGATACAATATTGTTATCTACGGGCACAATATTTTACAGCAGATCTCTAGAGCTTATCCATCATGAATATGTGAAATTTTATATGTGTTAATTAGTAACTCTGCATTTGTCCTTCCTCCAAACTCCTGACAACTCCCATTTTACTTTTTGCTTCAGTGAGTTTGGTTATACTTGTTACTTCATGTAAATGCAATGGTGCAGTATTTGTTCTTGTGTGATTGGCTTATTTCATTCGGTATAATGTTTTCCGGCTTTATCCATGTTGGCCCATAATGTAGGATTTTCTATCTTTTTTTTTTTTAAGTTGAATAATATTCCATTGTATGTATCTCCCACTTTTTGTTTTGTCCATTCCTCTTTTGATGCACATTTAAGTTGTCTCCACAGCAACCAAAATTAACTATTACAGAGAGTACCGCTGCAGTGTACATGGGAATGCTAATATATTTTTGAGATCCTGATTTCAATTCTTCTGAGTAACTACTGAGAAGTGGGATTGCTGGATCATATAGTGGTTCTATTTTTAACCTTTACAGGAATCTCCATGTTCTTTTCATAATAGCGACACCATTTTGCATTCCCACCAACTGTGTGCAAGGGTTCCAAAAATGTTTACTTAATTATCTGATCAATCTTGTTGCTTCAACTAAATTAATTTGGGTCACTGTAATTTTTAAAAAAGCATAAAATTCAAGAAAATGAAAATTGACAAAAATGTACCAGAACAATTTGGTAGATTTGGATGAATTGTTTTTCCAAGGCTTCTTGGATTGATTTTCCAAAGTTTTGTATACTATTATTATTAGTATTATTAGTATTATTAAGACTGGATATCTATCACTCATGCTGGAGTGTAGTGGTATGATTACAGCTCACTGTAGCCTAGACTTCCCAGACCCCAGTAATCCTCTTACCTCAGCCTCTGGAGTAGCTGGGACTACAAGGATGTGCCAGCATGCCCGAATAATATATTTTTTTAATTTTTTGCAGAGAAGGGGGTCTCCCTGTTTTGCCCAGGCTGCTCTTGAACTCCTAGGCCCAAGCAATCCTCCCTCTTTGGCCTCCCAAAATGCTGGGTTTAAGGCTGCACTAGGCCCAAAAATTATTTTTAAGAGAGGATAGAACATTCAAATGGTATGCAAAAAGATAGTAGCTAGTATTATACAGTAGTACATTTGCTACTATTGGCTGTAAAAATACTTGTCAGCAAATAAAATGATTTTATACTTTGACTTTTTATTGTTATGATATGTGCAATTTAATTATCTTTAACTAAGTCATCATGATATATAAATGTACATTAGTTTCAGTTACAGACTCCGCATGGTCAATTATCCTAATTAGTTACCCTCTTCAAGAATTCTCCCCACAAAGGTGGTCAGCTAGCATTGCTACACTTCAAAGAAAGCTATCAAATGACTCAACTATTCATGTTCCTCTGATGCTTTATGATGTACTCTGATTAAATACCAAAGCCCTTAAGTAAATCTGCAAGGTTCTTCAAAATAGCCTACCTCAACCCAACACTCTTCTCCCTTCCCATCTGCTCTAACCAGAGCGTCTCTAACCTGAGAGGGCCTCCTGTTGCTCCTCCAAAACACATGAAGCAGGTGTCTACTTCTGGTTCTTTCACTTACTGTTTCTTCCGCTTCCGCTGCTTTACCCCAAATGTCTGCAAGACCCCATTCTCTCTGGGTCTTTATTCAAATGTTAACACAAGGAGATCTTTTAGTTTCTCATTAAACAATGTTCAACTGATCTTCCTTTTTGTATTCCCTTTTCTTGTTTTTTGTTCTTAAAGGTTGTTATCACATTTATTGCCGGTTGTCACCTTTAATACGCTATTTACCTTCCTTTTCTCATTCCCTTTTCTTGCTTTTTGTTCTTAATGGCTCTTATCATCTTTAATATAGTATTTAAGGTATTCATGCAGACTTTTAAAATTGTTACTCTTTCCCCTTAGAGTGTAATTTCTATGAGTAAAGATTCTTTTTTGTTTTATTGATAGTTATATTCTCAATTTATAGAACAGAGCATGACTCAGAGTAGGTGTTTAATTAATATTTATTGCATGAGTAAATGATCCATAATATAGCTTTTGGTAAATGCCATAATGAATGTTAGAAATAGGTATAGGGTTGTCAGATAAAGTATAGGACAACCAATTACATTTGAATTTCAGCTAAGAAAGATATGTGTAATTTTTGTGTAACTGTTTTCTCAATTAATGCACAAGCCATACATATATTTTTTAAAAATTATTTATTTGAAATTTATATTTCATTATTTGTATATCTGTTTGCTAAATCTGGCAGACCTAAATAACGATCACTGGTGAAATAAGTAGTTTTTTTATTCAGTATCATAAATTCTTATTAATGAAATTGGTGATATTTAAGACAAATAAATAGCATAAAATAAAATATATTTTGTCTTTGCATGATAAAGTATGAGGATCTAGTGAAACAAGTAACCTAATGTAAAACTTTTTTTTTTTTTTTTTTTTTTTTTTGCAGATGGCATTCTGGATTTAATCTCTAATAAACATAATTTCAGTGGTGGGGTGGGACATTCAATGCAAATTTTCATCAGAGAAGAAAGGGATGGAGGAAAATTTACCAAGCAAATGGAAAATAGAAACAAACGGGCTATAATCCTAGTTTCTGAAAAAGCAGACTTTTAAACAACAAAGACAAAAAAAACACACACACAGACAAAGAAAGGCATTACATAATGATAAAGGGTTCTATCCAACAAGAAGAACTAACTATCCTAAATAATATGCACCCAATACAGGAACACCAAGATTCATAATGTAGATTCTTAGAGACCTTCAAGGAGACGTAGACTTCCACACAATAATAGTGGGAGACTTTAACATCCCCCTGACAATATTAGATAGATCATCAAGACAGAAAATTAACAAAGATATTCAGGACCTGAACTCGGCTCTGGATCAGGTGGATGTGATAAATATCTACAGAACTGTTCACCGCAAGCAAAAGGATATACATTCTTCTCATTGCAACATGGTACTTACTCTAAAATTGATCACATAATCGGAAGTAGAACACTCCTCAGCAAATAAAAAAAATTGAAACATAGCAGTCTCTCAGACCACAGCACAATCAAACTATAACTCAAGATTAAGAAATTCACTCAAAACCATACTACTACATGGAAATTCAACAACCTGCTCCTGAGTTACTTTTGGGTAAATAATGAAATTGAGGAAGAAATCAAGAAGTTTATTGAAACTAATGAGAAGAAAAATACAACATACCAGAATCTCTGGGATGCAGCTAAAGCAGTGTTAAGAGGGAAATTTATAGCACTAAATACCCATATCAGAAAGCTACAAAGATCTAAAGTTATTACCTAACTTCACAACGAAAAAACTAGAGAACCAAGAGCAAACAAACCCCAGAGCTAGCAGAAAATAAGAAATGATCAAGATCACAGCTGAACTTAAGGAGATAGAGACATGACAGATTCTTCAAAATGTCAACAAATCCAGGAGCTGGGTTTTTTTTTTTTTTAATTAATAAAATAGATCGTTAGCTAGACTAATACAGAAGAAAATAGAGAAGATTCAAATAAACACAATCAGAAATGATCAGGAGGATATTACCATTGACTCCATGGAAAGACAAGCATCAGAGAATACTATAAACACTTCTATGCACATAAACTAGAAAATTTAAAAGAAATGGATAAATTCCTGAACACACACACCCTCACAAGGCTGAATCAAGAAGAAATTGGATCCCTAAATAGAGAAACAACAAACTCTGTAATAGAAGTAATAATAAATAGTCTAGCAAACAACAACAACAGCAAAAACCCAGGACAAGACAAATTCACAGCTTAATAATACCAGAGGTACAAACAAAAGCTGGTACCATTCCTACTGAAACTATTTCAAAATATGGAAAAGGGAGGATTCCTCCCTAGCTCATTCTATGAGGCCAACATGATCCTGACACAAAAACATGGCAGAAATAAAACAAAAAAGAAAACTTCTGGTCAATACCCTTGATGAACATTGATGCAAAAATCCTAAACAATTTCTGGGCACCATGGTTCACGCCCATCAGGAGTTTGAGACCAGCCTGGCCAACATGATAAAACACTGTCTCTACTAAAAATAAGGAAATTAGCCAGATGTGGTAGCAGGCACCTGTAATCACAGCTACTTGGGAAGCTGAGGCAGAAGAATCACTTGAACTCGGGAGTTGGAGGTTGCAGTGAGTTGAGAGCATGCCACTGCACTCTAGCCTGGGCAACAGAGTGAGACACTGTCAGAAAATAAATAAATAAATAAATAAATAAATAAAGCAAACAAAACATCCTAAACAAAATATTGGCAAACCAAATCCAGCAGCTCATCAAAAGCTTATCCACCACAATCTAGTTGGCTTCATCTCTGGGTTGCAAAGCTGATTCAACACACACAAATCAATAAATGTGATTCATTACATTAACAGAACTAAAAACAAAGACACAGGGTTATCTAAATAGCTGGAGAAAAGGCCTTTAATAAAAGTCAACATTCCTACATGTTAAAACTCTTAATAAAGTAGGTATTGAAGGAACATACTTCAAAATAGTAAGAGCCATATATGACAGACCCACAGCCAATATCATACTGAATGAGTAAAGCTGGAAGCATTCCCCTTGAAAACAAATAGGAGACAAGGGTGCCCTCTCTCATAACTCCTATTCAACACAGTATTGGAATTTCTGGCCAGGGCAATAAGGCAACAGAAAGAAATAAAGAATATTCAAATAGGAAGAGAAGAAGTCAAACTATCTTTGTGTGCAGATGACATATTCCTGTATCTAGAAAACACCATCGTCTCAGCCCAAAAGTTTCTTAAGTTGATAAGCAACTTGGCAAAATCTCAGAACACAAAGACAATGTGCAAAACTTGCTAGCATTCTGATACACCAACAACAGGCAAGCAAAGAGGCAAATCAAGAACGCAATCACATTCACAATTGCCACAAAAACAATAAAATGCCTCAGAATACACCTAACAAGGGAAGTGAAGGACCTCAAGGAGAACTACAAACCACCACTCAAAGAAATCTGAGATGACACAAACAAATGGAAAAACATTCCACGTCCGTGGATAGGAAGAATCAATATTGTAAAAATGGTCATACAGTCCAAAGCAGTTTATAGATTTAATGCTATTCCCATTAAACTACCATTGACATTCTTCACAGAATTAGAAAAAGGCTATTTTTAAATTCATGGGAGCCAAAAAAAACCCAAATCGCCCAGTCAACCCTAAGCAAAAGAACAAACCTGGGAGCATCGCACTATCAAACTTCAAATTATACTGCACAGCTACAGATAACCAAAACAACATGATACTGATGCAAGAACAGACACATACGCAAATAGAGAACCCAGAAATGAGACTGCACACCTACCACCATCTGATATTTGACAAATCTGACAAAAACAAGCAATGGGAAAGGATTCCCTATTTAATAAATGGCGCTGGGAGAACTGGCTGACCATATGCAGAAAATGGAAACTAGACCCTTTCCTTAAACTATATGCAAAAATCAACTCAAGATGGATTAAAGACTCAAATGAAACCCAAAACTATGAAAACTCTAAAAGAAAGCCTAAGCAATACCATTTAAGACATAGGCATGGACAAAGATATCATGACGAAGCTACCGAAAGCATTTGCAACCAAAGCAAAAATTGACAAATGGGACCTAATTAAACAAAAGAGCTTCTGCATAGCAAAATAATCTATCAACAGAGTAAACTGACAACCCACAGAAAGGGAGAAAAATTTGCAATCTACCCATCCGACAAATATCTAATATCCATCATCTATAAGAAATTTAAAGAAATTTACAGAGAAAAAACCATTAGAAAGTGGGCAAAAGACATGACCAGACACTCAAAAGAATACACATATGCAACCAACAAACATATGAAATAAAACCCTCAACATCACTGATCAGTAGAGAAATGCAAATCAAATCAAAATTGCAATGAGATACCATCTCACACCAGTCCAAATGCCAATTATTAAAAACTCAAAAAACAACAGGTGCTGGTGAGGTTATGGTAAAAAAAAGGAACACTTTTACACTCTCTGTGAGAGTGTAAATTAGTTCAACCACTGCTGGGTATATACCCAAAGAAAGATAAATCATTCTATTGTAGATACATTCATGCGTATGTTCGTTGCACCACTATTCACAATAGCAAAGGTATCAAATTACCTTAAATACCCATCAATGATAGACTGGATAAAGAAAATGTGGTACATAAACATTATGGAATACTATACAGCCATACAAATGATGAGATTAGGTTCTTTGCAAACACATGGATGGAGTTGGAGGCCATTATCCTTAGCAAATTAATGCAGAAACAGAAAATCAAATACCTAGTATTCTCTTTTAAGTGGAAGCTAAATGATGAGAACATATCAACACATTGTGGGGAACAACACATATTGGGGCCTATCCAAGGGCAGGGAGTGAGAGGATGGAGAGGATCAGGAAGAATAGCTAGTGGATGCTGGGCTTAATACCTGGGTGATGAGATTATCTGTGTAGCAAATCATCACGGGACACATTTACCTATGTAACAAACCTGCACATCCTGCACATGTACCTCTGAACTTAAAAGCTGGAAATAAAATAAAATAAAATTTATTTTTGTAGCTGACATTCTAAATTTAATCCCTAATAGACCTAATTTCAGTGATTGGACATTTAATGCAAATTTTAATCAGAAAACTGAAAAATCAGAAAAAAATAAAAGACAGCTGGGACTTTGTGAACTTCTACCGAAAAGGTTGTATGACTATATTTATAGTGTGTTCCTGCTTCTCACTCCACCCCCGACACGTGCTAAAGTTTGTATGTGCATGTGTTGCAAAATTGTCAGGAAATTGTTCTGTGAATAAGATTGTGGTGGAAAAGCAGTAATACTTGCCTGTATCTAATTATTGTAGTAAACTAGAAAAATCTAATGGCTCTGTTTGACCTAATTATTTTGGCCATTTTACAATGAAAAAGAATCTCTGTTCATCACTATCAAGGTGATTGTGGAAAATGCATTAAATTTATAACATTAAATTACATTACATAATACATACAATATATCTAAGTAAAGTTCAGAATTTTCTTTACCTATTTGGGAATAAATGCTTATTTGTTAGAAATAAAGTAAATGAAGTATATTTGCATATATTTCTCATCTGAATTCAAGAAATATGTTTTTTTCTGTCATTAATCAAAATATTCTCTTTCACAGTATATCACAAAGGCAAAACAGTAATTTCTATACAACTACACAAACTCATATAGACCTCATAAACTGAGAGTGGAACCAAGATGGAATATGCTTCTGGGTACTATTTTAATTTAATTTTAAAAATGTACTTCTCCTTGTAGTCAGATGAAAAAATGCATTAAAAATGACTTTTCATCTTTCTAGAATTTTTTTCCTCTCCTCAATAGAAGCCTCAAAGCAAAAATATTTGTAAAACACAAGAAGTTAAATAGCTATATACTTTCAATCTCACCAACTGTTTGGCTCTAGGTATAAAGGTAAGATATTTCATTCTTTCAAACTAAATCACCATGTTTGAATATTCAGGTCTATCTTAAGGCTAAATTTTGAATTTGGAATATATTTTCTGATTTATTTTTTTGAACTAGAAACATCTTATATTTGGTCTACATATAGACTTCACTTTTCAAATGCATAAAGTACCAAAATTCTATAATTTACCTATATATCATGTTCCATTATTAACTCTTATCCCAATACAACAGCCATGCAGGACAGCATTTTCTATTGTAGGTCTTCATACTTGTCACGGTTTTCAAAATAGTTCTTGGTGGTATATGAATATATACATGTATGTTAATATGTTAATACCTAGCACTGTAAAACTATATCATAGACCAGTCCTTTAGACCTGAAATTGCCTACTAAAGTGAGCTATAAGGTGAAAGCATCCTGACTCAAAATAAAAGCGTTTATTGCTGCAAATACTAGAATGAGAATTCATTGAGCTTAGAATGCATAACTCTTGAAATAGTTTAGTGGCACTGCTTTGGCATAGTTTTTGTGTATTCATATTAATTTTACCTTAACTAAACTGTGATTGTCTAGACAAGTGTTTCCCAAATAGGACTTCAGTTGACATTTAAACAATTTTGTTTTTTCTGTGTACCATTTGTACTTTTACTTACTTAACATGTTTATGTTCAATGCACATATGGAAAAATATATCTAGTCCATGAAGCCAGGGATTTCCAGTATTGCTAAGTATGAGGCAAAATTTATAAAGCAGATTGATTAAGTCTACTGACATGTTAAATAATGAAGAGTAAATATGCTATATACAAAATGCAAAATTGTTCAAATAGTTATTAGAACCCTGTTTGGGAAACACTTATATAGACAATCAGAATTTAGCTAAGGTAAAATAAATATGGGTACGCTAAACTTACACCAAGGTAGTGCCACCACATTCTTTTAAGAGCTTTGCATTTTGTAAGATTCAGTGTATTTTTATTCTAGTATTTGCAGCAATAAAGGAACTTATTTTGATGGATTATGCTTTCACATAGTAGGCAACCTTAGTGGGCAGTTTCATGTCTAAAAGACTAGTTTATGCTAAGGTAAAATAATACTATGCCTTGGTACAAAAGACCATCAACAAATAGTAAAAGGAGATGTTACTTTGAAGGAGAATTTACAAGTCAAAAAGAATAGTGTGCCGCTGCCGTCGGGTGCGCGGGGCGCGCCGGTTGCCCAGAGCCCGAGGCTCCCGGCAGCTGTCCCTTCCCCTCCCCCTCCCCGGTGTGCGCTGAGCTGGTTTTCCGGGTTCCCCGGGACGGAGCTGGATTCTGCTTCTCGCCAAGGCAGGAAGTGAGTTTCGCACTGCAATTCCGGGCAGTGTCACGAGTGAAAAGTTTTTTTTTTTTTTTTTTTCGGCGGAGATCCTAGTTGGGGCTGGGAAACTCCTGCAAAACTAGAGACCAGGAAGGCAGCCCGCACCGCAACCCCCACCAAAGCCACCTACTCTTCTGCGGAAGGCCAGTCCACATCCGCTCTCACCCGAGAGAGAAATTCAGCTGGATCCAAAGTGACTAATGAAGGGAAGGAAATCATGTCAAGCGAAGCCTTGAAAAAGCTGCCCTGAGACGCTGTCCCGCCGAAAGGTGTTGATCCCAAGTGTAATCCTAGTGAACCCGACTTAAGGCCTCCCCATCTGAAGAACACAATATCAAGGAAGAATTTAAGGGGAAACCCATCTACATAGTTTGGCGTTCTGTAAAGAATTGCCATGCTACTCCTGAGGATCTAGGATAATACTGAAAGAATCACATATGGGGCACAAGATTTCTAACACTTTAAAGCTTAATGCTTTACAAGTATGTTTTGAGGCTTCTTTAAAAGTTTATGGATCTTGCCCAGAGCTGGAGTCGGAGCCCTGGAGGCTGCCGCCGAGAGTGCCCGCGAGCCCGCGGCCCAGCCGAAGCTCTTTCCCGCCGCCTCTCCGCCCCTCGTCCCTGTCCAGCCCCGCCCGACCCCCCCACCCAGTCCGGTCCCCTGACCCTCAGTCCGGCCCGGTCTGGCCTCCCAGCAGGATCAGGCAGCCGCCCCGGGGACGATGAAAGGAGGATAAATGGCGCACAAGGCAGACAGCAGCCTTCCTGCTGCTCTTCCTGCTCGTG
Source organism: Piliocolobus tephrosceles (assembly GCF_002776525.5). NCBI lineage: Eukaryota > Metazoa > Chordata > Mammalia > Primates > Cercopithecidae > Piliocolobus > Piliocolobus tephrosceles. Next base: position 82,826,080 of record NC_045437.1, on the reverse strand, counting down.
CTGTCACAGCCGCTGCGGCCAGTGGAGCCCCTCTGCTGAGACAGGCTCTGTGTCCAGCACCTGCTCCGGGTCACGCTCTGGGAAAGTAGGAGTCGCACGGCTGTCTCAGCCTTGGATTTGACTTTGGCCTCATCCACCTCGGGGCCACGCGAGAACCACGTGGGTTACCAAGTTCAAGGGGAGAGACAGGAAACTGACGAAAATGTTGGCTCATCTGGGACTGCCTTCCTTCTCTGGCTCCACCCTTGACTTCTTCAGAGCTCCGGCTTGAAGCCTTGAGCTCCATGTTATTCCCTGGGCCGCAAGAAGCTCACTAGGCCCACTATTCAGAGTAGTGTCTCTGGAGGCTGTTGGGGGGGCCTTCCTCTGTCTCCCTGGTCCACGGCTCGCTGGGGATACCCAGGATCTCCGACTGCCTGGACATTTGCATTTCTGCCCCCTAGGGTTTTGTCTCAGGCTGTGCCTGGGGCTGTGCCTCTCCCTCAGGCTCCAGCTTGGTGGCAGACTTCTTGTCAGAGACAGGTTCGGGGGTCCACAAAGGTTCAATTGCCTGGGAACTCTCCCCCTCCTTGCTGATGGCCACAGAGGGAGATCCCCATGCCTTGGGCTGCATCCAGCAGTGGCCGAGGATCTCGTCGATATGGAGCCGCCTGTTGACATCGGGCTGCAGCATGTGGTCGATGAGGTCCTTGCACTCACCTGTCAGGTGCTTGGATCGTGGAAAGTTGAGGCGGTGCTCCTTCTGGATACGCAGCATCTTCTTGATGTTGGAATGGTCGTAGGGCATGGAGCCACAGACCATGATATAGAGGATCACGCCTAGGCTCCAGATGTCATACACCTTGGGCTGGTAGGGAATGCCCTGCAACACTTCTGGGGCCGCATACACTGGTGACCCGCAGAAGGTCTTGCTTAATGCCATTCGACCACTGTCATCCCGCAGGCAGCGCTTGGAGAAGCTGAAGTCAGACAGCTTGATGTTGAAGTCCTTGTCGAGGAGAAGGTTGTCACACTTGAGGTCACGGTGGACGACATCCAGGTCGTGACAGTACTTGATGGCCAAGCAAAGCTGGTGGAACTTCTTGCGAGCTTCGTCCTCAGGCAGGGCTCCCCGGGTTTTGATTAACTCAAGGAGGTCGCCCTGGACCGCAAGCTCCATGACGATGTAGACCTTGCCATGTGATGTCTCGAAGATCTCATAGGTCTTGATGATGGAGCAGTGGTTTAACATGGCCAGAATCTCAATTTCCCGGGGAAGGAATTTCTCCAAGAAGTCTGCGGAGGCTTTCTTGCGGTCGATGATCTTGATGGCCACATTTAACTTCAGGCGCTCAGAGTAAGCAGATTTTACTTTTGCATAGGAGCCCTCTCCCAAATGTCTCCCCAGGAGGTAGCCTTTTCCCTTCAGGACAGCAGCATCATTCATGGTCCTAGGAGTGCCCAGTGCCTCTGAGGCTGCCCTCTACAGCCCTGAGGGGCATGGGCCAGCAGTGTGCTCATTTACATCCTGGACAGAGAGTCCTTTGGGCTGGCCAGGCCTGCTGTTCCTGCCTCCTAGAAGCCAAGACTCTGGAGTGGAACATTTGGCACTGTCTCCCAGGTGACTTCAGTCAGTGAAGTCACAAAGGAGGAGTGCCCTGAGGAAATGAGGCTCTGGCCTGAGGCACTTGGACTTGGCATCCTGGAAGGCTGGCCAGTAGGCTGGAGCAGACAAGAGGAGCAGAGAGTGGCCTCATGTCTTGCTGGGACCTGAGGTAGAAGGGGGCTGTGTGGGACACACGGGTCTGCTCACGCTTCCAAACCCAGAACCAGGCCTGCTTGTGCAGAGGTGAGGCCACTTCTTGCAAGTCAGGGCATCTGAGGAGGGTTTAATAAAGGGACGACTAATAAAGGTGGGAGTAGGGTGTAGGGAACTCTGAGGGTAACACAGGTACCCCAAGGTAGTAGCAGACCCCTGGCCTGCATGGAAAAGGCTGGGAATGGTCCCTGGAACCCAGAAAGAGTAGTGTAGACAGGACCACCTTGAGAGAAGCAGTGGCCTTCGGTGGAGAAAAAGCCAGCCTCACTGACCCTACAGGCTGGCAGGGGATGGGAGGAAGTCCCATCCCTGACCTCTTTTTCTCCCCTTCAGCCCTTGACACTGTCCACACAGGCGACCCTCAGGGGTGCAGAGCAGGGCCAGGAAGGGTGCTGTGTCAAGAAGGTAGAAAGTCTCCTGGCCCTGGAGTCATGCAGTTTGAGATGTCTGGATTCTGCCCCCTCACTATACATCTCTTACCTTGTCTGAGCCTTTGATGGCTTCTTACAGAAGCTCTGTGGGAAGACAAGCAGCAGGAGTTCTGCTCTTGGCTGTGAGCTCCCTCCTGGGGACCTGCCCAGCCACAGCCCTGGCTGGGCTCCCAGGGCAGATCTGGGGCTGGGGGCTGAAGGTGGGGACTGGATGCCACCCTGAGCACTGGCGGCTCCTCTGAGGACATTACAAGCAGCAAGGGCAGCACTGGACAGCAACCATCATTTCTGCTGGCAGTGGAGCCTCTGCTATGACTGGTTCTGTGTCCAGCACCTGCTCTGGGCCACACTGTCCGGGAGAAGGAGTTGCATGACTGTCCTAGCCTTCAATATGACTTTGGCCTCATCCACCTAGAGGGAGTGAGCACTTCTTCCTCACATAAGCCAGGTGGAACCCTGGGCCCCTCAGGAGTGAGTTAGTAGGGCTGGATGTCGCTCAGGCTGGGTTGGGTGCCCACCAGCTATGACCCTTCCCCCTTTTCTCTGCTCCTTCACCTTCTTCCCCAACCCTGACTGCCCACTGTCAGTCCTTTGTGTGTGGTTGGTGCTCCTTCCTCCAGACAGCCTCCTTCTCCTTCCTGCTGGGGATATCCCAAGTGCTGTCTCTTGGAAACCAAAAATAAAATTCTGATCTCCCCAGCCATCTAAAGGGACCACTCCTCTCAGCCAAGGGCATTCCAAAGTTAACCTGAAAAACTAGTTCAGGCCATGATAGGAAGTGGGAGTCTGGTAGGCCTCATCATCCCTCCTCCCTTCAGGTTTCAGGCACAGCTGAGCAGCAGTAACATCAACAAAGAGACCTGAAGACTGACAACAGACTCTCACAGTAAGATACAGCAGGCTCTGAAAGAAACTGAAGTATTTTACTATCAAACAGATTTCTTTGACATATTTTGAAATGGTTCTGCAAAGCTGTCTCTTGTGAGGAAAATCTACATTCTGTAAAGAATCTCCTTCCCTTTCCAGGTCTTTTCTACTAAGAGAATTAACTAATTCTGATAAGAAACATTAACAGTGTGTTCTTTCTGAAGCCTGATACCTGTAGGCTTCATCTACCTAAGAACCGTGGTCCCCAGAGACAGTTCCTCCTATTGATTCCAGGTCTTTAGATAAACTCTTTAAGCCAATTGCCAATCAGAAAATCTTTGAATCCACATGACCCGGAAGCCCACCTCCCACTTTCAAGTTGCCCCTCCTCTTCCGACTGAACCCATGTATACCTTACATATACTGATTGATATCTCGTGCTTCCCTAAAATGTATAAAACCAAGTTGTCCCTACCCCCTTGGGCACTTGTTGTCAGGATCTTCTGGGGCTGTCCTGGGCCATTAATCACATATTGGCTCAGAAGAAATCTCTTTAAAAAAAAGTTTATTTATATTGCTGTCTACAATGAAAAATATCCAATGTTATGTTTACTCTTTGTAATTAAATGCTAAAAAATTTATTTTGAAGCCCCCCCCCCAAAAAAAGAATAGTGTAAATAAATACAGGACACAATATTGCATTAAATGTTCTCTAAGGTCTAAATTTAATTCAGCTGATACAAAATAAAGCCAAAGGTAATAACTGTTAATACTACGAAACTAAACTAATTGTCAACAATTTCAATGTCCCAAATAAAATATATTTATTCTATAAAATATAGCAATTGTAATTTATTTAAGTAGCCTATTCCTATAAAATATTAGGTTAAAAGTTAACAATGATTACATATAGCTTGGAAATTCTTTTCAATGTAAAATTATCAGCTCTGCTTGTAAAAAATCATTGTTTCTAAATTTTTACATATTGTTAATCTTCATATCCTATAAATTAGTGTTATCAAGTACATAGCATTTATTATGAATGTGCAGTCTTCTAATAATATACTTGATAATTTATTTGTTGATAACTTGAAAATTAAATTATCACAGTCATACAATATTACTTCAGCTTCATAATCTAATTATGAACCTAGGACAAATGAAACTAAAGGATATCAACCCAGAGTTTGGAACAAATTTATCAATGTATCAAGAGGTCTTATATTAATTAGGTATCAGGAACATTCTAGTTAGTTCAACCATAGTTAAACTAGAAAATAAGCTGGCAAAATAAAGAAATATAATGTATTACAAACAAAAATGTCACAATGGGAAAAACATGACATTGAATTTGTCCTTAAGAAATGCTTATATTTAAAAATAATGTATTGCTGTAGTGTAGTGTTTGTTTACTCTAATGCTGTAATTTTCTTCCATAACTCCCATAGAGTTATTTACAGACCAGTTTATTATTATTAGATATTTATAATCCCTCAGTAATGTTTTCTAATCTCTTGCTTTTTCTATCCCCAGATAACCACTTCAAAGCTCTTCCTTATAATAAAGGAATTTTTAATCACTTCCTCATAATAAAGAAACAATTTAAACACACAGGTTAATATTGCCTGTAGAGAGAAACCTGGTCACAAATGATAAAAACATAATATGAAACCATTAAATGATTCTGCTTTAGTTATCCTTCTCAGTCTAGCATGGTTATATCCAGATTTCTTATTTCAGCTTTCATTTTTAAAGAGGCACTCAAATGTAAAAATCATACTGTATTTCATCATTTATTTCCTGAGACATTCAAAAGCAAATACTCAATGTGTGGCTACTACTGAATATTTTAGAAGAGGAGATATCAGAATACAAAAGAAAGAAATACAGTTGACTGTTGAGCAGTGTGGTGGGAGTGGGATTTAGGGCCACTGACCACCCCCACCATACAGTTGAAAATTCACATATGACTTTTGACTCTCCAAAATCTTAATAACTAATAGCCTACTGTTGATTGGAAGCCTCACCAGTAACATAAACAGCCAGTTAGCACATATTTTATACAGTATATGTAATATATACTATATTTTTACAATAATGTAAGACAGAAAAAATAAAGAGAAAATATATTATCTATTAAGCAGAAGTGGATCATCATAAAAGTCTTCATTCTCATTGACTTCATATTGAATAGGCTAAGGAGGAGGAAGAAGAGAAAAGGTTGGTTTTGCTGTCTCAGTGTTGGCAGAGACATAAGAAAACCTACATATAAATGAACCATGTAGTTCAAACCCATGTTGTTTAAGAGTCAACTGTAGTTACAAACTTCAATAAGCTTAAATCTTATGAATACTATACAACCTAAAACTATGGAAACAGTTTAAGAATTCTCTCTCTCTCTCTCTCTCTCTCTGTCCCCTCCTTCCCTCCCTCCTTTCCTCACTACACACACACACACACACACAGTCACAAAATATATTTTCAGTGTGGGTATAAATTGATAGCAACATTCTAAAACCATTTATCATGAGACTTAAACGATGTTTTATCATTTGACCTGTAAGTTGTCCTTTTGTGAAACTATACAATATCATATTTGAAGCAAAAAATGTATGAGCTAAATTATTTACTACAGTATGTTTCATAAAGCAAATAGAAAAGAATCAGCCTATAACAGTATGCAAAAAATAGTGTGATGACTCTAATGACTTTATTCGACAGACAAAGTAGCAATAAGCAAGAGAGTATATATTTGTGATTCCACTTATAGGAAGATTGTAAACAGAAAAAACTAATCCATACTAACAGCAGTCAGGATAGTGGTTATTATTTGTCTGGAAAAGAAATGACTGGGAACAGGTGGAAGCAAGCTTTTGTGTGCTGGGACTGTTCTAAATCCTGATATATTTGGAAATATAAAATCCTGAATGTTTGGAAATATAAAAATTCATTCGACTGATAGTTAATATTTGCACATTTTAACATTATTCAGGATAGATATTCTAAAATATGGAAACACCTAAATGTTCATAAATGAATGAATTTAAAATGTGGTGTTTTATGCATATTACACATACATGTTTTCAATATGTAAAATGAAATATCATTCATATTTATAATGGAAGGAAATCCTGCAATATGCAACAACATGGATGAATCTTGAGGTCATCATTGTAGGTGAAGTAAGCCAGTCATAGAAGAACAAATACTGCATGATTCCACCTACATGAGTTATCTAAAATAGATAAACTCATATAAGCAAAAAATAGTAGAAGGATTGCCAGGGGCTGAGGGTAGGGGAAATTAGGAGTTGCCAAGGGTATACAATTTCATTTGTGAACTGTGAATAAATCCTAGAGATCTGCTGTACAACATTGTGCCTATAGAGAACAATACTGTATTGTATACTTAAAAATCTGTTGAAAGTAGGCCAGGCATGGTGGCTCATGGCTGTAATCCCAGAAATTTGGGAGGACAAGGTGGGGAGATCACTTGAGGCCAGGAGTTCAAGACCTGCCTGGCCAACATGGCGAAACCCCTTTCTCTACTAAAAATACAAAGATTAGCCAGGCATGGTGGTGCATTCCTGTTCTCTACTAAAAATACAAAAATTAGCCAGGCATGGTGGTGAGTGCCTGTAATCCCAGGTGTTTGGGAGGCTTGGGCATGAGAATTGCTTGAGCCTGGGAGGTAGAGGTTACAGTGAGCCGAGATCCCGCCACTGTACTCCAGCTTGGGCAACAGAGTGAGAGAGTCTCTCTCTAAAAAAAAAATATATATATATATATATATATGTGTGTGTGTGTGTGCGTGTGTGTGTGTGTTGAGAGTATAACTCATGTTAAATGTTCTTACCAAAATGAAATTTTTAAAAGATTTTTGCACTTTAGTGCATAAATGTTGTTTCTCGTTTTTTTTTAACATATAGCCTCAAATGTTAAAATACTCTTGGTGAGATTCATTTTTTACATCACTATCTACTTTATTCCCTAATACAATAATATTAAAACACAAGTTGATAAATGCACTTTATGTATAGTTAGTTCTGTGAGTTGAATTATTTTTATTTAAAAACAGAATGAATATTAAATACCATATTGAAAAGTTTCTTATGGATACTGGATAGCAGGCCTTCGTCAGAGGCATAGTTTGTGAATATTTTCACTTTCTCTTTGAAGAAGCTCTTTAGTTTAGTTTAATTAGATCCCACGTGTCAATTTTTGTTTTTGTTGCTATTACTTTTGGTAACATGACCAAAAATTATTTGCCAAGGTTGAAATCCAGAAGGGTATTTCCTGCATTTTCTTCTAAGGTTTTTGTAGTTTGGTGTCTTACATTTAAATCTCTATCTTGAGTTACTGCTTTCAATCTTTCTTTCTTTCTTTCTTTCTTTCTTTCTTTCTTTCTTTCTTTCTTTCTTTCTTTCTT
>NC_045437.1:82782627-82818546 GCF_002776525.5 Piliocolobus tephrosceles | reverse complement strand
TTTCTTTCTTTCTTTCTTTCTTTCTTTCTTTCTTTCTTTCTTTCTTTTCTTTCTTTCTTTCTTTTACTTTAAGTTTCAGGGTACATGTGCAGAATATGCAGGTTTCTTACATAGGTATACATGTGCCATGGTGGTTTGCTTCTGCACCTATCAACCTGTCATTTACGTTTTAAGCCCCACATGCATTAGCTATTTGTTCTAATGCACTCCCTTTCCTTGCCCCCCACACCCCGATAGGCCCTGATGTGTGTTGTTCCCCTCTCTGTGTCCATGTGTTCTCATTGTTTAACTTCCACTTATGAATGAGAACATGCTGTGTTTGTTTTCCTGTTCCTGTGGTAGTTTGCTGAGAATGATGGCTTCCAGCTTTATCCATGTCCTTGCAAAGGATATGATCTCATTCCTTTTTATGGCTGCATAGTAGTCCATGATGTATATATGCCACATTTTATTTATCCAGTCTATCATTGATGGGCATTCACGTTGGTTACAACTGTTTTCTATTGTAAATAGTGCTGCAATAAACATGCATGTGGATGTGTTTTTATAGTAGAATGATTTACAATCCATTGGGTATATTCCCAGTAATGGGATTGTTGGGTCAAATGGTATTTCGGTTCTAGATCCTTGGGGAATGACCACACCGTCTTCTACAATGGTTGAACTCTATCTTGAGTTAATTTTTGTATATGATCCAATTTCATTATTCTGCATATGGCTAACCAGTTATCCCAGCACCATTTATTAAATAGGTAGTCCTTTTCCCATTGCCTTTGTCCAATTTGTTAAAAACCAGATAGTCATAGGTATACAGCTTTGTTGCTGAGTTTTCTATTTCATTCCATTGGTCTATGTACCTGTTTTTGTACCTGTACCATGCTGTTTTGGTTACTAAGCATTATAGTATAGTTTGAAATTGGGTAAAGTGATGCCCTCAGCTTTGTTCTTTTTCCTTAGGGTTTCTTTGGCTATTCTGGCTTTCTTGGGGGAATTTCATAAAATTTTAGAATAGTTTTACTCTAACTGATTGAAGAATGATGTTGATGGTTTGATAGGAATAGTATTGAATCTGTACATCACTTGGAGCAAGATGGCCATTTTAATCATATTGATTCTTCCAGTCAATGAGCATGGAATATATTTCCATTTATTTGTGTCATCTCTGACTTCTTTCAGCAGTGTTTTGTTGTTCTCCTTTTAGAGATGTTTCACCTACTTGGTTAAATGTATCCCTAAATATTTTGTTTTCTATGGGGCTATTGTAAATGGGATTGTGTTCTTGATTTGATTCTCACTCTGGATGTTATAGGTGTATAGAAATGCTACTGATTTTCGCACATTGATTTCTTATCCTGAAATTACTAAAGTCATTCATCAGTTATAGGAGTCTTTTGGCAGAGTCTTTGGGGTTTTCTAAGCATAGAATTACATAATCAGCAAAGAGAGACAGTTTGTCTTCTTTTTCTATTTGGATGCTGTTTATTTTTTTCTCTTACCTTATTGCTCTGGCTGGGACTTCCAGGATTGTGTTGAATAGAAGTGGTGAGAGTGGGCATCCTTTTCCTGTTTCAGTTGTCAAGAGAATGGTACCAGCTTTTGTTCATTCAATAAAATGTTGGCTGTGGGTTTTCCATAGATGGCTCTTATTTTTTGAAGTATGTTCCTTTCATGCCTAGTCTATTGAGGGCTTTTATCATGACGGAATGTTGGACTTTATCAAAAGCCTGGTCTGTATCTATTGAGATGATAACATAATTTTGCCTTGAATTCTGTTTATGTGGTGAATCACATTTATTGATTTGTGTGTTGAAACAGGTTTTCATTCCAGAAATAAAGCCTACTTAATCATGGTGTATTAACTTTTTGATGTGCTACTGGATTCAGTTTGCTGGTATTTTGTTGAGGATTTTTGCATCTAAGATCACCAGGAATATTAGCCTGAATTTTCTTTTTCTATTGTACCTCTGCCAGAGTTTGGCATCATGCTGATTCTGGCTTCTTGAAGGAGTTACAGAGGAGTCCTTCTGCCTTGATTTTTTGGAATATGTTCAGTTGGATTGGTACAAGTTTTCTTTTCTTTGTATGTCTGGTAGAATTCAGGGCTTTCTTTGGCTGATAGGTTTTTTATTACTAATTGAAATTTGGAACTCAAAATTGGTCTGTTCAATGTTTCAGTCTATTCCTAATATAATATTTGGATATTGGGTGTTTCCAGTAATTTATCGATTTCCTCTAGATAGTCTACTTTGTGTGCATACAATTCTTCATAGTACTTACTCTCTGAGGCTGTTTTATATTTCTGTGAGATCAGCTATAATGTCATCTTTGTCATTTTTTATTGTACTTTTGGATCTTCTCTTTTTATGTTGTTAATCTACCTAGCAGTCTATCAATTTTGATTATTTTTTTGGAGAACCAGCTCTTTGATTCATTGATCTTTCATACGAATTTTTGCATTCCAATTTTCTTCACCATTTTTCTAATTTTAGTTATTTATTTTCTTCTCCTAGCTTTGGGTTTGACTTTTCCTTTGTTTTTTTTTTTTTTTTTTTTTTTGTTGTTTTGTTTTTTTGTTTTTTTGTTTTTTGTTTTTTTAGTACTTTTAGGTTCTATGATTTTTCTTTTATTTTTTTTTAATTTTTATTTTTTCTCCCTTTGGAGACAGAGTCTCACTCTGTCATTAGGCTGGAGTCCATGGCGCGATCTTGGCTCACTGCAAATTTTGCCTCCCGAGTTCAAGCGACTATCTTGCCTCAGCCTCCCAAGTAGCTGGGACTATAGGTGCGTGACACCACGCCAGCTAATTTTTCTATTTTTAGCAGAGACAGGGTTTCACCATGTTGGTCAGGATGGTCTGGATCTCTTGATCTAGTGACCTTTAGATTTTATACTACCTTTAGTTAGATTGTTAATTAGAAATCTTTCTAACTTCTGGATGAAGGTGATTAGTGCTGTAAAATTTCCTCTTAAGACTGTGTTAGCTGCATACCAGAGGTTTGGCAAGTTGTGTGCCTGTTTTCATTAATTTCAAAAAACTTTTCATTTCTACCTTAATTTCGATGTTCAGTGACAAATTATTCAGAAGCAAGTTGATTAATTTCCATGAATTTATGTAGTTTTGAGTGATCTTCTTGATATTGATTTTGATTTTTATTGCACTGTGGTCTGAGATTATACTTGCTACATTTCATTTTTGTTTTAATGTATTGAGAGCTACTTTATGACCAAGTATGTGATCAAACTTAGGGTATGTTCTTTGTGTAGATGTGCAAAATGTATATTCTGTGGTTTTGGGGGTGAAGTGTTCTGTATATACTCCCTATACTCTTGGCTTTTTAAAAATTTTTCTCCAAAGATTTGTTCAAATCATGTTGATTTACTAGAAATTGTCATCTCTCTCAGTGGAAGAGGCATTCTCTTTCTCTCTACTAAATATTTTGCTTCAACTAAATACTTCATTAACTAGTAATATTACATCCTTTTATAATATAACACCTTTAAGAAGTTTATTATCTCAAATATATATATTGTTCATATATTTCTAATCATTTTCTCACTAATATTATTTTTTTAACTAAACACAGGTTTTGAGTACCTTTAAGGTCTTGTTATTTCTTCATTACTGTTGTTACATATATTCAACACATAGAAACATATCACTATTATACATTTTCAATAATCAGCATAATTTTAAATAAATTTCCATGATTTTAAATATATGCCACCCAATTTACAATGTTGAATATTACTAGCAACCAAATATATAATAGTGCATGAGTGTTTATTTTACCAGTAATAAGCTCCTGATTAGGTGTATCTATCTCTTCTTTTAAAACGATGTTACAGCTATTTAATAAAAAGAAATGACCTAACTAGCTAAGATTCCACTGAGTAATTTAGGACAACAAAAATTAATGCAGAATATAACACAGCTACAATATAAAAAGTTTTAGTTAAAATTTTTTCTTAAAGATCACCATTCATAAATCAATGTCTTAAATATTCTCTTAAATATTTAATTTATAATTTTTTCTCCAAAGTTTATCTGCAATTGAAAGCATAATTTCCATCAACCTTAATTTAACTAGTGTTTCCTGTCAAAATCTCTTTTACTACAACAGACAGTATACATCAGAGCAGGAAGATAGGAAGAATAGAACTGAAGAACAGATATTTAGGTTTCACTGACATTTCGGGTTGGGGATAGGTGAGAGTAAGTAAGGGAAAAAATTACATTGAAGATATACATTCAAATATCTCCATGAGGACTTTTGAAATTCTTCTCTATAATTTGCTTAAACTTCACTCCAGAGACATGGACCAATTTTTTGAACTTTACTTTTTAGAATATTGGTACTATTTTTTTCAGCAATTCAGAATTATTAAAAACATTATATCCAAATCATTGCATAAGAAGTTATTCTACAGGGATTTTTTTTATTCTACGTATTCTATTCAATTAGAACATTGGTCATGTAGAGTAGATACCCTAAACATTGCTGGGATTGGTCTAAGACTTTCTGTAGTTGTTGGAGCAAGAAATTGCCCATATTTCTGCAAACCCAGGTCTCCGCACATCAGCTACAGTTTCTATTATTGTATTCCTCAGAGAAGCACTTTCAACCTCAGAAGATTTGGAATTGAACCTAGAAATGGTAATAAATTACTATTATTAGGTTATAGTAAATATTTTTGTGTTTGGAAGATATTTATACACATTTTGGCTTTGTATTCACTTATAATTTTTAAAACAATTTGATCTAAGTGACAGCTTCACTGCGTCAACATAAAATGTATAATTGAATAACTACTTTAAACATAGTGCTCTACATTATAAGAGCACTAAATTTGTGTTCAGCATCACAGTATTTAAGCGACTAATATTCATAGTATATATACATTTAATTTTTGAAAAAATATTATGTACTTCAATGGAAAACTATGATTTGTCTAGAGAATACCTCTTGAGATTATCTAACCCAGCCTTTCATTACCTTTGTACAAGTTTCTAATTCTATATATTGTAAATAAATGATAGACATTCAAATTCTGTTCTATGAAGTAGAAATTTAATAGACTTCCTTCTCTGATGTGCACAAGTCAGTTTTCCTTCAATTAAACAGGCATTTCAATATTCTTGATCTATAAATGTAACTCTTCTTCAGATTCTTCTTGAACCAGTTATATAATCTATGTCGTTCCTTCACTGATTAATGAGTAGAATAAAATTTTAACATGCATTCTTTTTTTTATATCTGTATGAGAGTCATGATGTTACCTTGTTCTACATTTATATTTAACATTTCTTGCTTTTGTTATTTACTACTTAGCAAAATTGTGTTTGTTAACCCATCTAAAAAAAGTATTTAAAGTGGAAACCAAACTTAGTGTATGTATACATGCAGTTTGAAATGTTTTAATGTATTTATGTTTTCAAGTGTGAACAAACATTATCAAAGACCTACTGAAATTTTCTAGACTTAGAATAGGTTATATAGTATAAGTTTAAAACTTATAGATTTAATTATATTTTAAAATTCATAACATTAATTAGAAATAATTATACATCTAAAACTTTAAAATCATGAGCAAAGAAAATTTATGGTTGATTTAAAATACAGTACTCTCTACCGGGTAGGGTGGCTCACACCTGTAATCGCAGCACTATGGGAGGCCGAGGAGGTGAATCACCTGAGATGAGGAATTTGAGACCAGCCTGGGCAAACTGGTGGTGAAACCCCGTCTCTACTAAAAACACAAAAATTAGCAGGGTGTGGTGGGGGGTGCCTGTAATCCCAGCTACTCAGGAGGCTGAGGCAGGAGAATTGCTTGAACCTGGGAGGTGGAGGTTGCAGTGAGATGGGATTGGGCCATTATACTCCAGCCTGGGCAATGAGAGTGAAACGCCATCTCAAAAAATAAAATAAAACAGTACCCTCAATCTCTAATCAGCATGTAAACAAGAATAAGTCCTTCCACCCCCCAAGTTTCCTGTCTAGAAAAATAAACAAAGTTACCTACTATACTTCAAACATAAAATTGTCTGTTTTCCTTCCTTTCTTCTTTGCTTTCTTCTTTCATTCTCTTTTTTTCCTTCCTTCTTCCCTTCATTCTTGCCTTCTTCATTCTCTCCCATCTCTTCTTTCTTTTTTTCTCCCTCACTAATCTCAGGCAAAGAAATAGAGGCATCTAAATGTCTGCCTTAACAAATTATGTTTACTTATATGCAATATAATGTTCACTATAAATGAAGCATGTTGGATTCATGGTGCATTTTGATTCTGTATTTTTTTCTCCAGTGAAAAAAATCAATAAAAATCCCTGCAGAAAATTTATAAATAAAGGCATTTTATTTTATTTTTGGAGATGGAATCTTGCTCTGTCATCCAGGCTGGAGTGCAGTGACGCAATCTCGGCTCACTGTAAACTCTGCCTCCTGAGTTCATGCCATCTCCTGCCTCAGCCTCCTGAGTAGCTGGGACTACAGGTGCCCACTACCACGCCCAGCTATTTTGTTTGTTTGTTTGTATTTTTAATAGAGACGGGGTTTCACCGTGTTAGCCAGGATGATCTCGATCCTGACCTCATGATCTGCTCACCTTGACCTCCCAAAGTGCTGGGATTACAGGCGTGAGCCACCACTCCTGGCCAAATAAAGGGATTTTAAAACATTTACGTATCCCTTACGTTTCAGCAAAGGTTAAGTAATCACAAACATAACTTATAGAAATTACTAGAACATTTAATTTTAATAAATATTAATATACTCAAGGCTGACCTCAAACGTGAATTTTGTGTTTGTTTTGTGCATGCATAGTCAAATCTACATATATATATATATACAAATTTGTATTCATTAGTATAACTATGACAGAAACAACACACCAATACAATAAGAGTCGGTCAGAATATATTATAATATTATGATCAGAATCAGTGCAAGCAGAGAAACAAAGGGGATAATATATTTTTAAAAATTGTATGTTTTATTTATTAAAAAGATGAACGCATATATTCAAGTGGAAACTTTAATAAAATACAAATAATGAAAATATTTGTGATCTTTTGTTGTATTACTAATATATATTTTTAAAATTATCTAATTTATAATATCAACTTAAAAATATTAAAACATCACACTTCTCATCCCTAATTTTTAAGTTCATTTTTATTCCAAAATTTAAAAAATATGGACTTATATGTAATCATCATATAATCACAAATTGTTCTCCAAATAACAAAACCTTTCTTGTTTATGCCTCAGAAGGCCAGAATAGAGCCTGTCATCTTCATCCCCATTCCCCAAGGCATTACCCTGGGCCTCACACATATTGTTCATTAATGATTTGTTAAATTAATGAATGTAAACTAAATATATGAAGTCTTGAATCCAAAGAGTAAATCATTGAGGAACAATATTTACATTATTTCATGGTTTCAGAGACATATAAGAACATTTGCAGAATATAATTTTTTTTCTTTTGTTTTACTGACAGTGTATATATTTGAAGCAAACAGGCTAACACACTATTGGTATATTGCATATGATTACTAGAAATGGCCAGATAAATTATGTTTTTATATTAAATATCTCCAGGCCAAACTTTAGAAAACAATGATAATTATTGTTAGATAATTTATGTATAGAAATTCCCAAACAGAAACATTTTCCCCATTCGCGAATTCTTGGGTTGATGTGATTAAAGTTCTAATGCCAGTGAGCCAAAAGATAAAAAGAAAAAATTAATACAGAACACTACATGGACGCTTAGATTTTATTTATCTTCATGCTGCATTCATCTCAAGAGTATAACAGTGATATGAATCTATTGAAGGGCTGTAATGCATGTGGCATTGTATAATGGTTATGATCACTTGGAAATTCCCTGAAGCTTATCCTCCTGTACCCCATTAACCTTTGAGGCTGAGATAAAAATGAAAAAAATATAAGATTCAGAGGAATCTTTATTGGCTGTATTTGTCAGTTTTCCTGAAATAAGTAGAAACACTTACACACACACACACACACAGACACACATATGTATGTGTGTCTGTGTGTGTATATATATGTATATATATATATTTAGAGAGAGAGAGAGATTTAATATAAGGAATTGGCTTACATGATTATAGAGGTTGATAAGTCCAGTTTACAGGGTAGGCCAGCAGGCTGGGGAGCCAAGCACAGGCAATGTTTCAGTTTGAAGTCCAGCAGGCAAGAAAAGCCAATATTGTAGATGAAGTTCAAAGGCAGTCCACAGCAGAATTCTCTATTATTTGGGAGATAATTAGTCATTTATTCTATTCAGGTCTTCATCTGATTGGATGAGATCCACTCACGTTATAGAGGGCAATCTTCTTTATTCTACCAATTAAAATGTTAATAACATTCAAAAACACCCTCACATAAATACCTAGCAAAATATTTTACCAAACATCTGAGCACCATGTGACTTGGTCAACTTGATATATTAATTTAACCATCACATTAGTGAGAAAGGGAAAATGCAAGAATAATCTGCCCATGTTCTCTGGGATAAGGTGGACATTTAAGATAAAAAGCAAAGGTAAGGCAAAGGGATCATATACAGGGGTTTGTATTTCTAGGTCTTAGAAGCATAACTTGAAAAATCTTTAGAAACATCCTGTCAATTGTTACTGATCTGAATGTATTAATAAACTAAAAAGTCTTGATCATCACAATATAAGCATAAAAGGCATGTGGTATAATCCAATATTTTCCTAATAAAAACACTAAACAAACTAAGAATAGAATGGTGTGTATATTACTCCATTTTCATACTGCTGTGAAGAAATACCTGACACTGGGTAAGACATACAGAAAAAGAGATTTAATGGACTCAGAGTTCCACATGACTGGGGATGCCTCACAATCATGGTGGAAGGTAAAAGAGGAGGAAATGGTGTCTTATATGTCGACAGATAAGTGGATTTGTGCAGGGGAACTGCCCTTTATAAAACCATCAGATCTCATGAGGCTTATTCACTATCATAAGAACAGAATGGGAAAAACTCACACCCATGTTTCAATTACTTCTCATGGTGTCTTGCTCATGATATGTGGGGATTATGAGAGCTACAATTCACGAAGAGATTTGATTCTCATGAGAATCATGAGATTCTGCCCTTGGCTCCTCCAAAATCTCATGTTCTCACACTTCAAAACGAACCACACATTTCCAATGGGCCCCCAAAATATTAACATATTTCAGCATTAATTTAAAAGTTCACAGTTCAAAGTCTCATCTGAGGCAAGGCAAATCCCATTTACCTATGAACCTGTAAATTCAAAAGCAAATTAGTTACTTCCTAGATACAATGCGGATATAGGCATTGGGTAAATACACCCATTCCAAATTGGAAAAGTTGGCCAAAATAAAGGGGCTACAGGCCACATACAAGTCCAAAATTCAGTGGAGTAGTCAAATATTAGAACTCCAAAATCATCTCCTTTGACTCCATGTCTCACATCCAGGTTACACTGATGCAACAGGTGGATTCCCATAATCTTGGGCAGCTCTGCCCCTGTGGCTTTGCAGGGTATAGCACTGATCCTGGCTGTATTCACAGGCTGGCATTGAGTGTTTGTCCCTTTTTCCATGCCCATGGTGCAAGCAGTGGGTGGATCTACCAATCTGGGTTTTGGAGTATGGAGGCTTCTATGTTTATATGCAAGATTTGTATAATTCTCATAGCTCCACTAGGCAGCGCTCTAGCCAGAACTCTTTATGGGGGCTTCCACATCACATTTCCCTTCACACTGCTAGCAGAGGGTCTCAATGAGGGCTCTGCTCTTGCAGCACACCTCTGCCTGGACATCCAGGCAGTTTCATACTTCCTCTGAAACCTAGGTGGAGGTTCTCAAACTTCAATTCTTGATTTCTGTGTATCAATACACCCAACACCTTTTGTAAGCTACCAAGACTTGGGGCTTGCACCCTCTAAAGTAAAGGCGAGAGCTGTACATTGGCCTTTTTTAGCTATGGCTGGAACTCCAAGACCCAAGACTGCACAAAGCAGCAAGGTCCTGGGCCTGGCCCAGGGAACCATTCCTTCCTCCTAGGCCTCCAGGCCTGTGATGGGAGGGGCTTCTGTGAAGACTTCTGACATGCCCTGGAGACATTTTCCCCATTGTCTTGGAGATTAACATTGGCTCCTCATTACTTATGCAAATTTCTGTAGCTGGTTTGAATTTCTCCTCAGAAAATGGGTTTTTCTTTTCCATTGCATCATCAGGCTGCAAATTTTCCAAACCTTTATGCTCTGTTTCCTTTTTAAACATGAGTTCCAATTCCAAATCATATCTTTGTGAATGAAGAAAACAGAATGCTTTTAAGAGCACCCAAATCATCTCATGAACACTTTGCTGCTTAGACATTTCTTCCACCAGATACTCTAAATCATCTCTCTAAAGTCCAAAGTTCCATAGATCTCTATGACAGGGGCAAAATGCTGCCAGTCTCATTGCTAAAGCATCTTAAGAATTACCTTTGTTCCAGTTCCCAATAAGCTACTCATCTCCATCTGGAACCACCCCAGCTTGACCTTCATTTTCCATAACATTGTAAACATTTTGGTCAAAACCATTCAACAAGTCTCTAGGAAGCTCCAAACTTTCCCACAACTTTGTGTCTTCTTTTGAGCCCTTCAAAGTGTTTCAGGCTCTGCCTGTTTCCCAGTTCCAAAGTTGCTTCCATTTTTTAATGTATCTTAATAGCAGTACCCAATGCTATGTGTACCAATATAATGTATTAGTTCATTTACATACTGTTATAGATAAATACCCAAAACTTGGTAATTTATAAAGAGAAAGAGATTTATTGAACTCGCGGTTTCACATGGCTGGGTAGGCCTCACAATCATGGTGGAAGGTGAAGGAGAAGAAAAGGCACTTACATGGAAGCAGGCAATAAAGCATATCCAGGGGAACTGTCCTTTTTAAACCATCAGAGCTTGTGAGATTTATTCACTATCACAAGAACAACACAGGAAAAACCCATACCCATGATTCAATTACCTCCCACTGGGTCCCTCCCACAACACATGGGGATTATGGGAGCCACAATTCAAGATGCAATTTGGGTGAGGACACAGCCAAACCATGTCGGTGTGTCTTCAACCTAGTAAAAATCATATGTAAAATGGCCACAGTTAACATTATATTTAATGAAGAATGAGTGATTGCTTTCCTCCTAAGATCAATAACACAACATATTTACTCTTTTTTTTTTTTGAGACGGAGTCTTGCTGTGTCTCCTGGGCTGGAGTGCAGTGGCCGGATCTCAGCTCACTGCAAGCTCCGCCTCCCGGGTTTTACGCCATTCTCCTGCCTCAGCCTCCGGAGTAGCTGGGACTACAGGCGCCCGCCACCTCGCCCGGCTAGTTTTTTTTTTTTTTTTTTCTTTTTGTATTTTTAGTAGAGACGGGGTTTCACCGTGTTAGCCAGGATGGTCTCAATCTCCTGACCTCATGATCCGCCCGTCTCGGCCTCCCAAAGTGTTGGGATTACAGGCTTGAACCACCATGCCTGGCCAACATATTTATTCTTGTTACCTCAATTCAATATCATACTGGAGCTTATAACCAGAACAATTAGGCAATAATTAATCTTCATATTTATGGTCAACTAATTTTTGACAAGGATGCTATGACACTTCAATGACACTTCACTGTTGGAAATATTAACCTTTTCAACAAATAGTCCTTGGCCAACTAGTTATCAGTATGTAAAAGAATACACTTGGAATCCTACCTCACACAACATGCAAATAATCACATCAAAAGAGACAATAGACCTAATTATAAAGCCAAAATTATACAAAATCTTATGTGTAAACATAGAAACCATTATTTATAACATTAAATTAGGCAGTGATTTCTAAATTGTGATATGAAAACATTTTTGCTAATCATATCTATGAGATATATCTAAAGTATACAAAAAACTTTTATAGCTCTACAAGAAAAAGACAAATAACCCAATTTAAAAACAGGCAAATAAACTGAACAGCCATTGTTCCAAATGATATAGAGGTGACAAATAAGCGTAGTAAAGATTGCTACCTATCATTCACCATTAAGGCAATGCAAATCAATACCATAATGTGAGACAACTGCCAATCCACTGATACAGTAACAATAACTTGTTTTTCCTGTGTTCTGTTTGTTTCATTGTGTCAGCAATCTTGGCAACATCTGATGCTGAATTTCTGTTTATTATCATATCCTGTGACAAACCTCATTTTTGGCTTTTCTTTAAATTCTATTTGAGACACCTCATTATTTTCTCTGTGTGATTTTTTCTAAAATATATGCAAAATGACCAGTTAAAAGTAAAATGGATACTATGACATGCAAATTGGAAAAAAATCAAACTAAATGGGTAATGACACACCTAAGATGAAATTAATGAAATTGAGTTTACACTTTAAGCTATTAATGAAATTGAACTTACACTTTTATTTTGTGAGCTTTACAACTTTCACTAAGAAACAAGAAACTGTAATACTTATAAACACACTTTGAATGCTGAACACACTGTATAGAAATTTTTTACATATAGTCATTAGAATTGAAGAAACCTGGAGGATCAAAGTACATAATTTCTCAGGATCCAGATGATTTACTTTCAAATGACATCTTTTTCAATGACTCAAACATACCAGACCACACAAAACTCAGCAAATGGTCTCAGCTCTAGGTAAAAATGTAGATTTCATTTTATAACAAGATTATACATGTATTTAAAATTGCTTTATTTTACTCGATTTATAAAGATTTTTTTCCTTTTATGTAGTGGGGTAATATATAGAATTCAGGTAGAAAAAAGTATGTGAGATGTATATAGACATATTTACTTATAGATATGAAATGTGAATGTGGAGTGTAAAAGGGAGAAAAAGGGAAAGCTAAGGGGACTGACAATGTCAATTTCCTGAGCTGTAGAGTTCACAATCCATGTGACAGGGAGATTCAGAGCTGAGTTTTTGCAAAGAGACTGTGTTTGGAATAAAGGGGTGAATAGAGCCTTGTATAAAGTCTATTGTGTTTTTCATCACTTTCTTATAAGAGTTCACTAAAAAGAATTATATTACTTTTAACTGCTTTTGGAGATCATTTTACATGAAAAAATATATATATGTTGGTTCTCACCAACCAAACAGTGTAATTTGAATTTTTTTCTCTGTTATTCCAGAGTTGTCAGGCATCAAAATTACCTGAAGGGCTTGTTAAAATCCATGTCATTTATGTCATTTCTAATATTGGTGATTTATGTCATTTTATTCCTGATTCATATGAGAAGTTTATTTTAAAATTTATCTTAAAAGAATCAAGTTTTGGCTCAATGTTTTAAATTTTTATTTCAATTGTTTTCATTTAGATTGTTTCTGCTGCTTACTATAGCTATAATTTTAACTTGATTTTCTAGTTTCTTTGAGTGGAAACTGTAGTAATTGATGTGAGAAATTTCTCCATTGCCAATGTAGATTTTCAGTGCAAAAACTTCCTACCTATATTGTTTTGTAATGGCATCCTACAACATTATGGTCAGAGGCTATAATTTAAGAAAGAAACAAACAAACAAAAAGGCACGGTGACTCATCCCTGTAATCCCAGCACTTTGGGAGGCCGAGGCAGGAGAATTACCTGAGGTCAGGAGGTTGAGATCAGCCTGGCCAACATGGTGAAACTCTGTCTCTACTAAAAAAATACAAAAATTAGCCGGGCGTGGTGGCAGGTGCCTTAATCCCAGCTACTTGGGAGGCAGAGGCAGAAGAATCTTTTGAACCTGGGAGGCGGAGGTTGCAGTGAGCCGAGATAGAGCCATTGCACTCAAGCCTGGGGGACAAGAGCAAGACTTCTCACAAAAACAAACAAACAAACAAACAAACAAACAAACAAACAAACAAAACTATAATTTATATAGCTTGGATCATTTGGATCATTTTAAATTCATTGTGATTTGTTTAATTGCTCCAAATATGGATTATTTTGATAAACTCTCTCTGTACTCCTGAAAATGTTTTTCCTTATCATCTTCAATTGATTAGTTTATAAATATAAATTGGATTAAATTGATTTAAAATGTTGGTCAAGACTTTATCTTCCATGATTTTCATTTTACTTACACATCCAGTATTAAAAGAGGGATATTGAGATCTCCAATTACATTACACGTTTCTTTCTATTTCCTTTCAAGTTTTTAAAAATCAATAGACTATTTTGTAGAATGGTTTTAGTTTACAGAAGAATTCAACAGAAAGTGCAAAGTTTTCCCATATATTCTCTCTCTACACCCACCCCTTTCATTCTCTATAATCCTCTCCAAAATGGTCTACAATGCCTCTTTTCAACAATGAATACCTGTGTGCTTGTATGTGTTTAGCTTTTTTCTAGATAATTCATTTGTGCATAAATTTCCCTCTATTGTTGGAAAAGCACACTAATCTCACACTACTCAAAACGGAAATAATACTCCAATATTTTCATTAGGTTCTATGTTGTTGCCAGGGACCACCGACTGATTTTATTTCATTGGGTATTTGAAAGAGAAGATATAAATAGAACATTTCATACTAGACTAACTACTAATATTACAGTTTCTCCTTTCCCTTTTTGATAAATCTCTATATTATCATCTGCTCATAAATAGATGGGCTATGGGTTACAAGTGAGAAATTTCAAGTCAACTATATTCAAATTAACTGGAGATGTGTCTTCAACTTACTTTAGATTATGTGACTGTTATTATCTACTTTTTCAGCTTGAGGTCACAGCCAAAATGCTGAGAAAAGTGATTTTTTTCCATTTGACATCCATTATAATATGTCTTTAATCTGCTTTCACATTTGATTGATACCATAGCTAAGTGTAGAATTGTAACTTGAAAATTATTTTCACTTCTGTTTTTATTGCTGACATTTCCTTTTCTCTAAAATTAAATTTTCCTTAAAAGTTGTGTGTACTACAGTGAGACTTTTTTAGTAAATTGTTAAGGTCACTTATATGCCATCTGGAAACTGCCCTTTAGTTCTGGCAGTTGGTCTTAAATATCTCACATCTGCCTACTGTATTGCCTTTATTTTAAAAATAGGAAATTATGGACCTAATAATGTTTTGATGTGAATACTGCCCAAAACAGCCTATGAATTCAATGCAATACCTATCTAAATTCCAATGACATTCTTTAAAGAAATAGAATTTTTAAATAAAATTCATACGAAATCTCAGGAGGTCGCAAATAACCAAAACAATCTTTCAAAACGTACTGTCACTCAAAAGTGATAGCAAACAAAGCAGTGAGGTGCTGGCATAAAGACAGACATACATATATAACAAAAGAATAAAACGAGATGCCCAGAAATAAATCCTTACATATATGGTTGTATCCATATATGATTCACAGGATACATTTTGTGTATATTTTACCACAATTAAATTTTTACAAAATAGTTGATTGTTTTGCCTGTTTTCCACTATTATATAAATTGTTTATGAAAAGCACTTCATATTGTCTAGCCTCTTTTGCTCAACACTAGGTTTATGAAAGTCACCAATTTTGCTATCTGTAGCACAGTTAAATAATGTTCACTTCTGCGTAGTATTTCTTAGTGTATGACTATATCACTATTTATTCATTCTATTTTGTCACATATTTGGGTTGATTCTAGTTTTGAACTCTAACATTTAATGCTACTATAAATATTCCTGTGTTTACATTTTATGTGTAGATATATTTAATTATTTATTATATACCTAAGAATAAAGTTGCTAGATTAGAAGGTATGCATATGTTGAGGTCTTTTGCCCACTTATGAAATATTTTCCAAAGGAGTGGTTCCAATATACATTCCTAACAGCAATGGATGAATAGCCCCATTATTTAACATTCTTGGTAATATTTGGCATTGTTAAGCATTTTAATTGTTACAACTTGATATGTGTATGGAATGACAGCTTCAATTTTTATTTTGCTTGCTGTACATTTTATATGCTTATTATACACCTAGATAGCCTTTTATAAAGTGCTTGTGCAAATCTTTTGGCAATAGTTTGCACATTGGTTTCTTGTTCTGTTTCCTGTTGATTTGAACTTTTTTATTGCTGTGATCCCTTTTTCAGACATAATGTTTTGACAATATTTTATCCTACTCTGTAGTTTACAACTTTATTATCTTGATTGTCTCTTTTAATGAAAAAAGTACTAACATTAAAATTTTTAACCTTAATATATTCTATATCCTCTTTAGCAAATCTTAGCAAACTACAAAGTCCTTTGTAATTTATAGACCATTTGTTGTTTAAATTTCACTTCTCTATATAAATATAACTCAAATAGATTTAGTCTGTGTGGCTTGTGAGGCAGGGTTGTTATATTGCATTCCCATGAGTATCCAAATGACAGAGTACCATTAATTTGAAAAACACATCTTTTCTCTACTGGTATTCAGTGCCAAATTTATCGTAAATTCAGTATCATTACATCTGTGGGCCATAATCACTCAGTTTAAATTATGTTTCAATTTCCATTTTCATCTCTTTTTTGACCCAGGACTTAGATATATTTCTTAATTTCCAAATATTGGGAGAATCTCATAATCACATTTTTGTTATTGGCTTGTAGTTAAACATGTTATCATCAGAGAAATTCACCGAGATTTCTTTTATAGTCCTACATAAGCTCATATGAAAATGATTCATATATGAGAAAAAAAGTAAAGTGCATTCTGCAGTGGTCAAATTTAATTTTCTATAAATTCTAGTGAAAGCAGTTTTTTAATTGGGTGATGAAAATCTTCTGTATCTTTAATGATTTATTTATTTATTTTTGTCTCCTTCTCTTGGGGCCTCAAATCAATGCAAAGCAAACTCTGAAATATTTCCTTCCTTTGTGAACCCTGAACCCATGATTCTGTCTCCCTAGTTCACAGATTGTTTCAATAGCTCTGGTCAGCTTGTTAGACATTTCTTTTGGAATTGCTGCAATCTCTCAGGATAAAAGTGGCCTTAACTCCAAGGCTTACCTGTCTAATTGTTTTCTCTACATACTAGCTCTTTGTGGTTTCGGGAAAGCTTTAAAAATCTTTTTCATCTTATTTGATTACTAGCAACGGAAAGGACAGAATGGCCCATCTGTCATTACTATTCTTTGTTTTGCTTTTATATAGTTTTATTTATACTGCATATACCTTAGAGTAGTTTTTAAAGAATAACACTTTCATGACTTTCATGAAAGGTTAAATCTTGTTTCATTTAACCTTTCAAGAAAGTCAGGCATACAGTATTAGTAAAGTTGGTGTCACAGCTAATGTCTCAATGCCGAATCTGAGTTACTTTCATCAATTTTTGTGTGATAAGAGAGATGGGTCTTGAATCTTGAGTCAGCATACTCTTCAAATGACATCACAAGCACCTTCTATGTCAATACTTGTTCTTCATATAATTGCTTAGATATTTAAAACTGATGACATTTCTGATAAAAAAATTGGTGATCTATTTTTTATTAATCAATTTTTAATCCAGAATAAAAACTTACTACAGAATATGCACACTTGTGTTTTATTTCATAGTGATCATTGACTTTTGTAGTATTAATCTTAACAGTGTAAACAGAGTCCAACTTAGTCTAAGTTGAATTTCTAATTGGTAAAAAAAATCATGAAAATAATATTAAAATAAATACACAGTCTTTAGGTAACCTTTTTATGGGTTTCTTAAAGATTAATATGAAATATTCTAATTTTGATAACTGTAAGTTTATGAAAAGAAAATTCTGAACTGAAGTAAAATTCGTCCTATTTTAGCTTTATGAGAAGTGTATTAGAGGCAAGAAAGTGAGTAGTTGTTTTGCCAGTAATAACCATAATTAATATATTTCTTCCACATTTAAGGTACTTTTATAAGCAATCTTGGTATGTTTTAGTTACCTAATAAGCCCATAAAGCAGTGACTGTATTTTTTGTGAATTTACAATTAAAAAATAAAGGTACACAATTTTCCCAAGTGTTCATAGATAAATGGAAGAGTTCGTGATCAAAATCCCTAATACGTAAAATATCAGTATAGTTTAGCTGGTAAAGTAAGAAAAAATACTCAAAAATCAGAATCAATCATCCAATCTACTTTAGGAAGTACTTTGATAAAATATGCAATTCCACATTTAAAATACTTACTATTAAAACTAAAGCCAGGTTTTGAAAATGTGAATTTCTCAGCAAAATCAAAGTAAAGACTCTATGTTCATATATTGTCTAATACTGCCATCAGTTTTGCTTACAATTATTATTACCTGGGAAGTGTTTTTACTCTTCTTTGATGCAATAACCAGACTAATAATTTTTATATTAGTAATTTAATGGACATTAACCTTATAATTCTGTAAATGATTTTCTTCTAATAATAATAGATACAGGTATGAGTAGTATTATAATTTGAAGTATTAAATTCTAAAATGAAATATATTGATAATATAATCTTTTCACCCATTATTTGAAATTACTTTAATATTTTAAAATTATATAATGATAAAAATTTGTTCATCTTTTTCTAAAATTTTACCACATCTGTACTGAAATAACATCAACTGATATTCAAGTAAAATATTAACATTTTTGGCTGAGATATAGTGATAAATGAAACAGCGGTAATTCTGTTATGATAAGTGAAATCATAAAAAGCAAGCAAACAAAAAGGCCCCCAAATATTGAAAGCTTTTCGGAAACCTGACACAAATTTCTCAGGAAATACGATTTTTTAGAATTTGGAATGCCCCCCTCCAAAAATATAGTTTTCTTTTAGACTGTATCATCGTAAACACTTCCAACCTGATAGTGTGGCAACTTTTGAAAATCTACGAATCTATACAATCAGCGAGAATATTGTCAAAATCTGGCAAAATCAACATTTTTTTCAGAACTTTGGAAATTCACTAAAATTAACAAAAACTAACAAATGAGTAAAACAGATATCAGAAGAAAACATTGAAAATATTTTCAAATGATTGTAAACAAAATACAATATGCATGAAGTGATGCCTCTAGCACAGTGTTTAGAAGGAAATTTAGAGCTGTAAATGTTTGTATTGCAAAACAAGCAAAATTTTAAATAAATAACCTAAATATACAACGTAGGAAACTAGAAAGAGAATAAAAAAAAAATCCAAAGTATAAATAAAGGAAATAATAAAGATTAGATTGAAAATAATTGAAGTAAAATATATAAAAACATTAAGAGGGAAACAATGAGAGTAAAAGTTGTCTCTTTGGAAGATAAACTTTTTGCTAGAATGGAAAAACTTTTCGCTAGAATGACAGAAAAAGAGGAGAAGAAAGACTCAAATTTCTAAAATTGGGAATGAAAGAGGAGCTATCTTTACCAATCTTACAAAAATGTTTTAAAGATTATAAGAGAATGCTGTGAACAATAATAAGCCTACACATTAGAAAACCTAGGTGAAATTGATAAATTCTGAGAAAGATATCAAATACCAAAATGGACTAAAAAAGAAATTTAAAGTCTGATAAGATCACATAATGAGTATAAACATTTAACCTGATAATCTCGGTAGATTCATATAAAGCATTAGACAAACTAATACACTTTCACTATAAAAACACTCAATATAATAGCAATGGAAGGAATTTCCTTACACAGATAAATAGGATGTATGAAAAACCCACAGCTGACATTACAGTTAATGTTGAAAGGCAGAATACCAAGATTCCCAACTGTGTACTAAGATGTTTTTAAAAATAGGTTTATATAAGCAGCACTGTGGAGGAAAACCAAACTGAAGTCAAATGGATGAGTGATTTGCTGGTTTCCTTCTTATGAGATGTCAACAATTTTGTTAATTTACTTTTGAATTTACTGTGAAAAATCGTTTGTCAAAAATAACAGGTAAACCCCATCCATTTTAAAACCAAACATGAATCAGCATTCTCAATTTGATGTTCATCACATATTTCTATTTGTTACATATGTACTTATCTTTAAAATATATGAGTATTTTTGTGTGTTCTTAAACTTTCTTTCTTTTTTTTTTTTTTTTTTTTTTTTTTTGAGATGGTGTCTCACTCTGTCACCTAGGTTGGAGTGCAGTGGCACAACCTTGGCTCACTGCAACCTCCACCGGCTGGGTTCAAGCAATTCTCCTGCCTCAGCCTCCCAAGTAGCTGGGACTACAAGCGCACGCCACCATGCTTGGGTAATTTTTTGTATTTTTAGTAGAGACAGGGTTTCACCATGCTGGGCAGGCTGGTCTCGAACTCCTGACCTCATGATCTGTCCCCCTAGGCCTCCCAAAGTGCTGGGATTACAGGCATGAGCCACTGTGCCCGGCCTAAACATTTTTATCTGAGAAAATTATTGATGTTTATATGTGTTTTCCTAGATCATTCATTCTCACTATTATATATTATTCCATTATATAATATACTATTGTTAATTTATTCATTATAGATACTTATATATTTTAAAATTACAAACTATGGTGGTATGAACATTCTTAATCTTGTCTCCTTGACCTAAGAATCTGTGTTACTTTATGAGTAAATTTTTGTGTATAGGAGAGGCACATTTTCAAATTACTTGCCTTTTATAGTCATTGTACTAATTTAACTTCTATCATCAATGTATGAATGCTATTGTTTCACATTCTTTCCAAAACAAAGTAATGTCAGATTTTG
This sequence comes from Piliocolobus tephrosceles, assembly GCF_002776525.5. Classification (NCBI taxonomy): domain Eukaryota; kingdom Metazoa; phylum Chordata; class Mammalia; order Primates; family Cercopithecidae; genus Piliocolobus; species Piliocolobus tephrosceles. The sequence continues at coordinate 82,797,838 of NC_045437.1, read as the reverse complement.
ATGTGAAAAAAATGGATAAAAACATCTAATTAATAGTTGAATTTAGATTTTTAATACTAGGCTGGTTAATATTTTAAAATGTATATTTATTGACCATTTTTATTTCATGTTCTGTTCAGTTTATATTTTATACCACTTATTTTCTTTGCCCTTTCGTAGTAATTTCTAGCATTTCATTATATTTCTTAGATAGTAAGTCTTTCTTGCATAACTGAATTTCAAATACTTTTCCACATTTACGGCTTGTATTTCCTGGTTTACTTAATTAAATCTAAATCTACTGAAGAAGAGAATTTGTTTTATTTTTATGCAACTGAATTAATCTGTCTTTCCTTTTATTTCTTGTTTAAGAACTCTTTTTCTATCTTGATGTCTAATTCTTTTTTAAGCAGCCAAGAGAGAACAATAAGGTATACAAGCCTACTATTTCCCTATCCCTCGATAAACAGTAATTAATGCCCATTGGGCTTGGATGTAATCACTAGGTTCTACACACGGCTTTCATTGATTTTTCAATAAGGCTTAACGCTATGAAGAAGAAACTTCTTTCTTTTTCTTCTCAGTGGTTAATTTAATTTTCTCCCCTACTGAACCAAATTATTTATTTTCTAGCAGTCTTTATTTATCATCTCTTTATGTTTCCTATCTCATTGCCAATTCAATGACATCTCATACCAAATAACGTTTGTTTAAGTATTTCTAGTCATTTACTGTTTTTTCCTAGCAGCACCTTTTTTTATTCCAAAAATAGCAAATACTTGTCTTTTAAAAACAGATATATTATTTTATTAATAGCACACATAATATGATGTCATTATTAAGAGTCTTGAAAATAATGAGTAATTCACCACAATTTGTAATACATATACTTTAATACTAGATACTTTAGATTTTGGAATGTTTTATAGCGCAAAATGTAAGTGTGCATTTGTTATTTGTAGTTATGTCAATAATATTAACCTACATTTATAGGTCTCCACTGCAAAAAGAGTTTTTATTTGTTGTTGACTATGTTGTTCTTAGCTATTGTGTATCTTCAGTAACATGTATTGTTGTCTTACAGTCTTCTGCTGTGTTGTTTTATTTGATTGATTTTTCCTAGCCTGACCATATGATGTTCAGGTACTGATCTAGAAAAATCTGTACTAATGCTCCCCGGGCAAAAGTTTTTAAATTATATGCTAGATTTTTCTTTCAGGTTGAGTGAAAACTCTTTGGCCTATAAGAGAGGATAAGCTTGAAAATGGACAGATAAGTAAAAATCCACACTTCTTTAGCTTCTTTTATATTCCATTTATTGTTAACATTATGTAGCTTATCACTTTTCAAAATAGGAATTTCTTTCCTCATCAAAGGTCATTCAATGAAATTCCCTATGAAATGTCTGTGTAATTGTAGATAAAATGAAATTTCATTTTAAAATAAGTAACTAATGCATATTAAACATAATTCTGAACAATTGGTACCTATCCCCTTGTGATTGTATATGTGTATGTATATGTATTTATACACATGCAGAGTCATATCTTTTTATGGCTGCATATTCAGGACTTAATTCATTAAGTTACTGTGCTCTTTGAAGGTACTGCAAAAGACTTAAAACTTCTCATTAAGTAGTTTTAGTACTGAGCATAGAATAGAAATAATTGGATTGTGTGGTGTATATGTGTTCAAGTGAATCTTTACTCTAGATTCAAGGTTATACAGAACAAAGCAAAAGGGCATCATACAGAAAAATTTTGTAGCCAATCTGGACCTTTCTTTTCAAAGGAAGAGAACAAAGTAATATGATTGTTTTTCTGTCCTTCTGTACGTTTATTTGTCATTCACTCATTATTTATTGAACAACATAGTCTAAAGGCTAAAATAAATATGCTAATATTCATGAATGATATTAGCATCAATTTGAAATAAGTCACATTGCATCAACATACTAAATGTCATCACTGACAGAGTGCTAATTGATTATCTAAAGGACAGAGCAGAATGTACTCATTCAATTTATTTTGTATCATCACCTATGCCATTGTGGACTGTATTAAGGAAAAATAATTATGCTTGTTGGATTATTGGCTAAGTCAACTGATGATGGATGTTATACAATTTAATAAGACAGTAAACACTATAAATGTAATAGATTTTGGTAGTTGAGCCCAGTTTGTGTGTGTGTGTGTGTGTGTGTGTATGTGTGTATGAATATGAATGGGTCAATTTGTGTCTACATCTATTAATATATACATACTGTATACACAAATTAGAAATATCAAGTAAGACATTAATAATATGAGCCTGAAATTCAAGACAGAAGACTGAACTGGAGATACATATTAAGAGGTTCATTTGCATATGGATAATAGTTAAAGCTATATGAAATTATCTAGGGAAAGACCAGAGGTAGAGAGAAGAAGAGCACCTGGGAGTACTCCTTCATTTGAAAGTTGGATTAAGGTTAGGATCCAGAAAAATTAACTGAGCAGGGTCTTCCAGTGTTGTCACAGAAGTCAATATAGGAGAGTATTTCCAAAAGGAGAAAGTATTATGAAGTTAATTAAACTAATAATAGAGAAGTGAAAGAGACCACGGATTTATTTAGCAGAAAATTTTTGAAAACTATGACAGATATAGTTTCAATGATATGACAGGGATATAAGCCACAGTTCTTTAGGTTAAAGACTTAATAATGATAACGGTAACAAATACAGACATCTCTATTATCAAAGAGGGGAGAAAATAAATAGAAAAAAAGATTTTTTTAAGATGGAGAAAACTAGCATATTTGTATACAGAGAGATATGAAAACATGAGGAGGAAGTATTGCTATATACATATCAAAAGACTTTGACACATTTTTAAAGTATAATACACATACAAATGAGAAGACATATGATGAATATACAAAGAACTCAATGAATTTTTATCAGCTATATGAAATTATATAATAAACTTTGAAATCAATAAAGAGAATACTGAGCGCCAGAACCCACTTCCATTTCTCCATTTCCTAAACCTTACACCCAGGTTGGCCAGTATAATTATAAAGGCACAACTTAGATTTTAATTTTGCTATGTAGTATTCAATAATGTGAATACATCATAGTTTATTCAATCAACTGTTGATGGAATATTACTTGTATCCTATTTGTGGCTATGAATAGTGCAGGTGTATAACTAAAGAGTATTATTTATAAATGTTTTTAAATTTTTAAAAATAATTGATGTAGGAACTAACAAACACTTAGGGCCAATGTAGTAAAATATATGCATAGTGATTCTTTGTAAGCAAAACATTGAGAAAATTTGCAGGATGAAAGACTCAATATTATTAAGACATAATTTCTTCCCCAAATAGGTCTATATGCACACACAATTCCAATCAAAATTCTAGCCATCTTCATATAGAAAAATTTACAAGGTAATTTAAATATTTACTTATAAATGCAAGGAACCAATAACAGCTCAACTTATCTTGATTGAGAAGAACAAATTTGTAGACTTAATTTACCAGATTTTAATACTTTCTCTAAAGCTACAGTAATCTAGACAGTGTTACATTAGTAAAAGAATATAAAAAGAAATAAACAGAACTGAATGGAGAGCCCAGTAATAGATCCATATGTACATGATATGTTGTTTGACAAATAAACCAAATAGTTCAATGAAAAAAGAATTATTTTTTCAATAAATGCTGTTTGAATAACATATACATACATATTAATTAAATATACATGTAGAAAAAATAAATAGCTCAACTTCACATTATATAACAAACAACAAGAACTGATTGTTAGAAAATAATATTTGGAATGTTTCCAACAGAAGAAGAGATAAATACTTGAAGTAATGGATATCTCAATTACTCTGATTTGATCATTATACATTGTATGCATGTATCAAAATATTACGTGTACCCCATTAATATGTACAAGTATTATGTTCAATAAAACAATTAAATGAGATTGATGGGCATAAAAGTAAAAATAATAAAAGTAAAACAAACAAAAATATTATTAGAAGAAAAGATACAATATCTTGCAATATTGGCTCAGGCAAAGTGTCTTAGAATGTAGAGAGTGCACATAAAAGATAAAACTTGCTTAAAATTTAAAATTTTTGTTCTTTAGAAAACATCAAGAAAATAGTATGTGATTCACAGATGAGGAAAATACTTGCATATATCTAACAAATATATTTTTCTAAAATTTATGAAAAATTCTTGCAACTCATTAAAAAAGACAAATAAAAATTAATAGGTAAAAGTATTAAAACTTTACAAAAGAAAATGAATGTCAAATAATCAGATATAAAATTGCTCAACATCATTAGTCATCAAGGAAATCCAAAATCAAGGCACAGTATGCAAATATATAAGCATCAGAATGACTAAAATAAAGATTGCTAATACCAAGTATCAGCAATCAAAAGGAGCAGACAGGACTCTTACACATTGTTGGTAGAAATGTAAAATGATACAAACATTTAGAAAACTTCTTGGCTTTTTTTTAAAGTTCAGTTTTTATAAAGCCTATGACTCCAAAATTCTCTTAGGTAAATATTCAAGAGAAATTAAAATATATTTCAACAAAAAGAATATAGAAGTTTTATTCATTATATTTAAAAAATGGAAAAAGATAAGATGTTTGTTAACAACAGAAAGAATTAACAAGCTATTTAGTTATACAATCTGATACTACTCAGCAATAAAAATTTTAAAAATAGTGATGCGTCTGATAAGAAGGACAATCCTCAAAAACATTATGATAGTTGAAACACATTAAGACACAAAAGTGCATACATTATTATCCCATTTGTATAAAATACTGGGTTGAACAATAATAGCTTGTGATCATAAAATCATATCTGTCATTTTGTACAGTAAAGGTGGGGGACATTGGCTGGGGAGGGAGGGCATAAGAAAATACTTTAGGATTATGAAAATATTCTGTTCTTGAAATATGCTATATGAAACTCAATGAATGGCATATTCACATCATAATATTTCCCTGTATGTTAAATATGGAGCAATTAAGATCTATTACTCTGATTGTAGAATGAGTTATTTCTTTTTTATTTTATCAATACTATTAGCTAAAGTAATATACAATGTGGAAAATTCCTCTATTGAACTGGGTAATCTAGCTAAGATGATTTTCAACAAGATTGTTTAAAGTGCTGCCTTGGTTCCTACTTGCTGATTAGAGTAAAGATGACAGGCGAGAGATAATATTAAAGCAAGTACTGTTAAAACAAAGGAGACATGACTTGTTTTTGAAGATTCCCAGGCTCTCAAGAGGGTAAAAGATTCTAAGCTGAAAAAAAAAAGAAAAGGTTCCTGATTTAAGATCAAATCCAGGGCACTGTCAGAGAAGCATGATAAAGCAGAGCAGAGATGCGACTGAAATTTTCAGAAAGATCAAAGGTAGTGCTTGTAGTCACCAACTAAAAATTATTATTATAAATTTGCTACTTATGTTTAAGCCTGTTTTAATAAACTTGATTTCTATATGGTATATAGATAATAAGATGTTATTTAATTGGATTTATTTTTAATTTTTTATGGGTACCTAATAGTTGTATGCATTAATGGGGTAAATGTGTTGTTTTGATACAGGCATACAATGTGTAGTGATCAAATCCAGGTAACTCGGGTGTCTATCACCTCAAGCATTTATCATTTCTTTGTGTTAGGAACATTTAAATTTCACTCTTCTGGTAAATTTAAAATATACAGTAAATTATTATTAAAAATAGTCATTCTGTTGTATTATCGAATACTAGATTGTATTCACTCTAATTATATTTTTGTACCCACTAACTATCCACACTTTACCCTTCCTTCCCAACTACCCTTCTCAGCTTCTGGTAACTGTCATTCTATTCTCTGTCTCCATGAGTTCAATTTAAAAAATTTTAACTACCACCTATGATTAAAAATATGCAAATTTTGTCTTTGGGTGCCAGTTTATTTCACTTAACATAATGTCCTCCAGTTCCATCCATGTTGTTGCAAATTACAGAATTTCTTTCTTTTTATGGCTGAATACTATTTCATTGTGTATATATACCACATTTTCTTTATTATTTTTGATAAAACCAGTCACTACTAATTTTTCATTATTCTGTCTTAATCCACATTAGAGATAAATTCATAATCTTCAGAGTTGTAAAGGCAAGGGAAGGAACACTTTCTTTAACATTAGTGGACTTAACTCTTCTGAATTCAGAAATAATTATGCCCATATTCAAAAACTATTTTCTTATGTTTGCTATTTAAGTCTCCTACTTCACAATGATACTCCAAGCCATGTCTGGCAATATTTACTATGACTTTTGTTTGTGGTTGTCTCTTCCTGAACATAACGAAGGGGAGCAATATTTGTCAATGTATTGGTCTTCTAAGGATACTATAACAGAATGCCATAAACTAGATGGCTTAAACGACAGATACTTATTTCTCACAGTTCTAAAGACTTGAAGTCGAAGATCAAAGTGCTTGCCAATTTGATTTCTGGTGAGGGTCTCTTCCCTGCTTGTAGATGACTGTCTCTTTGCTGTGTCCTCACAAGGGTGCAGAGAGAGAGAGGGAGAGATCTCTTTCTCTTCCATTTATTATAAAGCCATTAATTCCATCATGAGGGCCCCACCCCATTGTGCCATCTGTCCCTACTTACCTCCAAAATGTTCCACCTCCAAATACTATCACACTGGGGATTAGAGCTTCATTATATACATTTTGCAGGGACACAATTAAGTACATATCAATGAGCTTATGAATTAAAAATACTATGTGAAAAAGAAGAAATACTCTTAAATTTATCAAGAATAGTGGGCTATAGAAATATTCCAATTCCTAGTTTTAGGATCATCCTTCAGTTTTGAGATTTTCTTTTATGTTTTAAATCACAGTTGGCTCCAAAACAGGTTAAATCTGTTTAACTCATAATAACCTTTAATTGTTCTGAGCAGGTCTTAGATATTAATAAGTTACCAGCGATTATACTCCACATATGATGCAATAGTCATCAAGGAGAAAAATGTGAATTGTGTAATTCAAAAGCTGTAAGACAGAGCTCCTGTCATGTGTTTCGACTATAGTGATTAGTGAAATCCTTCCTTTCTGTGAAGCATTCTGATATTCAAAATGATCTCTTTGGCTTCTTCTTGTACAAGGAGTTTGATGGTTAACAATCACAAGAAATTTATGAGCAATAAATGTACTCACAGAGATTTTGTTATCGTCATATATATCTAAAGAGAATGCCCCTGTCATGTCCCTAGAATATTTATATCTTGCCAAGAGTGGAATTATTGGGGGATGTTAACCTTGACACTTCTTTAATTGTCCTTCTTTGTTCGATAATTGTACAATTTTTTTGAATTGCATATATTGTTGAGTGTTGAGTTTGATTGGAACATAAAGGTAGATTAGAGAAAGTAAAATATGTCATTATTTTAGTACCCGTAATTCCTCTAATTTGCCAGACCAGAGGCCATACAAAGCATTTTGTAATGAATGAAGTTTAGACAATTTACACTGAAACCAAATTGGTGAGACCTGAGAGTGATGCAGGTAAGTGAAGCTAGCACAATATAAACACACTGAGTTTAAAAATCTAGGTAAAGTGATGAAGTTTAAATTAAGTATGCTAATAGCTTCAGTGTACCAGATTGCTTTGTTCTTTATTGGAATTCCTGAACCTACCAAATTTGTAATACATAATGGACCTGCAAAAATATATTTGCCATCTTTATATACATGTACGGGGGGTTATGTTTCATTAAAATTATGTTTCATTACGCATCATCATTTCAGTTTTCACAAATAACCCTTGCAATAATAATAGATATGTTCCTGATTTTTCAAAGTGCTTAATAAATTTTTATATTAAACACTTAAAAGTTATGAAAAAAATTATCTATAAATAAACATGAAGAAAAAAGTGTCTTTTGGAATATTAACAAAGGTATTGTAGGCAACAGGAGATATTTTATCATTCTCATCAGCAAGAAAAGGATTAATTGCTGTCATGTTCTTCTTATTCTATGTTCTAGGGTACAAATTACATTTTTCTAACCTCAAGACCTTAATCAAAAACAACGAGATTTGAGTTGGTATTAATCTGCAGTTGCCAGTGGCAGCCCTTCCACAGCAGAAGACTGCAAGGTCAGCCATGTGAATTTCCGCACAGAAGGAGCATACTTATCAGAAGACTATATCTTGTGAAGCAAAAATGCAAGAAAAGTGTGCAACTAAAGATTTTGCTTAAAGAAAAGGCACACTGAAGGCCATTGGCTTTTGTCTGTATTTAACAGTGAATCATAAAAACCATATATTTAGCATGCATACAGAGAGTCAGTTTATTAAGAAAAATTACTGGAAACTTCTTTGAATTTCTATTATATGCAAAAATATAACTATAAACAGTACCAGAAACATTATACTTTTCAAATAACTGTTCTCTACTAAGAAATGAATAACAATATAAAGATTTATTAGATGAAGTCCTAGGTTTAATATTTACCTAACATTGATCACCTCTTCTTCAACTCTCATGAATCCCTTCTCTTTCAAAATCTTACTTTATCCAATATCAGTCTCACTCTTGATTGATCAGTTTCACTAAACCTTCACTGTGACAAACATATCTGAGTCTGAACCCAATCACAATCTTGTTTTCTTTCTGCACGTATGAGAGTCCTTTTTGATTTTGGTGTATCATGGATATTTTCTTTCCTTTGGTTTTTAACTCTTGTGGTACTTCAACAACATGCTTTGTAATAGCTAATAGTAAGTTGCTTAATTGAGTTTTTTAAATAAGTTATATACAACCAAATTTTGCTCTATTATTTCTCAATAAAATAATGTTACTTTTATGACATGCTGTAGTTTAATGTACAGTGAAAGACAATTTATTTATGAGCTTTTTAGTAAACTCTTTATATGCAAAATTAACTCTTAATTATTCACTTGCACTAACCTTAATATTTCCAGACGTATTTCAGAAGTTTATCCGAAAGATAATTTTCTACAACACACACTTCTTGTAAAGTATTACTTCATCCAAACTCCTATTTGGGCATTTTCATTGATATTCCTAGTGAAAGAGATCTAAGTCTCTGCATAGGTCATACTTTAAGAAAGTATATAATTGGAATTCTAAAACACAAAAAGCCTTTCCAGTCAATCATATTATATTTACATCTATTTAAAAACTTTAAAAGAAGCACAAATTTCATTTTCTACATGAAAACATAGACAAACAGCTTCAAAAGACACATCTCACATGTAATGACACCCATCAGTTCAAAATAAAGGAATACAGATCTACCATGCAAAAGGAAAACAAAAATGAGCAGGAGTCATTATTCACATATCAAAGAAAATGGACTTTAAACCAATAGCAGTAAAAAAGGACAAAGAAGGGCATTACACTGAAAGGGTTCAATTCAACATGAAACCTTAATTACCCTAAACATATATGCACCCAACACTGGAACACCCAGACTTATAAAACAATTACTTCTAGGCCCATGAAAATAATTTGACAGCAACACAATAATATCATGGTGTTTCAACACCCTGCTGATAGCATTAGACAGATCATCGAGGCAGAAAACTAACAAAGAAATTCTGGACTTAAATTCAACACTTTACTAGCTGTACCTAATAGACATCTGCAGTATCTACAGATACTCAAACTCAGCTTATCAATCACAGAATATACATTTTTCTCATCTGTACATGGAACATACTCTAAGACTGACCACATGCTCAATCATAAAGCAAGTCTCAAATTCAAAAAATTAAAGTTGTACCATCCATCTTCATGGACCACATGCAATAAAAATGGAAATCAATACCAAGAATAACTCTTAAAAATCACAAGAATACATGTTCTTGAATGACTTCTTGGTAAACAATGAAATTAAGGCAGAAATTTAAAAACTTGAAACAAGTGAAAATAGAGACACAACATACAAAACGTCTAAGATTTGGCAAAAGCAGTATTAAGAGAAATGTTAACATTGCTAAACACCTACATCAAAGAGAAAGATCTCAAATTAACAACCTAACTTTACATCTAAAGAAATTCAAAAAACAAGAACAAACTAAACCTAAAGCTAGAAGAAGGAAAGAAATAACTAAAATCAGAGCAGAATTAAATGAGACCCCAAAATACCATATAAAAGATCAAAGAAGTGAAAAATTGGTTATTTAAAAGGATAAACAAGATCAATTGATCACTAGCTAAATTGACAAAGAAAAAAAGAATATCCAGATAAGAACAACCAGAAGTGACAAAGGTAACACGCAACTGATATCACAGAAATACAAAAGATCTTCAAAGACTACTATGAACATCCCCATGCACACAAACTAGAACATATTTAGAAAATGGATAAATTCCTCAAAATATACAACCTCCCATGACTAAACCAGGAAGAAACAGAAATCGTGAACAGAGTAATTAATAAAAAACCTACCAAACAAAAAAGCCCTGAACCAGATGGATTCCCAGCTGAATTCTGCCAAGTGTACAAAGGAAAGCTAGTGCCAATCCTACTAAAAATATTTCAAAAAATAGAGGAGAGATTCCTTCCTAACTCATTCTATGAAACTAGTATCATCCTGATACCAAAATCTGGCAAAGACACAACAACAACAACAATGAAACGACAGGCTAATATCTCTTATAAACCTAGACTCACAATTCTTCAACAAAATACTAGCAAACTGAATTCAGCAGCAATCAAAAATTTAATTCACCACAATCAAGTGGGCATTATCATTGGGATAAAAGGATGGTTCACCATTTAAAATATATCTTTATATACATAGAATGTCGTAGTCATAACATTAGGTAGGTTATTTTTAAATGTTCGTGGGTAACAACTTTGGCAAAAACAATTGTAAGTCCAATAGAATAAGAAAGTTATTTGTAGAACTTCTCAAAGTCACGCATAATATATTTAACAGATTTTTATTAGTATTTCATCCTCCCAGTCATTCACCGATTCATTCAATCATCATTATTTTGCTAGAAGCAGGTATTATAATTTCACTGATGAAAAATATTGTAAGAAAACAGAAATAGATAATTGAAAACATAATTCCATAAATAGTATCTAATTTGTCTGCCTCTTTAAGCAGGGAATATCCAACCGTAATCTTTCCATAGTTAGCAAAACCTTATATAATTTAATTCTCAAACAAATTAACTCAAATTCTATCTCAAATCAAGCACTTTCCTATATTAATAACATTCACAATAAATTATTGAAGATATTAACAGGATATACCATATTAAAATGACTTAAAAGAAAAACAGAAGTTTGCAATTGAAGTTAAAATAATTAATATTTACTAAAATAATAGCATCTGCCTAGTATATAGAATATATAAGGAATTCTTGCAGTTCAACAATGAAACAACACAATTTAAAAATGGGCAAAGACTTGAATAAATATATCTCCAGGGAAGATAAACATATTGCCAAAAAGTACACGAAATGATGCTTAACGTAATTAGTCATTAGGGAAATTCAAATCAAAACCGCAATAAGATACCACTTCACTCCCACTAGAATAGCACCAACTTTTCTAAGAAAAGTAAATAACAAGTGCTGGCAAAGATATGGAGAAACAGAATTCCTAAAACTTTGCTAAGTATGTAAAATGGCTCTACTGCTATAAAAATTTGTTTGGAGGCTTCTCAAAATGTCACACAAATAATTTTATGTCCCAGAAATTCTACTTCTAGATATATATCCAAAAGCATTAAAAACAGAGACTCAAACACATATTTGTATACCAACGTTTACAACAGATCATTCACAATAGCCAAAAGGTGGAAACAAACCAAATGTCCATCAACATATGAATAAACAAATGGCGTTACGCACCTACAACCATAAAAGGAATGAAGTACAGATACACATTACAGCACAGACGAACCTTGAAAGCGTGATGCTAAGTGAAAGAAGCCAGACACAAAAGGTCCCATCTTACCTGATTTCATTTTTACGAAATATCAAAAATGGGTCAATCTGGGGAAACAGAAAACAGGTAGGTGGTTGCCAGGGACTAGGGGAAGAAGGGAAGGGTAATAACTGTTTAATGTATATAGGGGTTTCTTTTGCAGAGATGAAAATATTTTAGAACTAGGCAGAGGTATTGGTTACAGAAAATAGTGAATGTACTAAATGCCACTGAAATGTCCCATTTAAAATTGCTGATTTTATTTTCTGTGAATTTCATTGTAACAAAAAATATAATAACCAAGTGAAATATATGTAAATGTTTAAATATAGTAATTATTGATATCAAAAAGACTGATGGTAATCAGTTTGTGTTTTTTTTTAAATTTAGAAGCTTATATATACAAAGAATTGTATAGGCATTAAAATAGCTATGTGTTATTTTATGTGTATATATACATATGTATATACACACATATTTTAATGTAAAAGCTTTATTTTCTGTTCATAATTATTTAATTTAGTAACTATAAAGTCAAAACATGACATTCAAAGGTAAAATGAGTCACCTATATTTCTTTCAAACTCTCCAAAGAACCTAAGTCCTTAAGACATAAATGCCGATCGTCTCTCCAATAAATAAGCACTAAAATCAACTCATTCTGTTTAATAAATCTCATTGCTTATGGTCTTCATTGTTTCAAACATCTTAACCAGTCATGTTAAACTTCAACGATGGCCTACATATATTAAACTTTTAGTTTTAATATAAATAAAGTACTTATACCTTCTTCTATTTCTAGAAGAAACAGATTTGAAATAGAAATAATATATTCATAGAAATTATATTAAAATCATTCCTATTTGAAAAACACTATTTTAAGCAGTAGGAACAAATGTAGCATCAATTAAATAATATCAGCTAAACTAAAAAAAGAGAAAGCAAAATGATTTTTAAAGAGAGAGAACACGATTCGATTTCCTACTGTGTTTGGGGATGCCCAGGAGTCACTTGCTGCAAACCTGCATAAAACCTGCAGGTGACCAGGATCCCTGAGCTGGTACAGTTTAATCCTCTTCTTTCTTCAGGTCCTCATGACCCAGGATATCATCCTGCCTAGGGCTTCAGGTAGAATAATGAGGAACCACCTGGGAAAAGCTGGAATTTAAACTCTAATTCAGCAAATTTTTGCCTATTGTGATCATTTTCTTTTTTAATTTTTAAAGGTACATAGTAAAGGTAGATCATACTTGGGGGGGGGGTACATATGATGTCCTGAATTAATTCTTATTTGAATGCTTCCGTTTGGAAAATGCTCCTGGAGCCATAAAATAAAAACTTTCCGGTGCAGCAATATTAAACTTCCTATTGATCTTTTCTTAGCCTCAGTTGAGCTCAGCCTGGCAGCACAATACCGGTATCACATTAAGCACATCCCCATGAAGGCATTCACTCTTACAGAGGCCGCTGGCTGTGTAGCACTGAAGTCAGAGTCTTCCTTCAAGACAACAATAGAGCATTATAGCACTCAACGTTGAGGCAAATTCATTCAAAGTTTGAAGAGGTTGGCTCTGAGACTGCAGATTCGGCTCTAACATTAACCCCAGCCATAACATTAGCAAGTTTATTTTCGCATGGTGAGTGAAATAACATTAAAAATCAAATCTAAGGTTGTTTGTACTTGTACCATAATATTATGAGAAAGTCAAGGGGTTTGTGTCAGATAATATCAGGAGTTGGATTACTAGGAAGAGATGCAGTCACATAATGATTCATTTGGAGGGTGCCAGTAAGAATCCTTTGATCTAAGAAATACTACTAACACTAAGACACCATATTTCCATTTTTAGAGTACCATACTCTCTAATCTATAGTTTTCTCCCTTTGAAGTTTAAATAAATGTTATATGGGAAATTGATGAGTTTAAACTCAGTACTATAAACAAATTCAGAACCTGTGTGTACTGAATGTCTGGAGGAAAATAAAATAAGCAAGAAACAAAAAGGCACAGTGATGAACATTTGCCGAGGGCAAAAGTCCCTTCTTCCCCTTTTTGTTGAAATAATCATCAAATTATGTTCTTATTTGCAATGCAATGTTTGGTATGCTGGCCTACCATGGAACTAGAAATAAATTTTTTTCCTTAAAATTCAGACTTACTAGAACACCCTTTCAAAACTCTCTCTAATCTGAAGCTGGAGAGTCTCTACGCTTTCTAAACACTATATGCTATTGTGATAATTCCCATTGGTGTCTTAATATTTCGTGCAGTCCCTTTCAAAACTCTCTCTAATCTGAAGCTGGAGAGTCTCTACGCTTTCTAAACACTATATGCTATTGTGATAATTCCCATTGGTGTCTTAATATTTCGTGCAGTCTTTAAGGTTATTTTAGACAGATGTTATGGTGTTTCTTTTCTTTATGGCTATATTTGATCTTTACTTTTAGTGACATTTTCTGTATTTCTATTTAGGAAACATTTCATGGCCTCTCAAAATTTTAACTTTTCTATTATGATAAGGTATTACACCTTTCTTGGTAAATAAGTCTCAGAGGATTGAATAGCTTTTTATTGTTATCACAAATGGATTTTATTTCACAACACCTAATTAGAGAGAGAAAAATAAGCTAACTTTCTTCAGGTATCTAGATCTTTTTCTAATTGCTTTTTTCTCGCATTTAAAAAAATTATTATAGTGTTTTTCCCATCTTAAATTATTTGCTTAAATTGTTTCTTTTTCTTTGGTTCTTTCTTTCCTTTCTTTTTTTTTTTTTTTTTTTTTTTTTTTTTTTTTTTAGATAAAATCTCTCTCTGCCGCCCAGGCTGGAGTTCAGTGACGTGATCTCGGCTCACTGAAAACTCCGCCTCCCAGGTCCCGGCGATTCTCCTGCCTCAGCCTCCCAAGGTGGGATTTCAGGCACCTGCCACCATGCCCATCTAATTTTTGTATTTTTAGTAGAGGCGGGGTTTCACCTTATTAGTTAGACTGATCTCAAACTCCTGACCTTAGGTAATCTCAGTCTCGGCCTCCCAAAGTTCTGGGATTACAGGTGTGAGCCACCTCACCTGGCCCTTTGATTGTTTCTTAACCCCTATCTGTTCCCTTCTTGCCTCCTGAAAACATTTTCTTTAAAATTCATGATCTCTTAAAGTTATCCTCTAAAACTCTTCTTTCTTTCTTTCTTTCTTTCTTTCTTTCTTTCTTTCTTTCTTTCTTTCTTTCTTTCTTTCTTT